>NC_091122.1:14690000-15005000 GCF_040183065.1 Periplaneta americana | reverse complement strand
CGATTTGTTTTGGAATGAGGGCAGCACGATCGAGTGGGCTTCGCTCACGTATAAGGAAGACACGATCCTCTGAAATCGGCCTTGCCGATCATCAGTCCAGTCCAAGATTAAAGCGTGAGAGAGATCGATAGTAAATCAATTCCACTTACATCGGTGGAGAACAAAGAACATCTCACACACAGGTGATGGTGGGGCAACACAGCATCTTCTTTTGTAGGAATTCTTGAACTAGATTTGAACACGCGTCTTGGACCTAATGAAATGTTTGTTAAGTATAATGATAATAATAATAATAATGATAATAATAATAATAATAATAATAATAATAATAATACTTAAGGCTTTTAAGGAACCCGGAGGTTCATTGCCGCCCTCACATACGCCCGCCATCGATCCCTGTCCTCAGAGGATTGACGAAGGTTTTTGATCACCGCGGGCAAACGTTCTGTTATGCTTAATGTTCTATTTGCAGACGAGGATTGAGATAGTGAACTTATACGGGCGAATAGTAAGCGCCAAGGATGCCAAAGAAATGGGCTAGACAGTTTCCCAACAATTACCTGACTGAAAAACTAACAGTAACCAAGAACTCGGGTCTCGCTCTAGACTTCCCTGACATTTTTCACAGGTCCATAACTCTGAGTATTGTAGAGATAAAGTTGTATCTGACTGGCAGTCTCCGTCTGTTTTTATCATCGAAGCTCTTACATCACCTCATGAATTATATCGTTGATATAAAAAGAGGGAAAAGGAAGGATGAAATTAAATTTTATATGTTGAGGGAAGCGGGAGAACTGGGAAACTCTCATCCTCCCATCTTGCCCGCCGCATTAATCTACCGGGAGAGCTTCTTATTTGGCGTTACAAGAATAATTCACTTTGAATTATACTATTACACCGTGAGTTTCGTAGATACTTCTGCGAAAATATTCTTGGCATGCCTTTTCAAAATATTGAATTCTTAGATTATTATTACATGAAGTGTAGAAGAAATATTATAACGAGAGTGACAGTGGCAGAAAAAATGAGATAAAAAGAGAGAGAGAGAAGCTATAAAATGTATGAGAAATCTCGTGTTCACAATGGATCTCATGGCTGAGGGAATGCCTCTACTTCGACAATTTAAATACTTATATGCTAATAAAAAATATATATATTTTTTCGTATGGGAATAAATATCTCCATCTGTGTACAGTCTTCTCTCCTGATCTACGAATCTTTTTCTTGTATGATATCCAGTAGTTTATTTATACAAATAGAATATACTGTAATAATTTTTACTCGAAAAATAACGTCAAGCTGTCCCTTGGTTTTGTATTCCTCTTGTTCTACATATCTTCGTCTGTTTCTCCTTATATTCTCTTTGTTTTCCTTATTCTTCTTGTATTCTCCTTCTTCTCCTTGTAATTCCCTTGTTCTCTTCATATTCTTCTTGTTATTGTATTTACCTTATTCTTCTTGTATTCTCCTTATTATTCTTGTCTTCTCCTTGTCAACTTCTCGCAACACCCACACGTAGTCCTACGTAAAGATATGCAGTAGGTCTATATTAATGTTATGCGCTTGTGGACAGATGATCGCACACACATGTAATTCTACTTAAAAGATATGCAGCATATTAAAACTATGCGCCTGTCGACAGGTAACCGCACCCACACGTAGTTCTACGTAAAGGTACACAGAATAGTAAAACTATGCACCTGTCGACTTTTTTTTTGTCAGATTTTACTACAGTGTAGATACCATTGATCAACTACACTTGTCCACACCTGTGGGGTAACGGTCAGCGCATCTGGCTGCGAAGCCGGGTGGCCCGGGTTCGAATCCCGGTCAGGACAAGTTACCTGGTTGAGGTTTTTTCCGGGGTTTTCCCTCAACCCAATACGAGCAAATGCTGGGTGACTTTCGGTGCTGGACCCCGGACTCATTTCACCGGCATTATCACCTTCATTTCATTCAGACGCTAAAGAACCTGAGATGTTGATACAGCGTCGTAAAATAACCCAATAAAATAAATAAAAATGAACTACAATTTCTCATATTCACTTATCGTACTACTTCGAGACTTTCAATATTGCAAATTAATGAAACAATCGCTGCTGTGTTACGTAGTACAAGATTTCAATTGTCATCGCTAGGGGGACTGATTTACAGCATTGTTGCCATTATTTACTTTTTTCAAAAAAAAAACAAAAAAAAAACAAAAAAAAAACAAAAGAAAAAGAAAAAAAAAAAAGAAAAGAAAGAAAAGAAACTAATCCACAATGCTCTGTGTTAGAAGATATGTTTTGATTCCACACCATTTTACTACCTTTGCCTGTTGGACCTCTCGCAGCTGGTCTTGGCTACTGACGACTGCTCACGGCCATGCTTTCACTTGAAAGATCTCTGTTTTCTCCGCTCGCTCCGGCCTTGCAATGTTCGTGCGCCTCGTCGCGATTTTTGCGATTTATTGCACCCTCGCGTTCTCGATCACCCTTGCAAGACCTGCCGGAAGGGAGCAGGGTTCGAGGTGGACAGGAAGTGCAACGCCGTGCCTTGCTTTCCCACGACCCTAAAATCAGACTCTCGCATCTACTGGTATTCTTCGTCATTACATCCAATTCAATCCAAACTCTTTGAGGCGGAAGGAAATACTAAGTCCATGAGAAAAGGAGTTGAACATATTAAAAACGTCGATTTCAAAGTTTTCATTACACAAAAACTCATAACGTTCCAGCTATCTGATCTCCCTAGTCTTCATGTGAACGAAAGAGTGAGAAGGATAGCGTAGACTAATAACACAGTCTAGTATATACAGTCACGAAGCTCAATACGTAATAAATATGCATCCATAGATAGTTGCTAACCACTAGGATCGCTACTATCGCCTCATTACAGACAATGCGAAATAGTACCTGCATAGTCTATTGTTCCTAGCACCCTCAAAACTCAAGCTTCGTGACTGTATGTACTAGACTGTGCTAATAATTTAGCTTGTTACAGGCGGCGAAATCCGTATAAATGACTTCGTATTAGGTACTTATATTTTCCAGCATTTTCTTTACCTGAAGACTGAAGTTAATGAAACCTTCGAAGCGTTGTAAGATTTTCTAACCTATACTTCTCTAGCTACGGAAGAAAGTCCAGAGGCATTCCTCTTCTGAATAACAATAACCGATTTCTGCTTCATTAGAACTCAGGGGCATCATTTCAGTTTTTGCATAAGGTTTTTTAGGGAAGTCCTTAGAGAGTAGGGTAAAGGTTGGTAACATTGTGATAGTTCTTTTTTAGAATTTGTTTCAATTTTACTCAACGAGAGAAGGACCGGTTTTATGCAGAAACTTGTCCACGAACATTCCCTTAATACGTTGACGCAAAGAACCGATCTTCCTCTCGCTTATTAAAATTTTAACGAATTCTCAAAAATAACTATCACAATATTACCAACCTTTACCCTATATCGAATGGCGTATTCCCTTCCATTTCCTCGGAAATGAATTATTTTCCATACAGTAAACTGGATGTCTTATTATGTAATATGTAGCTAATCGGCCATGTATGCAATTGAGGGAGAAAGAAACTGGCCACCCTACCCCATTATCTCCTGACCTAGTTGCCTCCTAAGCAGTGTCATGTTGGTATCACTTGTGAGGTTCAAACCTGTCTTCGGACAATTGACTAAACAACAGTAAGCTGAGGTAAATTTGACCTTCTAGATTAACTAAATCGGTAATAATAATAGACTAATAATAATAATAATAATAATAATAATAATAATAATAATAATAATAATAATAATAAATATTTAAACCGAATGACATTGTTGCTTTGAGATATGAAATTTGTGTATTGTGACTGGCTATGCAGCTGAATTGTAAAAATTACTCGACCTAAAATTTAGGATTTCATCTGCCCAAATTCTATTGCAGGTGGAGTCTAAATAGTTCTATTACCTCTCCACTGATGACGCCATGTAGGAAAATTTTGATTTTAAAAATGTACAAATTAATCCAAAAATTTTACCTGTAAAATCCACTCCGAAATGTAATTCAGTGTGTATTATTAAGCCGTGCCTTTTTAAGGGTTTACACTAGTAGCTCAGATATACTGTCTCCAGAATCTTTAAACAGGTCGTCGGTTATTATTACGAAAGCAGGAAACTATAAACCTGGTGACACTCCCTAAGCAAGCCAGAGTTGAACACATCCTAACGTCTGTAAATAGTAAAATAATAATACCCCGAATTCTAGAAGATATGGGTTTGGTTGCACATACAGTCTACTCCAAACAATATTGGAAAGAATATTGTCAATTCCCGTCTGGAACTATGACTATAATCTTCATGAATTTATATTTTAAACGCTAAAAATAAAAGATTTGATTATACATTGGATTAAGGGAGCATGTTTGTGTTGAATGTACGTTCCTCAATAGTACGGTGAAAAAAAGATATTTCTAATACTTTTTGAGTTATGACCTAAAACGCGAGATGTGTCAATTGAGTTAGCCAATTCAACATTGACAAAACTTCTCATCTTCGGTAAGTTTGTCTCTCATTTCCAGTAACTTATGTTTTCCAAATTCGTTTCCTTCGTAACTTCCACATTTTTTACACAACTTTGTGAAAGGGTGCATGCAAATTTATTTCATACTGAATAACAAACCCAGCCTTTAGCAATGTTTTATAATTTCAAATTCTTTTATTATTAATAAATCTTTACGTAAAAAATATAATTTTGCATTTCATGACAAAAAGCTACGAAAATATTCCTTATTTTATATTGAACTGATAAGGGCAGGGGTCCACACCTGTGGAGTAACGATCAGTGCGTCTGGCCGCGAAACCAGGTGGCCCGGGTTCGAATTCCGGTCGGGGCAAGTTACCTGGTTGAGGTTTTTTCCGGGGTTTTCCCTCAACCCAATACGAGAAAATGCTGGGTAACTTTCGGTGCTGGACCCCGGACTCATTTCACCGGCATTATCACCTTCATTTCATTCAGACGCTAAATAACCTAGATGTTGATACAGCGTCGTAAAATAACCCAATAAAATAAAAATAAATAAGGGCAGGATTTGTTAACACACTCATTATGAATAAAATAGAAAAGAAAGCTTTAAAAAATACCTCAAAATTTTACAGAGTATCAAAGAAACCAATTTTCCCTGTACAAAATGCACCCCCCCCTCCACCAATTTAAAAATATAATTAAACTTAACAATACAATTTTTTTGTATTATAAAATTTTTTATTAAGCTTGAATTATTGTGTAATCACTATATCAACTTCCAGTACAAAATTAATTCAGGATATGCAGAAATTAAATTTTGAATTTTACCAAAGTTATACTATTGTAGCGAAAGACGTACACCAGATTTTCTGGCGCACTCCTAACGGGTTGCCGGATGATATGCCATTGCCACAAACAATTTCCTGAATTATCACCACCAAATCTCGTCTTTTATTTCTTAAGCGTTTATAAAAGTGGAATATTATAATACAGCATTAAAGGTACAGTTCTCACACTTTTTTCAGCAATATTACGCAAATATTCATTTTTTTAAATCTTAAACTCAGTGATGGGGGGCAGTTGCTCTACCCTGCCCCCCCCCAAATTACGCATCTTTTAGAACTGTACTCATTTCCTTCCCTATTGTGTGGGATAGTTTTGTCCTTTAGCATCTCTAATGATCGGACCATATTTTCGTAGATCTCAGCTTTCTCATGTGTCCGTGTAAACTACTTGAGGAACTTGGTATCAGTGATCTGGACAATGAGTTTGTTTCAGTTCTACTAACAATTCTTTTTTTCTTTTTTAGTTGGTTGTTTAGCGTTGAAACATTTCTTGATAGTGTCGTTTAGTGTTTCGGGTTGTAGTACTTGCCTTCAGAACTGTTTTTCTTGTCTAGTCTGTTGTATCTGTGGTCGTGTAGTGTTACACCGCTGTTTCATATTGCAGACTGGCTAAGCTGAAGAACAGACTCTCTGATTTTGACCTAGAATTCACTGCTGTTACCCACTACATCCAGATAAGAACAAGTGACTTGCAAGTTTTCTGTTGTGAAATTTTTATAAGAAGACTAGGTCAGTGAATATTACGCAACTTGTACAAGATCTACTGTTCTCAGTTTCAGAATGGTGCGCAATCTAAAGGAGAAGCCGTGATAGCCGTCATAGCGTTTTTTGGTAGAGTGACATGCTACAGATAGGATAGTCCATGTTCAAGTCCATGTGGAGATGTTTTTTTATATAACTTCCAGCATGACTCCAAGATCTACTAAGCCTCTTTGAAGAATGAGTAGTCTGACTTTGCCAACCGTGAATGACAATAAGTCTACATCTACCTCCCCGCCTTCTGTGTATTTCATATTCTGTAGGCGACACTTTACTTTTACACAAGCTGTAAGATTTCTTCATAGGAGATTACTTGTTGTACTATGGGAAATGAAACAATAATCACCAATTAGGAACAAGATTCTATATTCGTAAAAGGATAAAATCAGCAGTAAAAAAGTTACACAACACAGAACTGCACGCATTGTATTCTTCACCTGACATAATTAGGAACATTTAATCCGAACGTTTGAGATGGCCAAGGTATGTAGCACGTACGGGCGAATCCAGAAATGCGTATATAGTGTTAGTTGGGAGGTCTGAGGGAAAAGAATAAAAAATTTCACTGAATTTACGAAAGCTTAAGTACTTTCAACCACATTTTTGAAATCTAACTGAAGTGCACTTATACCCCTTGGCTTCCGAGTCCTTAAATTTAAATTTACTGAATTTTCTTATTCGTTATTTTATGCTTATAATTTTATTAACATCACACCGTAGCTGCCTGCAGCGGAAAGTTGGTTATAAACGATATTTTTAACAAAATTCTTGAACGAAATATATTCCGTCCTTAACATATAAGTTATTTATTTTTAGTATTTAATAATTTTAGATAATTTCTGCAGTTTGTACATAAATATTGTACTGCGTTACTAGTATCAGGCGTCTCGTTTCATCTCGTCTTGTGCAGATTCGCTAGCGAGTGGCTTAGGCTATGTCTTGCTGACGGCTGTCGTCCTTGCATCCCGTCATTAAGTATGACGCCAAAGGCCGTTCATTCTCTCGCTGTGACCAGCTTGCTCAGTCACACTGCACTTCAGTAGCACGGCACAAGTTCGGTCGCTACTGGTCTTAGACTTTAAGGGTGCTATTCATAGACATTTCGCTAGCCCGGGCTACGAGCGTGCTAAACAGGATTCATATCATATCATATCATATCATATCATATCATATCATATCATATCATATCATATCATATCATATCATATCATATCATATCATATCATATCATATAATATCATATCATATCATATCATATCATATCATATCATATCGCTGACACTGGTTTATGAATACGAAAAAACGTTAGTTCGCTGATCATCCACCGAAAGCCCGCGCTAAGAATGTCTATGAATACGGCCCTTAGTGTTGTAATATAAATATAAGCAGGCTATTAGAACACCTTCAATGAATGGGTCCATTTTGTTTCCTTATCCAATTTTTGGACAGAATATTTAGTAACATCCTTCGTTCAAGATTTTAGAAATTCTCTTTCTGTAAAAGCCTTAATTGATTTTCCAATAGTCGAGGCGACAATATAGCCATCCAGAAGCTCTTTTCATTTGAAATATTGGACACTCTTGTCGTTGTTTATTTTTTTTATTTTCTTGTTTTAAATTTCTGAATACATTAACATACAAAAGCTAATACATAGGAATATACAAGGAAAAATCAAAGAAACAAGAACGCATAATACTTTATACATAGAATGAATATAAATATCATAATTTATAAGCAGATCAGGACGAATCTTCTATTCGTCCTGAGCAGATTTTCAATTCTTTTATTGAACTTAATAAAGGAAAATATTAGAACTTCAGAGTGAATTTTGATTGTGTAGTTATATATAGATTAATCCTGGAATAGTACTGCGTTTTATACTTGCCATTGTGAAAAACGTTTGCTCTGTTTTTTTTTATTTTATTTTTTTACTTCGTTATATGATGGTGTATCAACTAGGAGATTATTTAGCGTCGATGGAATTGATGATAGCGAGATGATATTTGGCGAGATGAGGTCGAGGATTCGCCATAGATTACCTGACATTTACCTTACAGTTAGGAGAAACCTTGGAAAATCTCAACCAGATAATCAGACTAAGCGGGAATCGAACTCGCGGCCGAGCGCAACTCCGGATCGGCAGGCAAACGCCTTAGCCGACTGAGCTACGGCGGTGGTGAAAATTTACGTTCCGTCTAGTATTCTAGTATTGTAAACATAAGTACGTAAATAGTAGTAGTAGTAGTAGTAGTAGTAGTAGTAGTAGTAGTAGTAGTTTTATTTTGCCTGGCAGAGTTAAGGCCATAAGACCTTCTCTTCCATTCAGTCTTTGCATTTTGTAATAATACTTCCATAATTTCTATACCTAATTGTTGCGTTGTATAGACTTTTAAATTCAGAAAATATGGGTTTAGAAGTTAGTTTAAATTCAGACTTTGACATGTATTCTGATGTGCTTCCAATTCTTGAACAGAAGTGAAAATTCTCGTCTTTTATTGAGTGTTCAATTGATGTATAAGTGAAAATTCACGATTTTTCCTCACTGACCGAGACTCAAGGAACTTTCCTGTTGAATATAAATAATATTCTAATGAGATACGGTACAGATACTCCTCTTCCTGCTAGGCTATGTTGTAACTTTTAAGGAAATGAGAACAGAAATGAACGGAAATGTTAAAAAAAAACCCAGTACTTGAGAACAAGCAAGTACTGCTCTAGATATTCCGCCTTGAAGTATTGTTGGCTTCACAGTTAATTCCCTGACTGTAGATCGTGCCTACTGCAGCGAAAGTGTGCGGGAAGCAGCCCACGGTGAAGGGATTGGCAAGGCCGCCGTGCGAGTACGCTCATCGCAGCGTGAACATGCTGGAAGCTCTAATGCATGTCATTAGCGCTGAACAGCGGGCGACGGGGACCTCCATATGTATCGGCATCTAATTCTAAGGAGACGAGCAACTGACTGCTAACTGGAAGAGTCAGGTTCATTGCTGAGTGAAGACGGAGTTCCTTATTTCACTAGGGCCCGATTGTATAAAACTCCCTGACTAAAGATCAACTTTGATCGAAGATCGAAAAGTGAACCGAGTTCAGACACTTCTTCTATTGTATAAAACTTTTCTGCGATCAAATTTCCCTGGTTCAAATGCAATCTAAGTTCACGTGAAAAGGATTTGGCAACATCGCATAAACAGGTGAAATACGTGATGCGCGAACCATGTTATACAGGTTTGTTCAGTGTTGCCAATCTAGCGACTTTAACTCTTTTTCAACAACAATTTCTTTTAACTTTTATATTGCTTAAATAGGGACTTAGTGACCTTTTTAGCGCCCCATAGTGACAAAATTTAATCTTTCTTTGTTGATAATGAGAAATCGAGCGACTTTACAACTACTTTTTGGCGACTTTCCGTATTACACTCTGTTGGAGACACTGGTTTTTTTGTACAATGTAAATAATGGCGGACAATAAGAAGAAGGTTGACTCAAGTTGCTGTCATGTTATGGTGTTTGATACTGCTAAACATAATAAAGCTTTATAAAACGACAATTTTCGTTTAGTAATACAGTTAATTGAACATTTATGAATGTACATATCATATCCATTAGTAATTAATGGTTGTTATAAACTTAATATAATTATAGGTTATGTTATTTGATACTGCTGAACACGATAGAGCCTTATAAAATATAAGAATGTTTGTGTATTAAGGCAAGAAATTGAAAGAAATATAAATAAATGTACCTAACATATCTATTAATATTAATAATAATGGATATTTTATTTGCACAATCTGTCACTCGTATATTTCAAACAGAAAAGAAATAACTGAACTTGGATCATCTAACTTAATCGGAGAAATTTCTTCAGTCAAAGTTGACTTTAGTTTGAGACAAATTAATCTCAGATTAGACTTTATACAACACAAAATTCCAAGTTCAGCTGAAACAAGGATCAATTTAACCTCTGATCTAAGATTAAATGGTTTATACAATCGGCCCTAGAACTTTCAGAATGGCTTCTGGACCAATTTAGTCTCTACAAAATGTTATATTGGATCATTCCTACAGGTAGAAGGCTGCTAGAATGTCATGCCGAAACCATCACGTTCATGTAGTGTCAGGATCAAGAAATTATGTGGGCACTACCTCCTTATTTATAATGAGCCTCGGTGGCACGTAGAGGGATATTAACCTTTATCATGTGACATTAGTAATATGCGTTACAAGAGCGGTATGTTGATGTTTTCATGTTCGAGGAAAGGATTGAAAAAGCGAAACGTAGTTGAGCTTTTATTAATTTCCGAGAAAATGAAAACAAACATACCGCTCGTATATCGTACATTATTTTGTGCGAAGATCGTTTATTACATACCTGAAAGAGGAATTTCTAATTAGTTGCAATGAAATCTCCATCTTGGTTTCTGTTCAATGACGGCAATTTTGGAAAACAAAAATATCTCTCTTCAACATTGTTGCTATAAAATGTTTTCTGTGTTTACTATACTCCAGCAGGCCGTGATATATGTCTGTCTTTTTTTTTCCCCCAGTCTATAAATGCGAATTTAAAACAAACGGTAAGGTTATGTAATGATTTATTTTTCATTTTAATATTTTAACAATATTATTTATATAACATATTGCAGTAATAACATCGGAATCTGGAATCTTGTTGATTTTTTCACGGCTTCCTTAATGTTACTTGCATCACGAATGTATTTTTATTTATTTTTAGAGTTATTTTGATTTTTATGGGGTTTTACTTTGTTATTAATGATATAATTTATTTTATTGAATGGGATATTATCAGCTTTAATTCTGGATCTGTTGTTATGACTTTTTTATTTGATTGAATATCTTTATTATTTATAGGTTTTGTTTTTTTTATTTCTTCTAGTGGAGTAGTAGAGTTTACTTAATTTTTGCAAATATTTAAAAACAATAATTAACAGTGCAATTTAGGTGAAATTGCAGTGGTAAGTTTCCAATTTATAACTATCACTATGTTAAACGTCTCTAAAAATAACATGTTAAAAGGCTAAAGCAGTAAAATTAATGTCGCGCTTTAGCGGTAAGAAGAGGGAAATTGTAATGTGTGTTACGTTGGGAATACTGAATGTGGTATTTCACACTTACCGCGTATTGGTTTTGTGCGGAAAACAAGCAAATACGCACGATCTCGCACAAAATATATTACAGACAGCTTCAGAGATAGGCTACCATAAATATGGCTTAGCTAGTTTCCTATTAGAATCATCCTCACATGCCAACGGGCTCTCTGTCTCCTAATTCTAGCGATTCTTGCCATAGGATATCTATAGGACAGGAACACTTCCGTATGCAGCGGGTCTCATCCTCACCTTCTGATCTTGACTACCATAAGCCAAGACCGGGGATCGACTCCAAGCTCTCTAAATCTCTAAATAATAATCCCGTACTCTACACTGATTGGAGGCAAACGCCACAGTGTCAATTTGTTTCGTTGTACCAGTGACAGTTACTGAAAAAATGAAATTATGATAGTGGAAATGGGAACAATCCGAGAAATCTTACCCAACACTTTTTTTTCCTTCCCTCAAGTTATCCCACTTGACACCGTCAGGATTTGAACTGGAGTCTCTGAAGCTGCAATCCGTCCTCTGTCCCGTGTTTATATGCCGTTGTTGTTGTTGTTGGTAGTGGTGGTGGTGGTGGTGCACTGTAATTTTCTTATAGCATAAGTCTTTCTCTCTCTCTCTACTTGCCGAGGATCTCTAGCCGTGCAGCACTGCGGTGTTGTTCTCTCATCGTGGAGGCTGGGAAGACGTGACCATTACCGCGTGAATTGCCTATTGTTAGCAAGTATTGAAGAGAAGATAACTTCATCTGTCCTCGACAGTATCTGTTAATATGAGGGCGTTTGCCTTCCACAGTAACTGGCAATTGTTATCGACCTTTTTAAATTGGGTTTTTGTTTGATATTGTGTTGGTCTCATAAACCGCTTCTTCATTCATTCATTCATTCATTCATTCATTCATTCATTCATTCATTCATTCATTCATTCGTTCGTTCGTTCGTTCGTTCGTTCGTTCGTTCGTTCGTTCGTTCGTTCGTTCGTTCGTTCGTTCGTTCGTTCGTTCGTTCGTTCGTTCGTTCGTTCGTTCGTTCGTTCGTTCGTTCATTCATTTATTCATTCATTCATGCATCCACCCATACATCCATACATGCATTCATTCATACATCCATCCATGTTCCTATCCATCCATCTATGCATTCATTCATACATCCATCCATCCATCCATCCATCCATCCATCCATCCATCGATCCATCCATCCTTCCAGCCATCCATCTTCCCATCCATCCATCCATCCATGCATTCATTCATTCATTCATACATCTATCCATCCATCCATTAATTAAGTCATTCATTCGTCTATCCATAAATTAATTAATTAATTCATCCATTAATTAATTAATTCATGTATTTATCCATCCATCAATTCATTCATTCATACATTCATTCATTCATTCATTCATTCATTCATTCATTCATTCATCACTTCGTTTATATCTTCTCTCTTTGTTTTTTCTCTTTGTTATTTCCTCCATCCTATATTTTCAGTTATGTTTTTTTTTCACATTCTAGTTTCTTTCTCTTTTTCATTCTTTTTCCTCTCTTTCGTTCTACCTTTTTGACATCTTCCATCGTTTCTTCTTTTCCTCTTTTATTCTCTCTTTTATTTTCATTTTCTTTCTTTCCTCATTTCATTATTTATTTTTCTTTTTGATAACATCTTCCTTTTTCTTTTCTTTCATAATCACTTTTTTATTTTCTATATTTTCTACCTTTGTTCTAATTTTGTTCTTATTTTTTATATTTCCCTTTGTTCTTCTTTCGTCTTTCTTTCTTGCATTCTTTGTCATGTTTACAATCCCTTTGTTTATTATCTTCTTCTCTTTTTCTGTCGTTTTAAATTTTTTTCACATAGCTGCTTTTCTTTCTTATCATTTTCTTGTTAGTTTCTTTTCTATTGTCCACATGTCTATTTACTTTTCACCTTTTTATTTTTTCTACTTTTATTTTTCAGTTTTATTTTTTACCGTCTAGTTTTCTGTCTTTTCCCCAGTTTCCTTTTCTTTCTTTCTATTCGCCTTTCCTTCCTCTTTCATTATTTTTTATTTCCCTTCTTTATATTTTTCTTTCTTTTTCTCTCTTTCGTTACCTCAATTTTCTTTCTTTTCTTTTTCATTGTTCTATTCCTGCACTCCGTAAGTCTGTTTTATTTTCTTCATTCGTATCTAATTTCACTTCCGCATTTTATTCCTTTTGTGTTGTTTTATTTAATCCTTTATTAATATCATAGCTTTTATTGTCTCATCTTTTTTTTCCTTATTTTGCTTAAATTTTTTGTCTCATCTCCCACTTAAAACTGAAAAGTCTCTTGAACTGATTTTCAAGGTCTTCAATATGATGAATATCTATGTTTTATGACTGTTTTGCAAATCGCTCCATCTTCTTTTTCGTATACAGACGCTCATTACTGATGAATGGAACCAGGTTCGATTTCCGATATCGTGATATGTGTTGAACAAGATGGCTAAGGTGACGAGAGACTGAACACCTTCTGTAATTTTTACCGATGTAATTCGACCATTTTCCATTTATAAACATTTAAGTAAACATATAAGGAATGTCCTCTGTACGATACTCCTTCTTCAAGCTACCCAAGTTTCTTCAGAGGGTCACAGATGGCTAAAAGTCTTGGAGCTTCCGTAAACAGTCCATTATCCCGAGAACTCTATGGAAGAGTTCGAGAACACGCACACAAGTTAGATTGTTTTCTCCCCAAGTTCCTCTTCGGTCATTTATTCCCATTTATGATCTTGGTACAGTAGAATTAGAACATAATTAAGTCATAACAAAAAAATGTATTATGAACTCTTACAGTCTTCTACGTAAAGGACACGAGCTAAAATTAGTCATGAATGTCACGACCATGCGGTGGACGATAGTCACATGTTGTCGTCACATAGTCGAAGGACGCCAGCATTTTTATATATTCTGATTTTTTGCCTGCGAGAGCAATTATGAAGACTGTGATGTCGGTATCAGTAAGTCGCTGCACTAAGTATTCGTGTCGACGTACAACCTGACTACAGAAAGTCGTCCAGTGTTTCAAGCCGGACAGCCCTGCCTTACTTTATCATAGTCAAGCTGTGAATTGCAACGTATTAGTTCTCGAGTTCAAACGTAGCGGGCTTGTGGCTCCTTTCGATTTTGATTTCAGAGACTGGCTTTCTTTTTTCACAATAATGGTTAAATTTCCCTGCCCCTGCCAATAATTTTTCTCTCATTATCATCGTCATTACCACTGTCATCAATATCTTCGTCCTCTTATTAGATCATCAATACATCACCACCACTGCCGATACATTCTTAAGATCAGTGTAATCGTCTTCTCTTATTGTTAGCAGTATCATATCCTCTTCTCATTATCAGTTTTTCGTCTCATTATTGTTTTCTCCTTACGATCAATAAATTCTTTTCATGACCAATATCGTCGATCTGGTTGGCGCAGTCGGTAGGTGCTGGCCTTCTGTGCCCGAGGTTGCGGGTTCGATCTCGGCCTAGGTTGATGGCATTTAAGTGTGCTTAAAATGCGACAGGCTCATGTCAATAGATTTACTGGAATGTAAAAGAACTCCTGCGGAACAAAATTCCGGCACACCGGCGACGCTGATATAACCTTGGCAGTTGCGAGCGTTGTTAAATAAAAAAAACATACTTTAAATTTTAAATTATCAATACCTTCGTCTTGTGATCAATATTTTCTTCTCATAAATATCTTCTTCTCATTGCCATTTTCTCATAATTAGTAATACCTTTTCCTCATTATCAGTATCTCCTCTTGTCATATCAAAATCTTTTTCCTCATTATAAATACTTTTTTCATTAACAGTATATTTTTTTTCGTAATCAATATCATTTCATTACCAACACTTTCTTTTTATTATCAGTATCTTTATCTAATTATCAATATATTCATTATCGTCATCACTATCACGGATTGGATTCTGCAGTCCGTTCGTCTTCAAAGATTTGAAGTTGTACCTGCTAGCATTTCATTGGTCTTCCTACTCTTCTGGTTTCTATGAGTAAGTACTGAAGCATCTTCAAAGAATCATTCTGTATAAATGAGTATGCGATTTTGATCTATAATTATATCAATGGTTTCCAAAAATTATCAATATCATGTTCTAATTACTAGCATATTTTCACTTCATTATCAATATCTTTTATTATAAATATTTTATAATTGTTATCAAAATCTACTTCTAATTATCGTTATCTTTTCATTATCATTAATATGTCTGCCTTTTCCATATTTTCATCATCATTATAATATTATCATTAATATCTTTCGTCCATTACCACAAATATTTTATTCTTATTGTAGTCAACAAATTAATCTCCTCCTTACTGCCATTAACATCAAAATCTCATCAATATTTTTTCTCATTATAGGCATATTTCTTTTCACCTTACTGCCATCTTCAATATAATTTTTTTCATTATCATCAGTAATTTTTTCATCTTCTCATTTCACAGTCATATCTTTTCCATAGGCTATTATTCTCCTTATAATAAACATAGTATGGGCGAATCCAGAAATGCATATAGAGTGTTAGTTGGAAGGCCAGAGGGGAAAAGACCTTTGGGGAGGCCGAGACGTAGATGGGACGATAATATTAAAATGGATTTGAGGGAGGGAGGTGGGATATGATGATAGAGATTGGATTAATCTTGCTCAGGATAGGGACCAATGGCGGGCTTATGTGAGGGCGGCAATGAACCTTCGGGTTCCTTAAAAGCCAGTAAGTAAGTAATAAACATAGTTTTTTTGTTTATCATTGTCAGTATTATGTTTATAAATATTTTCTTATCATTGTGAACAGTACGTTCTCCTTTATCATCATCATCATCATCATCATTACATCATCATCGTCATCATGCTTTTCTGTGCTTCATTTCTAATTTTTCTTCTTCCAGTCGCTGCCACCAATTCAAGTTCCGATTGGATTACATGTTAATGTTAATATAATAGTTCAACATGCATGTTATTGTTCAGTAAAAATGCACTAGCATTTATTTCTGTGCAAATAATTTAGTGTTATCCACCTGAAGTCTGATTAGTGAAATATGTAGTTAATCGGCGATGTATGCATTGGAGGAGGAAAGGAACTGGCCACCCTACCCCATTATCTCCTGGCCTAGTTACCTCATGAGTGATGCCTTATTGGTGTTACTTAAGAGGTTCAAACCTGTCTTCGGACAGTTGACTAAACAACATATTAAAAGTTCACGCAACATTTGTCTTTGTGTTGAATATTTCGGTGTAGTGCAAAAAGTTACTTTCCTACAAATACTAGTTGAAAACTCCTCCTCTTCTTGTCGAAAGTTGCTACATCGGAAACTTCTGGACGAGTAGCACTTTAGGGAGGGGATACATCAGGCGACCAACGGGGACAAAGTTTCGCAGCTCATTAACCTCTCGGCTGCTACAGCAGTGTTGTGCTCTCTCTCTCTCTCTTCATTAAACTTTCTTAATAGCGAGTGCAATTATACGAATTAGCGACAAGGCTGAGTTGTGCTGCTTTCGCGGATATTTATGGCCGCAATGATTTATAACTGCTGCGTAAACTGGAGCTTGATCTGTCATGACATGAGAGTAATAAACACATTTCTGCGGGGACTTCGTCAGTGAGCCATTGAGATTCAGCACCAGAAGAACATAAATCCGTGACCTGACCTGCTTACCACTTATCAATTTTCACCTGTTGTTCAGCTGTTTGTGTAACGAGAGTGAAGCAAGGGAAACGCCTCTTTTCGGAGGGAGTTTTGGCACTATGTGGACAGTGATAAGGGAATAACTGTTTTGAACTAAAACTTCTCGGATGTTCTCGTCCTCTTTTCACCAACTCTTTTCAAAATTCCTCTTCTCGATATAACCCGTGATTAGAAAATAGACACCTTTCCTTGTGTTGGCTCGTTCGCCTGCCATAACATGTCTTCTCGTGGTATACCTATTCAGAAATTAGTATACAGTGTGTTTATTTCAAAACTTTCCATCTTGAATAATTTTAAATGCGCAGGGGACACGATTTTAAAGAAAAACACATCAATTTAGTTTTCGAGGGAAAATTCAAAACCACTGCTGATTGAATTTTCTGTTCCACCCCTTCACCCCCCTCCACTTTCGAATTTAAAATATTTTATCTTCAGAAACATCTGTTTAAAGGTGATGATGCCACCGGCGTAGCTCAGGCGGTAGTGTGTTTACCCGCTGATCCGGGGTTGCGTTCGAGCACGGATTCGATTCCCGCTTGGGCTGATTATCTGGTAGGGTTTTTCCGAGGTTTTCCCCAACCGTGAGGTGAATGTCAGGTAATCCTCGGTCTCATCTGCCATCTCGCCATCGGTATCATCAATTTCATCGACAGTAAATAACCCTGTAGTTGATACAGCGTCGTTAACTAACCAAGTAAAAAAAGAGGGATGATAAACCCTATCTGTCTAAATGAAGAATTAAGTCTGTCCATCCGTTTCTGAAATAGAACTATAAACGTATCATCTTTTTCCCTTAAAAATCGTGTCTCTTGCACATCTAAAATCATTCAAGGTGGGAAGTTTTAAAATGAACACATGTTTTGACATTGATGATGATTCCAGACGACTCGGATATCTGAGGACCACAAGCTCGTTCTTGGTGGGTTTAGATGATAAACAATAAACAAAAAGGCGTACCCATCGTAATTTGGAATGTAAGGTAGAAAAATTTGGTGGTGAAACAAACTGAAAGTAACGAAAAAGTGAGTGTCGAACACTATTCCGGTAACGTTTTAAACGATTTTTAAGCAACAGTTATTTTGCTGTCTACTTACTTGCAACTTCTTGGGTTTTTCATCCTAAAAACAATATTACATGAGAGATGGTGTTATCTTTTGCTAGCAAATATAAAGAAGTTGCTTGTGTTGTATTATAACCAGTGTTGCTTCCAGAAGGTTTTTTTTGGGCGGGGGGTAAAAGTTGAGTTATCTAGTTCTTGCATTCAGTTAAGAATTTGATGATGCTGATAAACTATTTAAATATGCAGATTTATTGTATTTTATTTGATAACATATTAAAATATAGACAAAACTATTAATCTCTAAAAAAGACGTATTCAGCTAGCAAATGGAGCTTTTGTACAGCTATGTCCCATATGGCAGAATAACAACATCTCATTGAAGACAAAGCTCAGCCTGTTTAACACAAATGTAAAATCAGTCCTCCTCTATGGTTGTGAAACTTGGAAAATTACGGATGTAATAAATAAAAAGATACAGACGTTCGTCAACAGATGTCTGAGACGTATTCTAAATATAAGATGGCCGGAAATAATAGCAAATGAAGAACTGTGGAGAAGAACTAACCAATCACAAATACGTTATCAAATAAAACAAAGAAAATGGAATTGGATAGCCACACGTTGAGAAAGCCAGATGGAGCTATTGAGAAGACTGCAATTGATTAGAATCCACAAGGTGTAAGGAAGAGAGGATGGCCTAGAAAAACATGAACACGATCAATAGAGGAGGAAGTAGAGAGATGTGGGAAAAGCTGGAATGAGGTGAAACGGATGGCTGCGACAGAGTACGCTGGAGGAACTTTACTGCTGCCCTATGTTCAACCTAGGAACAACAGGATACAAGAAGAATTAATCTCTAAAGGCTGAATAATGATGTAAACCTGCTCCAAATGGCTTAATAAAGAAGATATTTTAGCATTAACATTTATTTCATATTTTGGTAAAATTTTCTTCATATAGTGTCAGTCTTTAGTCATAAGTCATAAAAATGAGTGTAAGGTAAAAGTGAGGAGAAAAGTCAATTCGAAAACTATGAAGTAAAGAAATAAGGTGACGAAAAAAAATTGATGGAGTTCAAGGTGAGAATTATGGGAATCAGAATGAGGTGTCGGAGGGTGAAGGGAATGAAGGGAGAGCTATGAAAATGGAAACGAGACAGAGGACGAGGGTGAGGAGAAAAATCTAGGGCAGGGTCTGGAAACAGCCACTCTCAGAGAGCTTAGCTTCTCCCGCTGTTGCTCACTGCTCTGTTTACAATACGAGTTTTCCACCCCTGATCCAGGGGTTGAGGAGAAGGGAAAGTATGATTGGAGTTGGGTGCAGGAGGCGCAGTTCTTGTCTCTGCCGACGCACAGTGTGTAATTTCAAGCATCTAGCCGGCCAAAAATCATATTTCTCACCCTTGTCTTTAATGCTCAATTCTTGTGCAGGCGTGTTTATAACACTCCAAAATATAATATCCAAGTGGTAGACAGATGATTGCATCTTGTAGGAGATCCTCACAACAGAGCGAAAGTTGCGTGTCTCCGATAATATCATTTACGCTGCAGAGGCAGGCGCGCAGTTTGTATTTAGATGGTGCAAAGTGGTGAAGTTAGTACAGTATTTTTTCTAATACAGAATGTGGATATATTATAAGAAGGTATATACTTACATATAAGCTAATTTTCGTGACAAAATTATTATCTTATTGCCTAGAATGAGTGTCTGGATAAACATGTGCAAAGAGTTTGAGTTTTACCTTACTATATGACTTCGAGTTGACTTTTAAAAGGTGTAGCCCTCTATCACCTCGATAATATTTTGTAGAGATATTCATTATACTTTTCTGAATACGACGTCGTGATTTTTTCCTGCAAACAGGTGCAGACAGAAAAACTATTAATTATTTTCAGACACCATGCGCTCTGTAACCCGGAGAGCTGTTTGACAGGTGTGGAAAAAGAGCGAGGGAAAAGTAAAATTCTCAAATCTATAATAGAACATTTTGGTCTCAAATATTACTCTGAAGACATTTTACAGTCAATAAAGAAATAAATTAAATTTATATGCTAGAAAATTCGATTACGGTGGGAAAAATACAGCATAAATGAGAAAAATTTCTTAAAATATAATGCGCTATGTTTGAACCAAGATGCAAGGTCTGAGGATGAAATATATAATGCTTTGCCATCTACTATAAAACAATTCCAATTTGAGTCTACCAATACAAGCATTCGAGGACGTCCACGTTAACTTTTCGGAGAACTGAGCGAAAGATCAAAACGGGGGGGGGGGGGAATTAGTCCACTTTTTAAAGAAAGATCGCCAGAAGAAAAGCTTTCTGCTGCCCATATGAGTTTCAGAACTTCTAGGAAAAGTGATGCGGCCAATATTGTAGGAGAGCTTTCACTTGCATCACTTCAACGTGCTACAAATTGGAGAAAAAAAACGTGAAAATCGATTTTGCAGAAACGACCAACAACTGTCACCTAATAAGGATCTCGCTTTGATTACTGATTTATAGTTGACCTCTAATCAATATAAAGAATGAAGAGAAATGCAAAAAATATTGTAACAGTTAATTTAGATCCACCGTATTATTTATTGCGAAACATTGAAGACAGGATAGGTTCAGGCAGAAAAGGGGACTACTTGTTGATATGATAAAACAAAGTAGTCGCAATAAAAACGATGTAAATACCGCAAGAAGATTTTTAAGGGCGGTTTCCACTTTCACATATATTACGGGAATAGATGGAAATCTAATAAGTCGTTTACGCACATAATATTAGAAACCTTTTCTTGCGGTTTTGCAATACTGATAAACGGGCATTTGACATGTATGCAAGGGAGACAAGGGAATTATATTTATGCCTGCACAAATAATATTATATGCCTACAACCCTTTACAAACTCTTGGCTCATGGACAGAAGGTCACAGGATACTATTATACCTATTGGTAAACTATCTGAGGAAGACCAGGAATCGAGGAACAAAGACTATATTAGACTTTTCAAAGAAGTCTTAGCAAGAAAAACATCAAGAAAGACACAAATACCGATATTTTACTTAGGCTACTTATTCCTTAGGACCCTTACATCACCAGCTTAAAGAATTTAAGAAGAGAAAATCGCGTTCGATTTCAATAGTAGTGCTCCAGTTCTCTTCGATCCTCCATTACTCGGTATTGCCGAAGGAGAAACTAGCAGCGAGGATACAGATTCTGGTGGGGATGCATCTAACATATGAACGAGTAAGATATGTAGCAATATTCCTTCGTCTTTCATTTCAATTTCAAGCGCATTCCAAATTATGAACATTAATTTATTTTTTACTCAAATTGAAAATTTTTTTAGAATATTACTAATTTTATTTTCAGTAAAAATAGTTGCTATTTTCATTTTCATTATTAAAAACTTATTCACTTCAATAATTGAAGGTACATACCAAATTTTATGAAAATCGAGCGATTAGTTTCCAAGAAATGATTTTTGGCCGGCTAGACTCGCTAAATTACACACTGTGCGACGTCGACATCGTCGACATCACGAAAGTTGATCTGTTTACGATTGCCAGTCAACTGCTGCTGCTGCGGCCGCGCACACCCGAAAGATTGACTGACTGTGCAGAAGGTTCTCAACATGTGGGGCGAGGTGGGGCGGCACGATAGCGGTGTCTGTGTCCCGCGGCGGGCCTCTGTCCTTGCTTCACATTCCCTCAAGGTCCCTCTCCATGCCGAGGAGCTCGGTGAAGGTAGTGGAAAAATGTTTCAGCGGTTACATCAGTTATGCTGTCGAAATATCCAATCTGACTCACTGCGGGGCCCACAGTCCAGGTGTCTCAAACTGCAGCCCGCGAGTCGCTCTTATGTCTCTGTTTGCTCATGTCGCATTCGGGGCGCTGTCCTTAAACCAGCCACGACTGAAATTATGAGAGCTACTCGGGTTGTCCTTCGGTTGTGAATTTGTTGACATTATTATAGCCTACTTCACGACCACACGCTCACGCGCTTTGCAGTACACGGCTTCCATTTCAAGATTTGTAAAACTAAATGATTGTAGACAAATCGAGAGTGAAAATTTTGTATTTCAATTCTGTTTGAAACAGTTCATAATGCAAATCGTTTTAAGGGGAGGCAGAGGTGAATATTCAAAATCCACAAAATTTATCCGATTTGTTTGAAATTGATCATGAATACTAAGTATGTTATTAGTAATGGACATATCAAGTACACCAAGTTTCAACTTTCTAAGTACAATAGGTCTGTAAATATTAATAATTTTATAAAACTTTACATCGTTTGATATAAAATGCTCCATGCACCATATTGTAATAAATTTTCAATATTTATTTTTATTTATATGTTCAGAGAAGGTATATAAATAATGATAAGTATTAGTTTATTATGGGAATAATATAGTAATACAGTTATCTTGGTTTTAATTTCATACTTTTAAGGGCACAAAATCAAAAACTAACATCGGAATATGAAAATAAAAATAATAAAAATGGAAAAAACCAAATTTTCATTTTTTCTTCAGTTTTGTTCGAAAATTTCACATCTGCCTCCCCTTAATATAAAATATTTTCAGTCTTAAGATTTGAAAAATGAAATTGGATTTTTGATCTAAGGGGTACTTAAAAGTTCAAGAGAAAATGAAATAAAATAACTAAATTTATACAGTAATACTAGGTGCCATACGCAATCTGTTCTGTAAAGTAAATTGTTCCTGTCCTTCCTGGAAAAAAGTAATACACTAAAATTCAGTATTATGCTTTATTATTATAAATATTATAATAACGTCTATGAATAAATTATGACAAAAATTATAAACGAAGAATAACATTGAAAAAAAAAAAAAGAATAAAATTTAGGGGTCTCAAACTGAGAACATTTCACTTAGGATTCTTACACTTTATCAGTGAGCTACTACTGTTGGCTTATGAAGATTGAACGTATACATTACATTTGATAGATTGCAACTTTTCGCTGCCAACGCTTAAGAATCCTTTGAGATGTACAATTTGGCTTTCTTGTACTTCGTTTCACATAGCCTAATTTATATTAAAAACAAAAGGACTAATTACTCCAAAAACGTGTTCTCTTTTTATCAATAATCTCCCAAACTTCTGTAATAATAATAATAATAATAATAATAATAATAATAATAATAATAATAATAATAATAATAATAATAACAATAATAATAATAATAATAATAATAATAATGTATTTATTTATTTACTAATATTTATTGTGCTGTACAACAGCCTGGGCCCAATAACAGTTCAGCACAAAATAAAAGTTAACACGAGTTTACAGTGAACAAGGAATTACAAAAACAGTGCATACAAATAATTTTATTAAAATTAGAGACTTTTACAAATAAACAATGATGACAAAATGAATAGATAACTGCAAAATACATTATACAGAACAGCTCAATAACAGCACAAACGGATGAAATTGAAATGAATGTGACTTTGATGAGTATGCTTAATATAAGAATAACCAAACAACAAACTATACTTTAAACGGATCAGAATTAATACACTGTAAATTGGCAGCTTATAACTGGAGAGAGATATTTCGGCTTGTAGGTATAAATTTTTTTTGAAATCTTAAACAATAATAATAATAATAATAATAATAATAATAATAATAATAATAATAATAGTAATAATAATAATTTAATTGTGATCTTATTGAATTTAGATATGTGTTTTGTCCTGTGTTATATGAAGAGCTTCCCGTACACCATGTTCATCACAGGATCAGAGACACGTATTAGACTAGATGTCTCAAATCTTGAAAGCAGATTAATAACATTCTCTATAATTTATGACTGAGGGTTTGGCATCTCTGCACCAACGTCGCACGGAGAGGTTCACGAGACTTCACACGTTGGTCTCGGAGTCTTGCTCTCGAGGGAGTGAATTTGCGGCGGCAGTCTGGTCAAGTGGGTGGAATGTCGAGCCCGCACACTCACCCGGGTTTGCCGCGCGTGATTTCGCAGGGATAATTATGCCTGAGCCGGAAGTCTCGTGATTTATGTCTGCAATTTTCTTTCTGTTGCAGGTGAGTTGAGTCTTCATTCGGATTTGTCCGTTCAAGGACGGCCGCGGTTTTCACCGATTGCGCTGCCTGGGATGCTGCGAGTAAACTTGCAGTAAGTTGGCTCAGAAAATTGTGTGTAGGCTTACTTCTCTTTTAGCTTTCTTATTTTGTAAGAAATTAAATAATACCCGACGTGATATAGGCCTACGCATGCTCACAAGAAATGAACGGAATATGTCGCTCTTCGGAGCGAAATTTTGTAACTCCACCTTCAGCCCCATCTACCAACTTATTTAGAACCATGTGAAACAGACAGTGAGAATTACGTTCTAGTACTTGGTAATATTACGTTTTTGTTGGTCCTTCTTCTTACCATTTCCGAAAAGAATGGTAAGATTGACATTTTTTTGTGTATTTACGTGCAAATTACTTTCGACTTCAAAAGGTATTTCGTCATAGGTTCTTTAATTTAAATCTTTGGAGAAAGACCTATGTTTTGTTTAGGGACTCTGTGTTAGTCAACCTGGCAGAAACTCCGAAATGTCTACTAATACTAGCGGAGGAGGTAAATTGCCTCCTGTTTACATGTTTGTTTCCTTTTTACCTGAGAGAGTGAATGTATTTCCCGTTTGTAAATACGTCACTGTAATCAGCATTTTTCTTCCAATTTGCAGACTTAGGACTGTCAGTGATATAGCCTTACGTGCATAATTCGCAAAATTACTGGTATGTTTAAAATATGGTTCACTGTGGTTAAAATATTGGTCAGCATCAGTTAGAAAAAACTTCGTCATAAAACTTAAAAAATGCTCAAAACTGACTCCTTTAAATAGGCAGGAATTTAAAACAAACAGTCTTTACTAACTCAAGTCGAGTAATCTTTTCTTGCCGAAGTGCAAGTATTTTATTTTGTGAAAATAATTCTTCGCGCAAAACAGATTTGTCTGTCTATTTTGTTTCAGAACTTCAAATATTTGGATAGATGGCGTTGAAAAAACTGTTAAGTTTTTTGTGGAATGATGTCATTTCGACGGATGAACAAGTAGTACAGTGCGAAATGCACTCAGTGGCGGATTTGAAGATTAGACTTCCTATGAAAATGGGAGGAAATTTACGTACACAATCTCTAGTAAACAGGAGGCAAGTTACTTACTTATAAAATGGTAAACAGCCCCCTTCGAGGCAATTTACATCACACCAATACAAGTACAAAACAATACATTAATTAGGTGTCGCTGTGTTTTGCTCATACTATTCATGCGAGCAATTATTTTCTAAGATCAACAGTAACAAAAGCGTGTTGAGTTCTAATGTAAGTTTTTCACTTAGTTGGTGCCTTGAGATTAAGCTGTGATGAACAATGGTATATAAATTTCCAATCCGGCATTTGCCTTTGTGATTGAGGTGAAACCATGAAAAATCTCAGCTCGCTCCAGTCGAAACTTGGAATCGAATACAAATTTTGAGGAATGGGAAACTCGCGCTTAGCACTGAAATACCACCGGTGTAGCTCAGGCTGCTGAGGTGCTTGAGTTGCGCTCGGGGGCGGGTTCGATTCCCGCTTGGCTCGACTACCTGGTTCGGTTTTCTCCGAGGTTTTCCCCATCAGTAAGGAAAACGTCAGCTAATCTATGGCGAATTCTCGTTCTCATCTCGCTATCATAAATTCCATCCACGCTAAATATCCTCGTAGTTGATACAGCGTCGTTAAATAACCATGTAAAAAAGCACTGAAATACCGAGGCTGTCTACATTCATAGGTAGGGTACTATAAAATGAAGTTTAAGTGTAGAAAATTAGCTGCCAATAGGAGAAACGCGCAATTCCTGAAATCAAAGAGAAGAGGCTAAGAAGACGATATTGAAATATCAGGAAATGTAATAGAAAAATATTGGAAGGCAAGAAAACAAATGACGTAAGTGTCGTGTTTCCAATAAACATTAACACGTAATATTTAAAATAGCTAAGTTTATTCAGAAAATGACGAGGATGGCATTGGCTGAAACACGAAGTTTGTTTTGTCTGAAAGAGTGGTTTATTTTACTTGTGAGTCTGCACGAACTGAGAAGTGCGTGGGATGTGTTATTTTACGGCAATCGCGGAGGTAAAGCAATATATTTCGCGACAAACGTCTGCAAATTGAAAACCGGATGGAATTGCATGCCGTCCAAATGCGCCTGCAGGTGGATGGACTTGATTATCTCCTCCACGACCGGCTTGAAGTATTGACTCGCCTCGCTGTCTTGTTAGCCGCACTGCACAGCTGCTAATGCGATGGATAGTGCGTTACCTATGTCGTGGGGCGACACAAATGTTCTTTTTATGATTCTACTTACAAAGTAATGGGACAGTCACGTCTATACTTCAGTTAACAATCTGATCTAATGCGTTATTATTAGGCACACCCAGTTTTCTCAAACCACAGATTCACAAAATACGGGTTTTCAGCTGATAAAATAAAAAAATGTTGTTTCAAGCCCTCCCAGGAAATTTAAACTCCCTAAATAACGGGAAATTTTATGTATGAGAAATTTCTCTTTCTAGCACGAATATATCGTCGTTGTTCCTGCACTACTAAGATTTATTTCAAATCATCCGTACTCAAGTGAGATTGACCACTGGGATCCGGAATTAACAAACATAAAAGATAAAGGGAAATGAAACGAGCAAAATAATTTATTTATTTATTATTTTGCTAATAATTGTAACATAAAATATAAAATATACAAAGAAACTTTAGCTCGCCCCTGAAAGAGTAGAACTCGTGCTCAGGGGCGGATTCCTGAATTGAAATTAATAATTATACAATACAATTATAATTAATAATTATACAATACAATAAAATAAATAAATAAATAAATAAAATAAATAAAAAATAAAAAATAATGATTTGATTTGTACATTAAAACAAAAATTTACGTGTTAACATATAGATGATAGTGTAGAATTTGAAGAGAGGCCTTCAGAATTTCCATTACAATCTTCTGAACCTCATAAAAGGGAATTTGAAAGAATTTAAGGATATTACATGCAAATTTTGGTAAACAACCCCTCGCTCCAAATAATAAGCCTGTAACATCCCAGTTGTAAAGCGAAATGCCATATTTTTCACTGAGGTATGGAAGACAAGGTACATATTTAGCTCGCTTGTCATCATTAATCTGCAGTGCTTGATTCGTGTCTCGTTCAAAGCAAATCGTAGGGTCTAAGACCGTCGCTTTCTGGGTTCTTCTATTGATGGCAATTATATCGACTCTTCTGTGGGAATCATCTTCAGACACACAATGAATCTCCTCGTGTACTTCCCATCCTCTGTTTCTTAGCAGGTTGGCAATTGCTGTACGGGCACGATGGTGTCTGTTGTTACGCAGTAGCTCTCCCTTCTTACAGAACCCCAGTACGTGACCAAGTGTTTCAATCACAGGAGGAGGGAAAAAACACATTTATTCATCCTATGGCAGCCGTACATAGGAGATTGTAAATTCTTACATTTTCGAAAAAAAGAAATATAATTACATATAGGATATTTTATTATTTGCTGTATCACTATTTAAGTTATTTAATAGAGCAAAAATCTGAAAATCGATAAATATGTCACATAGGAGTTATTGTAGGAACAACGACGATATTCAAAATTGGTGTTTTTCAAGGAAGATTTTGATTTCCTTTCCTCACAGTTTCTTCTAAAAAATATTGAATAATATTGGAGATAAAGTGCATCGCTGACGTGCTCCCCGATTAATTCCAACTGTTTCAGATAATTTATTACCTTTTATTCGTATTGATGTTCCTTGTGCATGTATCACTTTTAATTATTAAGTTTATGTACTTTTGAACTATTAGTTAATAAATGAGCCGTTCAGAACAGAAGTGGTGTAAGTCAAAATTGGATAATGAGGTTTAAAGTAAAAATTCTGTAAAATACAGCGCAAAGTAGCAATTATTATGTCCTTCGTGCTATCCACTGACTACTAATAGTTTAAATAAATTGAATATTAATTGCTACTTTGCGCTGTATTTTACAGAATGTTTACTTTAACCCTCATTACTCATTTTTGACTTACACCACTTCTGCTCTGAACGGCTCAGATAATATTAAAATAAATAATATTGTTGTTCCTTTATACAAGCTTTTTATAACTCTTCAGAAATGGTTAGGATATTCTCTAGTCTGTAATACTTCCCATAATTTTATTCCATTCAGCTTGTTAAATGCCTTTTCTAAATCTACAAAAGCAAAATGGATTTCTGCATTGAATCTAATTATTTTTTTATTACCGGTATCTGTTTCTAGGTGAAAATTTTGTCACTTGTGGATCTACCTTTCCTGAACTCCTATATGAGCATGGAAACATAACATTTTAATGCAAAAAAGTATGTGTGTGCCAGTCTAGTGGATAAATGTGCAATAAAAGTACCTTAATGCGTATGAGTCGCCGTGATTTCTGATTTATTTGCGCTTGATTCACAAATATTGCTGACCGCCAGGAAATGGTTTGGTGACAGTTTGATATGCTGTAAAAACGAGCTACTTTTAATCAGCAAGCAGTCAGTGTTTGAAATTTAGCTTTCTCTTTGTTATACAGACTTCTAGTCTTTGTAGGAATATTCAGTAGGTAATGTATTTTGCTCGACGAGAGTCAAAAATTATATTTTTCAAATGTGAAGTAACGCCGAATTTATTTTTTGTGCGAAATAACACCGAAATTGATCAAATTTTTATACCGAAATTTAAGGTTTTTATTCATTATAAAATAGGATCCTTAGTTATTATTATTATTATTATTATTATTATTATTATTATTATTATTATTATTGTTATCTGAATGTTAATGAAATATCAAGTTAATTGCTTGCTTTTACTTGTCTATTTTTGGTATAAAACTAATTTTTCGTCGTTATTTATTGCCCCTTTTCCTTTTTCATTTATAGTATCTTTAATTTCTTTTTTATTTATTGTATAAGTATAAACATAAGATATTCCAAGGCTACAAAATAGTTATTTACGATACAAATATTAAAAATGTCATTTTATTTTGTGAGAAGATTGTTTGCGAAACGAGACCGCAGTTAATTAACCCTATGAACAAAATAAAATAATGTTTCACATGTACAGTAGTGGCAAAAAAAAAACCGGACCGACCCTCGTAGCTGATTTCAGAGCCTAGTTCACTCCAGAGCAGGATAGACTGGTAACTAAGACTTTCGTGGTTCGAATCCTGCCTGGGAAGGAAACTCTTTTTTGTTCCTTATTCAAATTTATTCCCAATACTTTTCGTTTACTGGTAAAATTCATGTTCTGGGAATAATAAGATAATTAAGTAGGAACATATCGCTGCAATCGAATAGTATTGGGAATAAATTTGAATAAGGAACAAAAAAAGTTTCCTTCCCAGGCAGGATTCGAACCACGAAAGTCTTAGTTGCCAGTCTATCGTGCTCTGGAGTGAACAAGGCTCTGAAATCAGCTACAATGGTCGGCCGGTTTTTTTTTTTGTTTTTTTGTTTTTTTTTTTTTTTCCACTGCTGTACGTCGTGCACTATGTTTAAGACAGCCGTTCGTCCTTGCTGGTATAGGGACAATTCCTACGGTTCTTCACTGCTGTATTTCCCCCCCCCCCCCAAGTTGTAATAGCGAAACTCCATCACATTAATTTCAAGCAATGATATAGCTCAGTGGTAAAGCATTCCACTGCATATCGAGAGGTCTCTGATTCAAATTCGGGTGTGGCTTATTTTCTATAATATTGTACTGTACATTTAATTCTTAATTGTTTCGTTGGCCTATGATTATTACTAAAATAATTAAATAGTTGTTTAAGCACTTTATTTAGTTTGTGTACAATGCGTTTTTTTTAAGCTAAAAACAGAGTCTTAACACTCCACACCTAAGTCGTTGTTCCATGAGCTCGTAACCCCAGTCATTCGCGTCGCTCCTACGTGCCGTATCCTGGTTTCGACAGGAGGGAGATGCCGGCACGTAACTCATTTCAGTCTAGACTTGGGATAATCTTATTCTGCTAATGACACATCGCTTCATCATCATTGGTGGTTACGTCATCGCAGCCGGCTGTGTCAGGTTTAATTTACTTCTTCTGGGTATTTTCTAAATCATTAAATAAAATATAATCGTTATTTATGCAACAAGTGGATAATCTTGATGATTATGGCATGATTGAATGTTTATCACACGAAATACTGAGTGCGACAATTTTCACGAGTGCCATAATAAGAACATCCACGAGTTGGATACAATAGGCCTACTTTATGGCTTCTTAGCATTATAAATTTTCCGAATATACAGTAGTAATGAATAATTAACAAAAATAACGCATATTATTATTATTATTATTATTATTATTATTATTATTATTATTATTATTATTAAATACGAAAGATATTTAATTTGCTAATCTTGGGATATGATGTTAGGGACTGGATTAATCTTGCTCAGGATAGGCACCGATGGCGGTCTTTTGTGAGGGCGGCAATGAAAAATGCACATTCATGATCACTGCTTTAAAATGGAATACTTGTCAATGACTACATGTATTATTTATTGGATCTACATCATAATGTCACATATACATAAACACAATGATATTACTGAAGAATCTCCCGCCATTGTCAAAATATTAATTTTACGTACGATCATCCATTACCTTTTACTATCTACCTAATGGGAAATAATAGCCAAACAGTAGCGATAGCGCAAATTGATAATTTAAAACGATAATATGGCAGTGATAATGCTCTGCTTCGTTGAAATTCAACGGACTTTTACGCTTCATTGGTGAAAGAATACATTAGTGACATAGTTGCTGTAATTTATGTATTTTTTCTTACAATGTTTAAAATAAGCATCATCATCAGCATCATCATCATCATCAGCATCATCATCATCATCCAAACAAGTATATGGCTCAAGGCCTGTTACGATCTCAGTGAGTCATTCTCGAGCCACCATTTTCTTTGGACGGCCTAAAGATCTCTTCCTTTGGGGACGGTATTGAAGAATGGCTTTTGGAGTCTATTCCGATTCATTCGTTGAACATGGTTTTTCCCTGCAGCTGGTACTTATTTATAAACTGTGACACTGGTTATTTATAAACTGTGACACTGGTTGTAATTCAGACGTTCAGGAAAAATTCTGTAAAATACAGCGCAAAGTAGCAATTAATATGTCCTTCTTGCTATCCACTGACAACTAATATTTAAATAAATTGAATATTAATTGCTACTTTGCGCTGTATTTTACAGAATGTTTATTTTAACTCTCATTACCCATTTTGACTTACACCACTTCTGCTCTGAACGGTTCAATTGTAGTTCTTTTGCGGTCCAAGCGACTGTATCCTAGTGTTGCTCTCATAAATTTCATTTCACAGGCCGTTATTCTGCTGATATCCGTACTTCTCATTGTCCAGGTTCACTTCCGTAACATAGTACAGATCTAGCTAAGGTTTTATACAAACGTATTCTTGTGTGTCGCTGTACTAGGGCAGGCTTCATAATTTTGATTATTCCCATTGTTTTATTGCATTTGTATTAGAAACAGGCTCATTGCTCATCTTCTTAAAGCAGTGCGTCTTTGTGAACAGTGCTGTCTCAACATAATTCTCTTGTACCAAATCACCATAATGGCACTCTCATTTTCGTTTGATAAGCCAAGTTGAAAATTGTCGCTTTCTAATAAAGCAGTTGCTTCGTCTATGAACAGAGGAAAGCCGTGACTAATAGTGGTTGGAGATTTCAATATCTTCCTTTCTTGTGACAGAAACGTGCCTTAAAGTGGAAGCACAACTTTGGGATGATGTGAATAACTCAGCAGTTTTTTGTTATTGTATAATATTGCTTTGTTATACTTCGCTTTGCATCATTGACTGTTACCACCCAAAAAAAGAAATCGTTCATTCGAAAAAATTCCTTGTTAACATAGGTCATGTTCTGCACTTCGCCGCTCCCTATAGGCAACTTCTCCGACTTCTGTGTTAGGCGGGAGAGCGACACGCAATTGCAGGAGTTTGTGAAAATTTATGTAATGAAAAGTATTGACGAATATTAGTCATTGCGATGAATTAGGTAGGTTTAAATATTTTGAGTGATATATTTCTTGAATGCCCTCAGACGCAAAAAGCTGTTTCTCTCTTATATCAAGGTACGTGTCTACAGTTGCGCATTGAAATTTGATGAAGTTACTTATTCGTCTTACTTTACTTCAAGTATTGCATTTCTGGCTTATTTGTCTTTACCGATAAACAGTTTTGTAATTAAATTATAATTCAAAAGCTGTGCGATTCCCTGGTCATGTGGACAGCTTGGCACAAAGCCATCACAGACACAAACAAGGACACGCACCTAGTTCTTATAGGAAAAATATTTTCAGTTTCCTGTTGGGGATGTGAACTCTGATCTGCTACATTTGTAGCTAGGAGCTCCTTCACATCAACCAAAGGTTTCCCAAATATGTATTAGGCTTATTTGGCACTTTACACCTTCGTATGTCTGACATCAACTGTCTGTGTATCGTTTCCTGGGTTGCCCTGGATCTCTTTGACCATGTAGTTTAACTTATTAGGAATTTAGTGATGTCAGTGACATTGAAAAACATTGAAAGAATCGATATGCATATGGGTAGTTCCACAGTAACTCAGGTTACATTTTGTGTAACGTGAGTTACAACAACTATTTCATCAATAAATCACAAATAATTAATTATATTCCCGATTACTGGTTACTGCCATGAAAAATATTCCTAAATGCAATAAATAAGCCGAAAAACTTTATTTTTTGTTTTAATATATCTAATAAGTTCATAAATGAGTTTGAATGTAACATGAATTACTATGGAGTGACGCAAATGCATTATTATCAAGGATTATTTTAATTTATTAGTCTGACACAATATTTTGGGTTTGCCTTGCGACACAGAATAACTCACAATAACATTTAAAATGAAAAATTATGTATGAAGGTTTCAAACAAAAGATACATTAAGACGTATAAGAAAAAATAAAACCTAGTACAATTTAAATGGAGTGTACACCATAAAGATGCTGGCGAATTACCGGTACAGAAAATTTTATTTTGATGGTGACGATGGCATCTTGAAGATCTCTCTTCAGTTTGTATTTTCCCTTCCACTTTACAAAGGTATTCAGAATGGTGCCTCTCGCTCCAAAGAAGAGACCGGTAACTGTGATTTTTTTCAGTATTGGTTACTCCTTATTTCGCTTCATTATTGTAGCTGATATTTTCTTCCTTATATAACGACCATCGTTTCTTCGCGCTCTCGGCCCGTAGTTGCATAATTTGTTTGTAATTGTTTCTGAAGGCTTTCTCACTATGTGGTCATGTCATTCTTTTCTATAGCCCTACTTGTTTACTGTTTCTGCAATTTATGTGACACTTAGCTGGCTTATTATTTCTGTTTTCCTTTTATGATCTCTTAACGAGAATCCTGCGAACTCTGTGTATTTATTTTGATCTGTTTTATGCCAACTCTTACCCACAATATACAGGGTGTTTCCGGGCTAGTGTTACAAACTTTCAGGAATGTTGGGAAAGGGCACATGTATCAATTTGAGAAAAGGAACCGTGGTCCGGAAATGACTGAGTCGAAAGTTACAAGCAAAAATAGTTGTGTGGAAATGAAATAATTTTATTTCTCTGTACACCTTATTTATGTGTATTTATCTGTACATCTTACACATACTGTATTCATCTGACGTTGTTTACGTTGTCTACTTACAGTATTCCATTCAGTGCACGTCTGTAGGAACAGTATATGTGTACAAGTTGCAGTGTTCAGTCGATCAGTCCTAGTGAAAGGAGGAGTACACGAGAGCGGAATATGCAGACCTGATTTTCGAATACGGATGAGCCAGTAGGCAAGCTACAGATTGTGTCGGTACAAGTACCCACGTAGGAGACATCCTGCCCATACCATCTTTCCACGACTGTTCCAAAGGTTAAGGGAAGGAAGGCACGTGGTGCAAAATTACAGTTCCATTTCCACACAACTATTTTTGCTTATAACTTTCGACTCAGTCATTTCCGGACCAGGGTTCCTTATCTCAAATTGATACATGTGCCCTTCCCCATCATCCCTGAAAGTTTGTAACACCAGCCCGGAAACACTCTGCATATTTTATTTTTAATTTCATGTTTTATTTGTTTAGTAGGTTTACAGCCCGGGGGGGCATAGTTAGACCCCACAGAGAGATTTGATACGAAAGGTAAAAATTGTTCGTACTTTGTAAACATATTTGCGTGCCGAATCTAAAACGTAAAGGGAAGATCATGACATAGTTGTGCCCTGTATTCAATTTACGTGGCGAGATGAAACACAATATGCTATCCCATCAATTCATACTTTCGTCCCGTAAAAACTATCGTTGAAAAGTCAGCTTTTAAAATCGGACCATCGACAAATTCAGACAATACCGGCACAAACCACTGCAGATACTGCTGTAGTGAGTATGAAACTCTTCTGCATATGCTGGAAAGTTTTCCTAGAGGAGAAGTGTTGAGGATCAAGAGTCATTAGCACCATACGCGTAATGCTGGCCATTGCTCTTCGAGCTAGAGGACCTGAGGTTCACGAGGAGATCCACTGGCTTGCTAGTCGAATTAACATTTTTAATGGGTTATTGAACGACGCTCTACCAATTACTAGGTCATGTACTGTAGTCTCGATGGGATTGGTGATAGCAAGATGGTATTTGACAAACTGAGGCAGAAGATTTGCCATAGATTACCTGACGTTTGTCTTACGGTTGGAGGAAACCTCGGAAAAACCCAACCAGGTAATCAGCCCAATCGGAAATCGAACTAACGTCCGAACGCAACCCCGGATCGGCAAGCAAACGCCTCAGCAGACAGAGCTACGCCGGTGGCCGAATTAACATTATCACGATTAAGCTACCAAATTATCGATCCCAGTATTCGGTTTGGAATATCAAGTGCACTACCAACGAAATTCGACAAGGAGGAAAAAGGCATATACCGCAATAACGTACTTTTTAGGCAAATATAATCTAAATTACATACTAGGTTCAAAAAGTTCCCGGAATTTGCTAGTATCATAGAAACAACGTACCTTAAACACTATTCTACAGCATTCCCTTCAAAATAGTTGCCTTCCGCAACAACACACTTTTGCCAACGCGTGTAGAGTTCCTGGAAGCATGCCTGGAAGCCATTTTATGAAACCCGTCTTAGTGCTCTCGTCGCGTTTGCGATAACCTCTTCAGCATTGAATTCCGTCCTTTCAGATGACTTTTCAGACGGGGAAACAGAAAGTAATCAGGTGGTGAGAGATCAGGAGAGTATGGTGGGTGATCCAAAGCAGTTATGTTGTGCCTGGCAAGAAAATTCTTTACAATAATTGCGCGATGAGCAGGTGCATTGTCATGCATAAGGAACCAGTTGTTTCTACCCACTTTTCTGGACGTTTCCTTCTCACTGCGTCCCGGAGACGACGGAGGATTTCTACGTACAATTCTTTCGTTACAGTACGACCTTCTGGAATGAACTCATGGTGGATGAGACCCTGAGAGTCGAAGAAAACTTCCAACATAACTTTGCCTTTGGAAGTGTCCCTAGGAAATTTTTGCTTCCGAGGAGATGTTTTCGATTTCCACTCAGATGACTGTCGTTTAGGGACTGGGTCGTACAAGTAGCACCAGGTTTCATCACCAGCAATAATTTTGTTTAAGAAATCACCATCTTCATCAGCCGTACTGATCATGTCCCCAGCAAGAGTCATTCTTGTTTCTTTCTGTTCTGCCGACAGCATTTTCGGATCTAACTTCTGAGACACGTAATATCATGTTGAGATGCTTGTGAAGAACATTGTGTACACTTCCGACTGATATTCCGACCTCTGCTGCTATCTCTTTTATGGTTTTACGTCGGTCGTCCCTCACAACATTACGCACACGCTGAGCGATTGCTTCATTTGTTGCAGTTGTTGGTCGGTCGCTGCGTACGTTATCTTTGATGCTATCACGGCCACCAGAAAAGCGTTTATGCCAGGCATACACTTGAGTTTTTTTCATTGCTGGTTCGCCATATGTTTCTTCCAACAATCTTAATGTGTCTGCAGGAGTTTTGTGTAACAAAACAGAGAACTTGATGTTTGTACGTTGCTCTGTGGACATAATTACAAAATGCGACGAACAAACAAAACACTATGATAAACAATTGCCTACAACTCAGAACCAACAATCGCCATTATCAACAGACTTTAAGGAAATGACATCATGAATGTTACCAACAAAATAAATGTATAATATCCCTCGTTATACACTAATACGAAAAATGGTAGTAAAATTCCGGGAACTTTCTGAACCCAGTATATATATATATCAGAGTTACTTGATCTATTTTTTGATTCGCGTGATATCCTTCTTAATTTTTTGTTTAATAGAGGGAATTTATAAATTAGAAAAATATAAAGTAGTTTATTGCTACAAACTTGCCTTACTAAAGGGTTGGCACAAGGAAAAAGTGCAGTATGTGTTATAAAGCACTCAGCTGGTGTGTAAGAAGTGATTTCTATGGTAAGTACAGTATGTTAGAGATTCTTACATGAAACTTGGCAGAAGAAAATTATAATGCATTTCATAATTTGTGTTATTCAAAATCAAACTTTGTGAATTATTCTATGTCCCATTTTTTAAATATTAGGCCGAATAAAAAAAATGTGAGTTGGCTGGTAAGTCCTCTTTGGGCCAGATTGAATAAATAAATAATAATAATAATAATAATAATAATAATAATAATAATAATAATAATAATAATAATAATAATAATAATAATAAATGTGTAAGCGAAATTTTTCTGGTAATTTTCGATTTTCCAAAAATAATTAGTGTTAACATGTATAATTAATCATCCTGAAACCGAAAATCGCTGTTTTGAAATTTTTGTTTGTATGTCTGTCTGTCTGGATGTTTGTTACCTTTTCACGCGATAATGGCTGAACGGATTTCGATGAAAATTGGAACATAAATTAAGTTCGTTGTAACTTAGATTTTAGGCTATATGGCATTCAAAATACTTTATTTAAAAGGGGGGTTATAAGGGGGACTGAATTAAATAAACCGAAATATCTCGCTTATTATTGATTTTTGTGAAAAATGTTACATAACAAAAGTTTCTTTAAAAATGATTTTCGATAAGTTTTATCCCAGGTAAAATTTTGATAGGACTGATATTTAAGGATATACAAGAGTTTTAAAATAACAATACAACACATTTCCACCGCCGCTTCACATTATAATGTCGTTGTTCAAAAACGGCCTGCTGATATACCCACACATTCTAAACATGCGAAATGACCACAGATGTTAAGGCGTGAATAAAATAAACTTAACAAAAAAAAAAGATGCACAGTAAGGTTAACATAAACATGATCTTCGTACACAATCAACTCTATTAATTTGGAGTGATTTATTAAAGGATGCATTCAAGACTAATTTAGAAAAATGTTAAATGAATTATATTTGCACCAAATGAGTGGTCTGTGAACCAAAATGATAGCATTTTAATTATTTAAATAGAATTTAAATTAAGTAGCATATTAAACGATTTATTCTTCTATCAAACACGAATGTTCCCTGGACCCAATGTTCTATTTTAATTATGTAATTACTTTATATTTATTTCTAATAAGTGCAGCGGAGCGCACGGGTACAGCTAGTAATAATAATAATACTTTATTGCCAGAACAAAGATACATATTGATTTTTTAAATAAGAACTCTCTAGCGCCCCAAGAAAGAGTTACATACTCGTGCTCAGGGGGCATTCCACATAAGTTAATGTTAAGACATTTTATTAAATAACAGAGTAAAAAGTAATAAAAGAAAAAAAAAGAAGAAAAAACACATCACAATAATTGAACTTTAAATTTTCGCTGTTAACAGCAATTTTTAATAGATTTTTTCAAATAAGGAGTATTAGCAAATTGTATGTTTGGGAATTTAATTGTTATCATGTTATAAAGCCTTGGACCGAAGTTGCTACTGTGATTATATGCCACAGTTGTGGTACATTTAGGAACTGTCAAGCATATGTTGTCTGATCTTTGGGTTTTATATTTATGTGAATATAAATTAAATATGTTTCGGTAAATGTGTTAAATATGTGTTTAGTTAATTAAAAATTTCAAGCTTCAGTGTTGACGTATTCATAACAACTGCACTTATGTGAAGAATGTTGTTAGATTTAAAGCTTCAGAAGATAATGCAACATAAATAATTGGTTTTTCTTGTCAAACGGAAGGATGATTTTGAGTACGTGACGTTTTGGATATTGCATGACATTCGTGGTCAGTTAAGAAGGAGAGAAGTACCTAAAACAGACGACTATGAATAATCCTGCAGCCACATCTCTGATGTCGAACACGTAAGACATCCGAATCATGTCGCCGGCCGGGGTACGCTCTATTCAAATTTCCCCACACTCGCTTTCACCCGCTTGCGCACTCGTGCATACAACGCCGGCATTTTGTGGACTTCATTTCCCTTAAAGGTCGCAGGCATGCAGCCAAGCGCTCGTTTGCTTTCCTATGACTTGCGGTTTCAAAGGTGAGTCTGCCGGAAAGAAGATCAACTGTGTAAACAAGTTTTAGGATTTTTTCCTTATTACATCTGTACTTAAAACATATTCCTTGTCAGAGGTGTTTGGATTATACTTCTTACGTTGCTAGTGAAATATGAAGATTAAAGCGTTTCAAAGGTCAAAACAACCTTCGCCTCATTGTGAAATACAGGGTGATTCGTTTGGGTATGAATAAAATAAAACGCTGTAAAACATTTACTACTGAACTTTATTTGTTGAAACTTTGTGCATACAACACTGAAAGGTTGGAGATTCCTCAGAGCTCAACATGACCCCCATTGCGCACCCTGCACAACTCATAACGGTGATGCAATTCAGCCCATGTCCGTTGTAACATAAGAGGGGTGATTTGTTGAAAAGCTTGAGTAATTTTTACTCTCAGATCATCAATGTTCCTGGGTTTCTGTGAATAGACAATGTCTTTAACAAAACCCCACACGAAGAAGTCAGGAGGGGTTAGATCTGGGGATTTTGGGGACCAAGCCAAGAGGTAGCTGTTTCTCGTACTGGGTTTCGCCTGCGATCTCCTGCATGTTTTTTAACACAGAACCTGTTTCTACAAATGTTCGACACCACAACATTATGGAATCGTATTTAGGAACATTACCCACACCATACTACGTCGAAATTCCCTTTGAACTCTTTTAACACTCTGAAATTTAGCATAACAAAGAACACATTGTGCCCGCTGTTGATTTGTAGTAGCCATTTTAATCATCTACGATTTTCACTTGTCCTTTCAGATTTTGCATTGTTGATTGTCATATATAGAAACTCCCATCTTTTAATCATAATGTAACCACCAAGAAATTTTTCCTACTATCATAATAGCCTTATAATAATAAATTAATATTATCCATACCCAAACGGATCAGACTCTATGTTCATTAGTATTCTGAAATATTGGCATAGCGATATCAGTCAGTGTAATGTGATTTGGAAGTTTTACCGTGTGCAAAGTGATGCAGTTTTGTTTGGGGCTTCTGTACCGTGTCATAAATTCTGAAACGTACAAGATTATATTAAATTAATTCTCATCATTTTACTAGCTATCTCAAACTAATTATAATTGATTGAATTAAATTAGCTCATAAATTACTTTATCTTATAGGTTTATCTAAATTTAAATATGTACTAGACGTTAAAATTTAATTGAAAAATGTTGCTGTAGAATCTTTTAAGTGTAGTGTAAATATTCGTAATTAAAATATGTATTGTATTGATTAAGGCTGGTTGAGTGGAAGAGAAGTCCTTATGGCTTTAACTCTGCCAGCGAAAATAAAACATTCTATTCTATACGGAGCTATAGGGCTATTTCGGAGTCGATACATAGCTTAGAAACATGAACATATCTGCATTTATGACACGTTTATTATTATTATTATTATTATTATTATTATTATTATTATTATTATTATTATTATTATTATTGCTACTGAATAGATATTTCATAAAATGTCATTATCTACTCCGAGACCGAGTTACGATGTCGAAGTCCCGTTAACTGATTAAATTGTTTAATATGTTTTGTTGAACAGTTTTCGTGGATATAGTTTCGTGTTCATGCCTTAGACTAGCTATATGGAATGAATGCTGATTTCGAGTTCTCATGACGGAAGAATATTCCCATGAAATTTTGACCATTGTATGAGATTGTGCCCACTCTGCGTAGTAATTAATTTGGGGACCTACAGTGGGTAGCGAAATCCGGTTTAGAAATAATAATAAATAATCCGTGGCGCTACAGCCCGTGAAGGGCCTAGACCGACCAGCCGGCTGCTGGCCTCATGCCCACATGTCGAAGCAGAGGTGGACGATCATCCAACCAGAATGGAGGTATCGTGTGGTTAGCACGTTGATCCCCCCAGCCTTTATAGCTGGTTTGCGAAACCGGATTTTCGCTACCTATCGTAGCTCCCCAAGTCCATCACGATGCTGGGTGGGCACCGGTTCCATACACTGGCCGAAATTTCATGAGAAAATTTCTTCCCCCATGAGGATTCGAACCAGCGCACATTCCGTAACGCGAATCCTTGGCGGGATGCCTTAGACCACAACGCCACGGCGCGGGACGTTTATTATTATTATTATTATTATTATTATTATTATTATTATTATTATTATTATTGCTACTGAATGAATATTTCAGTTCACACCTGTGGACTAACGGTTAGCGCGTCTGGCCGCGAAACGAGGTGGCCCGGGTTCGAATACCCGGTTGAGTTTTTTCCGAGGTTTTCCCTCAACCCAATTTGAGCAAATGCTGGACTCATTTCACCGGCATTATCACCTTCATCTCATTCAGAGGTAAATAACCTGAGATGTTGATACAGCGTCGTAAAATAACCTACTAAAATAGATATTTCGTCAAATGTCATTATCTACTCCGAGATCGACTTACGATGTCGAAGTCCCGTTAACTGATTTTGTTTACCATGTTTTATTGAATAATTTCATCGATATACTGTAGTTTCATGGTCATGTCTTAGACTAGCTATATGGAATGAACGCTGATTCCGAATTCTCATGACGGAAGAATATTCTCATGAAATTTTGACCATTGTATGAGACTGTGCCGACTCTGCTTAGTAATTTGGGGAGCTACAATGGGTAGCGAAATCCGGTTTAGAAAGCCAACTATAAAGTCCTGGAATGATCAACTACTAACGATACGTTCTGTACTGGTTCGATGATCGTTCACTTCTTCCGAGACTCTTAGTACTGAGGTCAGTAATCGGCTGGTCGGTCTTAGTCTCGCATATGCTGTCGCGCTACAGATAAAAAATAAAATGAAGCATACGAATGGTGATGGGAAATTCACAAATACACAAATTACAACTGTAAAAGAATTGTTTGTGTATCCAGTAGCGATGCTAAAATGATTAATTGAAATTACTGAATGCATTGTAAAGATTAGCATCTCACAGTGAAGGAGCCACGGGTCTGAGTGGAGACTTTCGCTCGCTTGGTTCCTGGAAGAGCCCGTGTTTGTCTTCGCCACGCATTGTGGGAGCCCCGCGGACCGTGACGGACAGACAGCTCCGTGACACACTGACATGGCGGATCACTGACGAATCTTGATTCCGCTCCACGTCCAGGAAACACACTGCCACATATTTTAACTTTCTTCGCGGCAGTGTACTGTTGACTAAATAAGACAGACTGGCCCGTAAACGTTGGCTTTTATAACAATCTTGATTGTAAGATGGTCGACTGTTCTTATTTTATTATCCTATCCTTTTAGGTTTCCTAAGAACATTTTTGTGACTAGTTTAGCCGGTATTATTTTCATCTCTTTCTCATTTGCTCTATATTAGTGTTGTGGGATTTAATCGATTAATCGATAAATTTCTGTTATAAGATTAATCGATCAAAATATTTAATCAAATAATCGAGTCGATTAAAATTAATCAGTTGTAGTTGATATTAGTTATTATTTGTTAATACAAACTCATACTAAAAATTCCGACAATATTTCTCTCTCGGAAATTGCTTACTTAAAAGCAGAAGAGTACTGTTATTTTCTTAACTGTAAACCAGGTAGAGTAGGGAAACTCTTTGCACAAACACTTCAGAAAGAAATGGAAATATGAGGACAGTGACCTAGTCTACCTCTATTTGTTGAGCTCTTGTTTTCTATTTTCGCATGTTATAGATAGCTTGTATTCATGCAACTGATTATTTAGCCACTGGTGTAGTTTAGCCGGCTAAGGCGCTTGACTGCCGATAAGGAAAAGCGCTCGGGCTCGAGTTCGATCCCCGCTTGGACTGATTATTTAGTTGGGTTTTTTCCGAGGTTTTCCCAAACCGTAAGGGAAATGTCAGATAATCTATGGCGAATCCTTGGCCTCATCTCGCTATCACCAATCCCATCAACGCATAACCTCGTAGTTGATACAGCGTCGTTAAATAACCAATTAAAAATTAAAAATGTAACTGATTGTCCACACCTGTGGAGTAATGGTTAGCACGTTTGGCCGCGAAACCAGGTGGCCCGGGTTCGATTCCCGGTCGGGGCAAGTTATCTGGTTGAGGTTTTTTCCGGGGTTTTCCGTCAACCCAATATGAGCAAATGCTGGATAACTTTCGGTTTTGGACCCCGGACTCATTTCACCGGCATTGTCACTTTCATCTCATTCAGACGCTAAATAATCTATGATGTTGACAAAGCGTCGTAAAAACCTACCAAAGAAATGTAACTGATTAACTTATAGACTTTGATTAATGTTTATGATATATTGGTGTTTGAGGCGGTGATGAATTATGATACGGGAATTTCCAATCTGGCATTTGACTTTGTGATTGAGGGAAACCATGAAAAACCCCCGTCAGATTGGTCGGCCACGGGGTTTGAACCCGGAACCTCTCGAATACGAGTCTCAAACGTTACCGTCTGAGCCAATTCGCTCGTTAGTATTCTTTTTAATTCTCAGTTTCTTTAATTAATTAAAGTTTGTTTTTTTTTTTTTTTTTTTTTTTTTAAATGGAGTCATTTATGTGTTTAAATATTTTCCTCAACACATTTCTTTAAAATCTTCTTGATCATCATCATCATCATCATCATCATCATCATCATCATCATCATCATCATCATCATCATCATCATCATCATCATCAGCGCTACAACCCGGGGGTGGGTTTTGGCCTTATTAACAACAGCCTTCCATCGTACTCTGTCATTTACCATGTTAGTCCATCCTCTCACTCCCATAATTTCAAGATCATTGGATACCCCATCCATCCACCTTAACTTTGGTCTACCCTTTCTCCTCCTGTTATATAGTCTACCCTTTAACATTTTAATAGGAGTGCGTGTTTCAGGCATCCTATTTACATGTCCTAGCCATCTCAGTCTTTGAGCTTTCATAAATTTTACATCATCAGGTTAAGAAGTTCATTGTTGGAGCGTATCCTCCATCCTTGGTGATCATTGACTGGGCCAAAGATTCTACGCAGAATCTTCCGTTCAAAACTTCTTAAGGAGTTCTCGTCTTTCTTTGTAAACGTCCATGTCTCTGAACCAAAGGTAACTACAGGACGAACGAATGTTTTATAAACGTTAATATTTGTCATCTTCGATAACAACTGATTCCGTTCCAAATGCGAAATAAGAATGGAGAGTAGTAGATTTATATCTAAAATTATGAAATATTTAGTGCTCTACGTCAAGTTTGAATTGTCATTGCTGTGGAATGGAGAAGACTGGATGATTGAGTGCATCTGCGTATTCGATGGACGCTGCAGCTTGCTGCAATTACGCAGATTTATTGGCTGCGGAGCTGATTGAATCGCCGGCCTGCCGGGCCACTTCGACCCCGCCCAGATCAGCGCCCGCGCGGGTGCGTTGACTTCTTGTCACGACGGGCAGATCGGCAGCTGTTCACCCACTACATCACGTGTGTGGCCAGCCTCAGCAGCATCAGAATCATTTATTTGTCTGCACGTACTGCTTCGAATTAGTAGCCTATAAATTAATATTGAAGGAACAGTTATCACAAACGTGATATTTTACGCGTTTCACGATTTAGTTACCGGCACTTTAATATATTTCCCTTGTTATTACTATTTGTAGGCTACACTGTACCTCAAAAGTCATGGTGGGGTTTCACAGATTATATTTTTTATGCTCGACCATGCCGAAATGTAGTAATTATACACCTGGTAGCAGACCTTTAATGCATGTCATTAAAGTACACCTACTCATTAAAGGTCAGGTCTTACAGCCAATGACGACTCAGGTTACAACTGTTCAGCCAATGACAGGTCAGCTTTCTACCGTTATAAAACCGCAAGTATCGATTATTCTCGGATATGCAATCGAAAGAGAATTAGCGAAAAGTCACAGAGGCTGGAAATCCAATACTGTCGCAGAAGGTTATGTTCTGTCACTATAATAATTAGCGTTAATTGTAAATAATATTCAAATAAATTCAATTTGTCATCTCGTTTTTCAATGTCTAATTTAATTTCAATGTTATCTCTGTCGGTTCTTATGGCCTAGCAAGGTCAATGTGAACATCTGTTCCTCGGAAAAAATCAATACTTTCGCGTCTGCGCACATCTCACAACATACGGGACATTGTCCAAGGTCAGATACAAAGAAAATTAATAATATCAAGTTAGAAATATGGTCGAGCATAAAAAGTCGTATGAAACTCGCCTATAATGGTAATTAAGAAGCTCGTATGAAAATTATGAAACTCGCTTGCGCTCTTTTCATAAATATCCATACTCGCTTCTTAATTACCTTCATTATATGCTCGTTGCATAATGTACTATTAAATGAGTAGAGGTACAAATATAGGCTAATATTGGTGCCAGATGAAAATAAAACCCAAAGTTTTTTGTCTGTACTTTTGAGGCACTGAAGAAAACAAAAGACGGCAACAATGGAACAAACGCAGTAATTTTCATTGTTATAATTAATTATACAAGATGAATGTCCAAAGTAAAGTATTATCGCCGCGCTCTCATGTTTAACACGTCGGCATCATACAATAACGTGCGGTGTGCTTTTAAAACATAATTTTTCCGACCGATTGTTGCTCTGTAGGTTTCACTCTAAGCGTCACGTTGTCACGTCTACTTCCTCGATAAGAATAAGCATTATAGTCCCGTCGCTCCCGGCAGCCAATCACGTTGCCGGTCGGCTACATTTAAACGTGTGCGTCTTGTGATTCGCTGATGCATTTCCTAAGGCTCGATAAATACTTAATATAATCGCCCGCCATTTTGGCTCTTTCGTTGGGTTCGCAGAAAGCACACGAGGACGTTATTTGCCTCTCAATTATTTGCTCAATTACAGTGCGTTTGATTTATTATCATAGGAGCTACGACAAGATAATGTTTAACGGTGCGGTAAATAGATCCCTCGTCTGGTAGTTCGGCAACGAAAGAACAAAAATGGCGAACGATACTACCTACCTAGACTTTATAGAGCCTTCACTTCCTAAGACGTAAGCAAAGAGGAGGAGTCACGCCGGGAATAATAGCGTCGCGACTATTATTATTATTATTATTATTATTATTATTATTATTATTATTATTATTATTATTATTATTTCATATACGAGTACGTTGACATTCTTAACTCTTAACAATAACTCTTTAATAATAATTTTTAATCACATACCTTAATGTTCGTCCTCAGCACAAGACATTGCAACCTCGGTTTTAGTCCACATGGATTAGACATGTAGGTGTCATTTAATAATGGAAGCAGCTTATTGGTTGCAATATTGAAATAGAGGCGAGTGATTGGAGTGGTGACATAAGAAATTGAAAACAATAATGCAATTAAATTTCAAAGACCTGCCGAATGTTAACCATGAGAGCGCGGCGATTATTATTATTATTATTATTATTATTATTATTATTATTATTATTACAATCCTCTGATTGAGGTTCTGGCTGATATTTACAACTCTTATCAGACAGTACATCTCACTTGACAATTCGTGTCCGAGGAAGAACAATTGTTTGTGTGCATTTGTAGACTGACTAGTGTAATGTGTAGCTAGTTGGCGATGTATGCAATGGAGGGGGAAAGGAACTGGCCACCCTACCTTATTATCTCCTGGCCTAGTCGCCTCATAAGTGGTGCCTTCTTGGTATCACTTGTGAGGTTCGGACCTGTCTTCGGACAGTTGACTAAACAATAATAATAATAATAATAATAATAATAATAATAATAATAATAATAATGTAAGTAATAATAACCATCTGAGTGATCCGCCAAGCTTCTTTCTGTGAGACTTGCCAGTGATAAGAATGTCCCCTGAGTGAGTTACGAGCCCAAACAGGGCAAGTCCAGTGATGGGGCTGCCACTTTGAAGCCTCTGGACATACTTGACCTCAATCTGTAGCCGAACTCCTTGGAACCTACATGATGATGATGATGACCACCATCATTATCATTATTATTGGTACTTCGTGCGTTATGATCAGCTTTCCAAAGAAGTTCTCGGTTAGAGATAGAAAGTCAAGCAGACGTACAAATTTCCAAATGGTTTAAATTTCTACATAAATGACAAGTACCTAGCGATAAGCTTAGTTCGCTGTTTCTGAGCTATGCTTCACAACCACGAGTTGAACAATCGTCAGAGATTATCTGTGTCTGGCCTGACTGCAGGTCTGTCTGCAGTCTTCTCAACACGTCAGCACCGCTTGAATGGACTCGATCCTGGGCTTGGCATGTTTACACTGACACTCGTAGACACAAGAGTGCTTCTCTCCTATAGCGACACATTTCTCTTTTTATCCACCGCTATCTGCTTCTTACTATCGATTTCTCGCTTTCATGTTGTTCAAACACCGACATAATTCGTGCATTGTTTTGTTTCGCTATCCTGTATTTGCTAATGTTGTACTTGAAATAGTACCTTCCCCGGTAGCGGAGTGGTTACCATGTTTGCGTTAGATTCACGGACCAAGATTGGTGGGATTTAAGAGTGGTGAAAGGAAGTTCTTAATCTGACTGCATTTGGAAAGGAAGTGAAGAGATATCAGTAGTGGTAATGTTTCCTTTAAATACCTTTCAAGTGTAGAGGATATTCAGTGCTGAATTAAATGATGGCGAGAAATGACCGGCAAATTTTTCCAGAAGTCCTCTATCAGGGACAGCATTCTTTTTAGTGCTGTAAATCTACCTCCCTTCCTGAGGAAACAATGTTGTGTATTTCATCCATTTAAAAAATCTTCCGGATATTTTTCATCACTCTCAAAAGTTCCGCACCATTGGTGGATGGATTACAATAACGGCTCACTGAAATTACTAGATGAATGTAGCGAAGGCGAATTTTAGCAGATCTGTATGTTACATAAATGTTCATTTTACTTTCAAATTTATTTTTCCGTAAGTTTACTTTTCTTGATTCAACACCAACTTTTTTATGCCATATATTAATAAAACTGGATTAAATTTTTACTGCAAGTATTTATGAGATAGCTGCATATTTCTATGCATTTATTTTGTGAGAAATGCTGCTAGTTTGTTTTATTAATATTTTTCATGAATTATAGAAACAATAACATATTCAAAATTAAAAAAAATATATATTAAAGTGAGTAAATGAGACATTTCACAAAATGAATCATAGAAATGTTTCTCTATGTCTTGTGAATGTAACAAAAAAGGAAGCTTAAAAGTTTAGTTTTTTTTACTAAAAACTTGGGTTTGAAAATATTTCTAAAAATATAGAAAAAAAAATAAAAAATCAAAAAACCAAAAACATTTGGGAGCTCAAAATTTGGATTTTGTTAGTCCTTTACATAGTAAAAATGCTCTCAAAATTTGGTTGAAGAAAGAAAGATCAGGAAAAAAGTTGTTGTTTTTAGTGGAGTGTCCACTTAATGCATACGTATAACCACATAATGCTAATCACAGTACAAGCAAGCAATATGTGTCCAGGAACTACTCTAGACTCCTGAATAGAGTCTAAAGCGCTGCTGAGGTGTTGTAACACAATTTCTCTTCCTAATTATTCGTTATGTGTCTGTTAATTGCTGTCTTCTGGTGAGGAAACCTTGAGCTGGAAGCCTGTGTGACTTTCCTATGTTAATTCCGTGGGGAAAGGTCTTGCCATTGCGAGCATATGTTGTTCAGATGTTATCGGTGCAGCGAAGTGAATTAGATTTCCCCAGAAGTGTTGAACACCTGCACACAGCAATACAGGTCACACGTGAGGGACAGGATAAACAGAGTATCGTTGCGTATTTAGGACTTCATGACTGAGATTTTCCATAGGTTTTATCTGAATGCATGTTGGCAGTTTCAAAAAGCCAAAATGCTTCTTATCTATCTCAGAAGTCGGCAAAAATTTGGGTTGGACATTCATAGAGTATCAGTTGTAATTGTATACGAACATATTGTGCTAACTAAGAGAACTTGTGGCTGTTATATGAATCTACAATAAATTGTTGTTATTTACTACATTATAAATTGAAGCGTTGGGCCGAATAACGATCTGTGTTACGATCTGCTAACTGTGGTGGAGGAACAAAAATGTTACATCGTGTACTGGCTGTAACTCGTGTAGAAGCGTCTCTCGTACAGATATTGAAAAACAATTTTTGTGACAGCTGTGTAAGACTATATAGAGCAATACTTACTTACTTACTGGCTTTTAAGGAACCCGGAGGTTCATTGCCGCCCTCACATAAGCCCGCCATTGGTCCCTATCCTGAGCAGGATTAATCCAGTCTCTACCATCATATCCCACCTCCCTCAAATCCATTTTAATATTATCTTCCCATCTACGTCTCGGCCTCCCCAAAGGTCTTTTCCCCTCTGGCCTCCCAACTAACACTCTCTATATAGAGCATTATTCCATTAAAAAGTTTATTTTGAAAAATTGTAACATAAACTGTTATTCGGCCCAACGCTTCAATTATAAATTAATTTTCAAAATTTAAAAATATTTTTTTTTTTTTAGTTTTTTATTATTATATCACTGTATTTTCCTTGTATGGAGGAGGGACCCGAAGGCTTGCACAGCAGCCTGAGAATTATTATGGTTACCACTCCTATTATGTGAATGAGTAGCTGAACGGCCGCTCTCTTGTACAAGTACAGCACGCCGCACCGTGAACTTAACCCGGGCAATGATATGGATGATGGTGATATGTGAATTAATGATTGCAAAATGAGCCCAAGATCCAACGCAGAAAGTTACCCAGCAATTCTGCTTCAATTGGTTGAGGGAAAAACCCGGAAAAAACCAACCAGGATTTGAACTTGGGCCCGCTCGTTTCACTGTCAGACGCGCTAACCGTTACTCCACAGCGTATATTAATACTTATTTATTTTCTGTAGTTTGATGACAATGGAATTTGTACCACTTATCGTCAGAGGACATTTAAGTAAAACCATACAATATGTTTTTAACATGTCGATTATTTTTCTATTAGAACTGAAATGAAAATTCGACGTTCAAAAATTTGCTTTTTCTATCTAGAAAAATAAACACAGATCATGTTTTTTTAGCTATTTTAAAATCACTGTATTATTAAGACTATTATGTAGCATTAACATGCTCTGAAAATTTCATATTTCTAAGTTATGTAGTTTCCAAAAAAGATATAGGCCTACCAGCAAAATGAAAAATGTGTGTTTCGGGGAAAAAGAATGCAATACAATGCAATAGATAAACATTCTAGTTTAATCCAGTAACAAAAAGTTATCTTTTATTCAGCACAAAAAACATTTCAAGAAGCTACGAATATTAGGATAAAATCTATGACAATCTGGTTTGAAGCAACTTTTTCTAATTTCTCATATACCATAACAACCGTCTTCCCTTAAGTTTTATAACATATTAATCCGGAATCTAATGATGATGACGATGTTGGTGATGATGAGTGGAGAAAATCTGTCCAAATGTTCTTTGTGCTTCACAAAAATCACAGAGTCTGGTGAGAATGAAACTCCGACTCTTTTGGCGACTACGCTACGGTTGGGATGCGGATTGCGTAAAACATAATTGATAATAAATATCTGATCTAATATATTGACATCGTTCTGTAATGTCATGCGTAAAAGAATAATTCTGATGTCATTCCATGTGCAGGAGCAGCAATAGTACTCATAATAATGAAGTGAGCCTACTACTAATAATGAAGAAATGGTTCAGATCGCGTGGGAATGCAGACCCACACCTGCAAGGACTCAGGTTGGAACATACTCGGCCAAGTAATTGGCTCGTGATTTAATTAATTAGTTACAAAGAGGAGCGATCGCCAGGAAAGCAACAACGCTACACACACTCCACTACAGCGCAGCGCTCTGACTGGAATGAAGAAATCGCCGGCGGAGACTAGTTCGAGGACTCCCCACCCCGCGGCTCTTCGCACGAAGTCTGTGTTTTAACAAGTGAGAGGAGACCTCAGTTGCGTCTCCAGGGTAACATAAACACACAACATCTTAATCTTGCCGAGATTGAGTTTTTTATTTTTATTTGGCAAAGGAACATGGAACATCAACTAATTAATCTTTTCGTTTGCTACGGCTACACATCTAAAGCAAGGGCTTCGATTTCCGACAGAGAAATGAAAAATTATCTTCTCCCTCAGGAAGTTTCCGTTTCCATAGTAAAATAAACTTATACGTTTCGAATTATAGCGAGAATGGGTTTTATACTTTCCATTTCCATAGTAACATAGACTTGTCAGTTTCTGAATCTTAGCGAGAATGAATTCTACATTTTCCGTTTCCATTGTAATAGTAATATACGTTACAAGAGCGGTATGTTGACGTTTTCATGTTCGAGGAAAAGATTGAAAAAGCGAAACGCAGTTGAGCTTTTTTAATTTCCGAAAACATGAAAACAAACGTACCGCTCGTGTATCGTACATTATTTTGTGCGAAGATCGTTTATTACATACCTGAAAGACGAATTTCTATGTTGGTTTCTGTTTAATGACGCCAACTTCGGAACACCAAAATATCTTTCTTCAACATTGTTGCTGTAAAATGTTTTCTGTGTTTACTATACTCCAGCAGGCCGTGATATACGTCTGTCTTTTTTTTCCCCCAGTCTATAAATGCGAACTTAAAACAAACGGTAAGGTTATGTAGGCTAATGATTTATTTTTCATTTTAATATTTCAACAATATTATTTATATAACATATTGCAGTAATAACATCGGCATCTGGAATCTCGTTGATTTTTTCACGGCTTCCTTAATGTTACTTGTATCAGGAATGCAATAAGTTTCGTGGAGTAGTAGACTTTACTTAATTTTTGCAAATATTTAAAAACAGTAATTAACATTGCAATTTAGGTGAAATTGCAGTGGTAAGTTTCCAATTTATAATTATTACTATGTTAAACGTCTCTAAAAATAATATGTTAAAAGCCTAAAGCAGTAAAATGAATGTCGCTCTTAAGCGGTAAGAAAAGGGAAATTGTTATGTGTGTTACGTTGGGAATACTGAATGTGGTATTTCACACTTACCGCGTAATGGTTCTGTGCGGAAAACAAGCAAATACGCACGATCTCGCACAAAATAAACTTATACGTTTCGAATGGGTTTTATATTTTCCGTTTCCATAGTAACATAGACTTGTCAGTTTCTGAATCTTAGCGAGAATGAATTCTACATTTTCCGTTTCCATAGTAAAATAAACATACGTTTCGAATTATAGCGAGGATGGGTTTTATATTTTCCGTTTCCATAATAACATAGACTTGTCAGTTTCTGAATCTTAGCGAGAATGAATTCTACATTTTCCGTTTCCATAGTAAAATAAACTTATACATTTCGAATTACAGCGAGAATGGGTTTTATATTTTCCGTTTCCATAATAATATAGACTTGTCAGTTTCTGAATCTTAGCGAGAATGAATTCTACATTTTCCGTTTCTATAGTAAAGCCAACTTATAAGTTTTGAATTATAGTAAACCTATGTTAGTTCTGAATCGTAATAACATTTTTTTTTTCGTTGTTGGTAACTCTATAGAATCTATTAAATGCTTTATGATTGTGCTGACAGATTGAGTTACTTGTCAACAATGTGACGCTGAAACGTGTGTTCAGGTTACCGCCCAGCGACAGTCCTGATGTACTGTATTTTATATTTTGATGAATGGTTAATATTAACCCGACACACTCACAATCAGAATCATACAAATTACCAGACTCTAGACACCCAGATAATTTTTCTTCTTCAAGAAAAATTCACCGAGAGCCGAGCCCTGGAATAGACCCCGGGACCTCCAGATCTGTAAGCCAGCATGCTGACCAACAGACCACGGAGGCAGTCAAGTAACAGTTTGTTTTTAAATTGTCTGTTTCCCTAATATCATAGAGTTACCTGAATCTTAATTTTAACTTCAGCTAGTTTTCTGTTAACCGTTTTCCAGATACCGTAACGTAAAGATACGAATCATTAGGCTCAACTAGATTGAGTGTTTTAATTTCCGTTTCAATGGGGACGTAAACATATTAGTATTTAATTCTAGTAAAATTGAGTTTTTATTTTTCATTTCCGTATTACCGGTAAATGTAAACATATCCGTTGTTAATACATTTATTTTTCGTGACCATGGCAACGCTCTGCCACGCACAGGAATGAGACCAGCTGTCGAAGTGCACTGAGATGTTGGTCTTGGTTTCGTAGCCTTTTAAGGTTATATCGTCAGCAACGGAGTGTTACAATTTCACTGGCTTTATGTAACGGCTCGCCTTCTGGTTTCACTCTCGAGCGCAGAAGCATCACCCTATCCGTCCTGCTCTCCCGCAACCCGCTAGTCGTTGACTTCTCAATATTTCCTTTAAGTGGAATTATACAGAATTCTTCTCACCTGTTCCACGTGTGTTATAGTGATGTTTTCTACACAATGAACGGTATGCATCAGGTTGTTGAGTGTATAGGGAGCAGGAGATTTCATTCATTCATTCATTCATTCATTCATTCATTCATTCATTCATTCATTCATTCATTCATTCATTCATTCATTCATTCATTCATTCATTCATTCATTCATTCATTCATTCATTCATTCATTCATTCATTCACTCATTTATTTATTTATTTATTTGTCTAACAGGGCAAAGCTCCAATTACAATTAGGCAGTAGAAATAGTTGCTTATAACATTAAAAAATGGAGACAAGAACATGAAAAAAGAGATAAAAACATATATAAATGCAAGATACAGGTATAAACACAAATTAAAAATAAAAAAGAGCAGATAAATACATACGTAAATAAAAGACACAGATATACAGTGGAAGTTGTTAAGTTCGACATTCCTATAGATCGACTGCTTACGTAGGAGAATTAGACACGTCCCTATATGGGCACTAAGAAATGGGTGTTCCATTTGAATGGGAATTGGTTCTGTGTCTTGTAGTGATACTTTTGCTAAAGGAAAACAGAATATTTTATTGATTAGGACATCCATATCTAAACACTGATTTTAAATTAATGAACTCTTCTTTTTCTATTTGAGAATTGTGCCGTTTGTGAGACGGAACTGTCGAAACCCACTGTGGTTCTAGAAGCGCATACACAAGTCTCGGGGCGGGTAGGAAATTCAAGTACAGTACTGTATTCGTTGATGGATAACCAATAAGAATTTGTATTCATTTCACCTGCCACACCCACTACCCTTATTGGACAGAACTTTCAATTCTGTTCTGTCGAACTTAGGAGAGTCCACTGTAAGTATAAATGAAAAATACAAAATAAATTTTGCGCTGTAATATTTTATAGTGATTAAACATACTTCTAGATTAATAAACAATTTTTAGAATCAGAAAAAACTTTTATTGTTGGGGCAATTATATTTTAAAATTGTGTGGGTACAATTTCTTCAAGGAAAATTGGTTTAGCTGATATCTTGTACATTTTTAAATATTTTAGAATACTTTCTTCTGTCTTTTATTCTAATCAGGGACATTAGTGGCCGAGAAAAAAGTGCCCACCCTGTTTCACAGTGTTAAAACGTGGACAAATGCGCCCTATCTACTGATCACACGGAAAAATACGCCCATTCTTGTTTATGTGACTTTTAAAATGGTGGTTGTGGGAATATAACTTTTAAAACTGAAACGTAACGTCGACTTGGGCGCAAACAGTAAAAGTATATCGATCAAGAGCAGAGAAAAAGTAAGTAGAGACTAACCTTGTGATAATGAGCTTCCATCTGCAGCTAAGTTCATCATAGAACTGAACTCAGTCGAAGGGTGGAACAGCAAGCTGAGTTCGTGCGAATCCGAACTTTTATAAATTCCTGACGATACGACCGTTCGGTTTTAGGATTGGATGGCACCAAAAGAAGACGAATGTGCTGTACATACGTGTTGATAAAACCATAAAAAAATAATTGACACATACCGTCAGAATAAGAACATTCGAAAATGTTTGGGTAACCTAGTTCACATACAAAAGCTGGAGTAGAAAATAAAAAAGAAATTGTAGCCTGTATTATGACAAAGGATCAACCAACGGAAATGGGCGATTTTGTCTTGATCCGACTCGACACTGGGCGCTTTTTTTTTCAGCATTGGGCGCATTATCCCAGGCGATTTTATCCTGATACGCTTTTATTCTTAATGAACATGAATGTGTTACTAAATTATACTGTTATCAATTGAATATATAAATAAGAAATATTTTTGAGAATTCTTTTTGCCTTGAATTGTAAAATTTAAAAACCCAAAAATCGCAGGCAATCTTAATGTAAATCGCAGGCAATCTTAATAGAACATCAAAGATCGAAGTGTGACAAACAAAATTTGCCACCGATAATTGTAAATAATACTACTATTCCATACAGTACGACTGTGAAGAACCTTGGTATTTATATGGATTGTCACCTGGAATGGAATGAACACGTGAATCACACTTCCAAAAAAATATTTTCCATTATTCACTCATTAAAGCGACTGAAGAACTTTCTTCCTGATAAATTAAAATTAATCCTTGTACAAACACTCGTGATGCCACACTTTGACTACTGCGATATTATATTAAGTAACCTAAATGCAAATTTGAGCAACAGGCTACAACGTGTGCATAATGCGTGCGTCCGTTATATTTGTAATATTCGTAAGTATGATCATGTTTCCCCGTCTTTCCAAACTCTGTCTTGGCTAAGGCTAAGCGATCGACGAGCCCTGCATTCTCTTGTTCTCTTATTTCAAATTCTGCGCACCGCTACCCCAATACATTTGGCTTCTCGTTTTCAAAATTTATCCGCATATCATCAGCTAAGTACAAGATCTCATTATAACAATTTACTCATTATACCCTACCACAAGACATCTTTATATTCTTCATCCTATACAGTTTCAGTTGCTAGAAATTGGAACTCGCTTCCGAGTGATATAAGGGGTTGTTGGACAATAGCTTCATTTAGGTCAAAATTACATAAATTCTTACTTAACAGATGAATTGCTGATTAATATTTGTTACTTATAATGAAACTAACATCTGTCCATTCTTATTATTATTATCTTTAATTTCTCTAAATAGATTTACAAAACCTCTAATGGCAATTACATTAATATTCTCATTATAGAAATAGAAATATATATATTCTCCCTGTAACATAGTCCTAGTAAGCTTATATTAAATTAATTTTCATCATTTTACTAGCTATCTCAAATATTAAATTAATTATAATTCATTGAATTAAATTAGCTCATAAATTAAGTTACTACTTTACCTTATAGATTTATCTAAATTTAAATAAATGTGTAGTAAAGGTTATTGCTGGAGAACCTTTTAAGTGTAGTGAAAATATTTGTAATTTAAATTTATGTATTGTATTGATTAAGGCTCGTTGAGTGGAAGAGAAGGCATTATGGCCTTAACTCTGCCAGCGAAAATAAAACATTATTATTATTATTATTATTATTATTATTATTATTATTATTATTATTATTATTATTATTATTATTATTAAAAACATACCAGGTTAAAAGCATATAAAGTTCTAGCAAGACCTGTCCTCATGTATGGTAGTGAGGCCTGGACTGTCCGAAACTCAGATGTTCAACGCTAACAACTGCGGAAATGAGATTTCTAAGGAGGACTGCCGTCTACAGCTTGCTTGACCACAAAAGGAATGGACTAATTACAAACGAATTGAAAATTACACCTTTTTATGAACATCTCAACCACTATAGACAAAAATGGCTTAACCATGTCAATAGGATGGACCGTTCCAGACTCCCAAGACAAATTCTCTGCTATATACCACATGGAAAACGATCTTTGGGACGCCCCCCTGAAAAGATGGATGGAGACCGTAACAGGCCACTAGGCCTAAACCTGCAAGGACGATGATGATTGTAAAATTTAATTGTTTTACATAATTAATTAATAATTAAAAATAACTTGAAAAGATAAAAGAGTACTAAAGGCAGGATTTCTTTTACAGTGTGAAATACACTTGCACGCAAATTTTCATGACTTTATTTAAAAAAAAAAAATATGGACGTTATGATTAAAACTGATTTGTAATACATACGTTATGGAAAATGGGCAACAAACTTAGTGAAGATGAGTTCTGTCCATATTTAAATGGCCAAGTCAATTGACACAGTCTCGCGTTTTGGGTCATAACTCGAGAAGTATTACAGATACTATGAAACTTTTTACACCGTACTATTGAGGAAAGTCCATTAAAATTATATTTTTTTCCTTCTTCTTCTGAAGGTGTTATATGTCCCATTAAGCTACCGTAGGTAGTGCCACATCTTCATTTTATGTAGGTTTCCATAGTGTATTATACGAGTACTACAATAGTATTGTAAAATCTTTATTAATGTATGTAATTTTTGCTTTCAATAATAATAAAATAAATAAAATTCTCATTATATTTCGGCGTTCCGCACCCCTTTTTTCTGTTTTCTGACTGATACTGGCATGCATATCGGTTTAAAAAAATACGCAGACATATTAACTAATGAAGAAAGAGCTAAATAAGCAGCCCCAGGGCTTGATTGCGCAGCGCACTCCAGTTTCCACAGGGCGGGCGCGCAGACTCGCCAGCATTTCTAATTTCCCAGAGGCCCCTCGCTGCATTGTAACATTCCGTTAGTACATTGCGTGTCCAGGCATGTCGTCCAGCGTGAAAGAATTGCAGTTACGCAACAATTCAGGCGCATTCAAACGATTAGAATATTCGGCACACGTAACATGCCTTTATTTCAACAGTCCCCGCATTGTTGCACGCACTTGTGTAAGAATCCGTTGCTATGCGTGTGTTTCTTAGCGACGGATACTTATTGCCTTGTAATACGCAACGAGGCATGACGTGTTCCATACGTTGCAATTGCTTATAAAAAGCAGTACTTGGTTCGTAAGCAGTTGTATACAGTGATGTAATTTGCCTTCTCTTCGCTTTTCAAGGGTCGGAATGGGACGGATTCGTGTACTAAGGCTTGCTTTAGCCCATTGCGCTCCCTATATTTGAGGTCATTGTTCAAGTCCGACAGGTGACCCGGATGACATTCGTGAATCCGGTGCTCACATGTAGACCATACTGACAGAGCCAGGTTCCATTCTCAGAACATTGAACATCCTGTAATTTTCTTTTCAAATAATCTTATTCTCCTTCACTCGTAAAAACCGAGAATATATTTTTAAGCGTTAATCTGCAAACAAATTCGGTTGACTTGTTCTCATATCAAATTCCAAAGACCTTCATTTCCGAATGGTGTTATTTTCGAAAAACGTATTTCCGGCTGCGCCAAATTTCCGAATCTTTTTTTCCCGAACGTTTACTAATCATATTTCCGAAAGTTGATATTTCTGAACTATTACATTTTATTTTCATTATTCATATATCATTGACAGAGTAAATGTTTAAAGTGAAAATTGATCCCCCAATGTTCTAAAGTACTCCATCCGACGGTTATTATTATTGTATGTGTCTTCTTTACCAATAACCAAAAATGTATTTAAAAATTGGCTTAAGGACTTTACTAATAGACGGTAGTATATTATACACACTATTTAAAGGGTGTAATTGATATTTTGTTATTTGAAGTGTTGTATCAGTGAAGAAGTGTGTTGTGTCAGTGAAGTGTTTTGTGTAAGTGAAGTGTGTTTTCAGTGAAGTGTTTTGTGTAAGTGAAGTGTGTTTCTGTCAGTGAAGTTTTATAGTTTATAGTGGTAGTGCAAAGTATTTGAACAGTGAAATGTTTTTGAAGTGTTAGTGAAATCAAGATTAGTATCAGTGAAATGTGTCGTAGTTCCAGTGTCTTAATCCTGAGACAAAGTACTATCCCTAGTCATGATTTTTAGTAGAGTGGCATAGACTACAGCAGGCAGTGAACCAAGTGCTCGCTCGGAGAATCTATCTGTTCCTGTCTAGGCCCAGACTGAGACTCTGAGGGTGAGCAAGGGAAAGAAAGGTAGCAAGCAGCAGTCTGGAGCCCTCTGTCAGGATAGGGTTCCTTTACGTGTAGGGTTCCCATTCCCGTAAAATATGGAAACATTCTTTTTCTTTCAATAATATGTCCCGTTGTGCCGAAAGAAGTCTAACATTGTAAAATTCCTTTGCAGAACGAAAAATTGCATTTGTTCGGATCAAATTTCTGCACATTTGAAGGATAAAACTGAAATTATTTCTATCATTTATTATCATAACACATTACTTTCTTAAATTGACTGAGCATATTGGGAACCCAATCAATGGCTTTCACAAACACGCAGTGAATTGTCTCATATAATTTTTTTTCGAAAATAAAGCGAAAACGAGCAGAATTTTATTAAACTTCTTGTTTGAAATATCTCAGAGAATGACCCTTGAAATTAATGACATTACTTACGGTTCATCTGCAAGCTAGTCGTGAAGACCTTATAAGCGATATACTGTACATAAGAGGACAAAAATACCTTCCACAATAATTTTGTGTACAGAATGTCAGAGGATGTGTCCGGAGTTAGATGCACGTGAATGAACTCTTGGCTGTGACGGTGCACGATTGTTGGGTTAAGAATGTCAGGGCGACGGGTGACGATAGGAAGAGTCTTGGCATTTGGAGTGAAGGGACGCACCTGGGCCCGAACTCGACGTCCCGACTTGTGCAACGAGCGCGGCTCACTGAGAGCGTTAATCGACGCAATTAGTCATCTCGCGCCGACAGCCGTCATTGCGCAAAATATTCATGCATTCGGGTCATGCATCCGCTCCATCTGTTTGTCTAAATCTGCCTCCCCCTTTTTTTTGGTAGACTTGTCCTCATCGTTTATCCTCATTCTCCTCATACTATCTTCATACTTCGGCCCTTTCTTCATTCTCTTCCATTATCTCTCTTCTCATCCTATTTCTCCTCTCCTTAGCAATGTTTTGGACTGGACTGTTATGATATTCTTGTTAAGATTCATGTAAGGTGCGTATTGCTAAAAAATTGAAGTATAGTCTGATCGTTTTGGAGAAAAATAAAATCGATGTAAGAATAAAATTATACCAGGAGTGATACGAAATTGGTGCACGGCTGAAGAAAGCACACAGATATATAAAAATACAAAATTATATGAATAATATATTATTTTAATCCCTCAAATTACTTTAAACCTATAAAAACAAAGGAGAGAAAACTAAAAATTTTTGGTTTCTAAAAAAACTTCAGATGTCTTGGATTTGTTGTGTTCCTGCAATTCACTTGGATTTTTTTCATTTAGTATTTTCTAGAAAAAAATCTGAATTGCCTGGACATGTGAGGTTTCTGCAATTTTATTCATGACCGGTAATCATTATTTTATTTCTTTAAAATAATGTTTAGGTGAAAACGTCGAAAAGGGAAATTTTTTTATCTTCTAAACAACTTTAAATGAATATTTAAGCGAAGAAATTGAAAAAAGTACAGAGATATATAAAAATACAAAATTATGTCAACAGTATATTTAATCCCTCAAATTACTTTAAACCTATAAAAACAAAGTAAAGAAAACAAAAAAATTTTTGGTTTCTAAAAACTCCAGATGTCTTGGATTTGTGGTGTTCCTGCATTTCACTTGGATTTCTTTTCATTTAGTATTTTCTAAATAAATCTGAATTGCCTGGACATGTGAGGTTTCTGCAATTTTATTCATGACCGGTAATAATGATTTTATTTCATTAAAACAATGTTTATGTGAAAACGTCGAAATGAGACAATTTTTTTAACTTCTTAACAACTTCAAATGAATATTTAAGCGAAGAAATTGAAAAAAGTACACATATATAAAAATACTAAATTATGTCAATAGTAGGATTTAATCCCTCAAATTGCTTTAAACCTATAAAAACAAAGGAAAGAAAACTGAACAATTTTTGGTTTTTAAAAACTCCAAATGTCTTGGATTTATGGTGTTCCTGCATTTCACTTGGATTTTTTTCATTTAGTATTTTCTAGAAAAAATCTGAGTTGCCTGGACATGTGAGGTTTCTGCAATTTTATTCATGACCGGTAATAATGATTTTATTTCATTAAAATAATGTTTATGTGAAAACGTCGAAATGAGACAATTTTTTTTATCTTCTTAACAACTTCAAATGAATATTTAAGCGAAAAAATTGAAAAAGGTACACATATATAAAAATACTAAATTATGTCAATAGTAGGATTTAATCCCTCAAATTGCTTTAAACCTATAAAAACAAAGGAAAGAAAACTGAACAATTTTTGGTTTTTAAAAACTCCAAATGTCTTGGATTTATGGTGTTCCTGCATTTCACTTGGATTTTTTCATTTAGTATTTTCTAGAAAAAATCTGAGTTGCCTGTACATTTGAGGTTTCTGCAATTTTATTCATGACCGGTAATAATGATTTTATTTTTTTTTAATAATTATTAGGTGAAAACGTCGAAAAGGGACATCTTTTTTATCTTCTAAACAACTTTAAATGAATATTTAAGCGAAGAAATTGATAAAAGTACACAGATATATAAACATAGAAAATTATGTCAATAGTATATTAATCCCTCAAATTACTTTAAACCTATAAAAACAAAGGAAAGAAAACTAAAAAAATTTTGGTTTCTAAAAACTCCAGATGTCTTGGATTTGTGACGTTCCTGCATTTCACTTGGATTTTTTTCATTTAGTATTTTCTAGAAAAAATCTGAGTTGCCTGGACATGTGAGGTTTCTGCAATTTTATTCATGACCGGTAATAATGATTTTATTTCTTTAAAATAATGTTCATGTAAAAACGTCGAAATGGGAAATTTTTTTATCTTCTAAACAACTTCAAATGAATATTTAAGCGAAGAAATTGAAAAAAGTACAGAGATATATAAAAATACAAAATTATGTCAATAGTATATTTAATCCCTCAAATTGCTTTAAACCTATAAAAACAAAGGAAAGAAAACTAACAAATTTTTGGTTTCTAAAAAAACTTCAGATGTCTTGGATTCGTGGTGTTCCTGCAATTCATTTGGATTTTTTTCATTTAGTATTTTCTAGAAAAAAATCTGAATTGCTTGGACATGTGAGGTTTCTGCAATTTTATTCATGAGCGGTAATAATGAGTTTATTTCTTTAAAATAATGTTTATGTGAAAACGTCGAAAAGGGACATTTTTTAATATTCTAAACAACTATAAATGAATATTTAAGCCAAGAAATTGAAATAGTATAATTCCTGAAATTACTTTAAACTTATAAAAGCAAAGGAAAGAAAACTAAAAAAGAAAAGATCCAAATATACTGGACTTGTGATGTTCTTGCAATTCATCGTAACTTATTGCCGCACTCAAATGCACACTGAACACTGGTCGTTCAATATTTTATAACAAGCTGAATGGATGTCAGAACCGTGGCAAAGAACAAGAGTGTTGTGCAGAAATAGAAACCGCACCCTTCTAGTACGAAGTCTACCGATAGAGCTCTCTAAGATACTCAGTAGAATGTAATGTATGTTTCTTTTCCTTTTATTAACGTCAAGTACCTGAGCTTGGAGGCGATTGTCCCGCTCGCTCGCTCTCTCGTTTATTGATGAAAAATGAGCGAATGCGGTGAACGCACAAGTTGGCTCAGTCCCAAGTCTCTCAGATTTATGACCCGTGACATCCGGATGAGATTACAGCGCTCACATCTCATTCCCTAACTTCTTTACTGACACACAAATGAATGCGCCCCTTCTCAAGGATCCTCAGGTCTGCTAACACGAAACGCTGTTACATTAATGTAGCCTATCTGTAATTCTTATAAAATCCTTCTGTTCCTCGTATATAACCAGACTTTCGTTCTGTTGCTCTTCTTTTAGAGCCCTTTCTCTCTTAGCCTTGTGTGTCCGCTACTTCGGAGTGGTTTTAGATGTTCGACTCCTTCGATATCAGACACCCTCTTCAGAATCTGCCGTTGAATAGTATTTTCTTTTTCATTATGTTATGTGCACGTACTAAGTGGAAAGGCTGGTTCACAATAAACCGGGAACGGAAACGACAACGAGAACGAGAACGGAAATGATGTTAAAATAAACATATTTAAATGTGAGCATTCACAATAGTTAATTGTGAATGTTCACATTTAAATATGTTTATTTTAACATTATTCACAATTAAGTATTGTGAAAGCTCACATTAAAACATGGGCTATTCCATCTCAAATCGACCGAAATATAGAGAAAATTGACCTTGCAATTTTTAAATACAATGAAACTTTTTCTGTCCGTTGACAACTGTGATACAATGCTTTGTGCAAAGTTTGAAGCATCAGAACTTCATAGTGTTTAAATTAAAAATATTTAAATTTATCGTATTTTCATAAAATTAGCAACTTTAAACTGTTGTGGCTCCGAAACCCTTTCACCCAGTGATCAAAATCATGGTTTATTTTGATTCTGAGAAATTAAAGTTTATATTCACATGTAAACAATTTTTCTTACTTTTTATGGAAATGGAAAAATTTAGATTTTTCTTCATTAAGACGCCTTTGCCCACGAAAAAAATATTTTTAAAATATATGGTTAGATTCCGCATTGAAAGTACAAATAAAAACATATTTTTTTACTGGTGCACCGTTGATAAGAAAGTATTGAAAATATCAAATAAAGAAAATAAATATTACGCGCGTGAACTAACCAGCTGACTGTAGGTAGTCGAGACAAGCAAGGCCAGGAGACAAACAAGTGATGTGTCCTCTGTCAGTCATGGCTGGGCTAGCTTTATCACAAGTTTTCATAAACACAGGAGTAAAACGACGCCCAATGCTCGCTTATCTTCAGCTCTCGGCCAGTGCTTGGGGTACTGCGCCGTTCAAGTCTAGGCGTGTGAAAATAATTTATTTAATACCCTCGAAACTTATTGTCGTACCACTAACCAAACAATGCCAAATCCCTCTTAATAATGCAAGGTTTTTTCTCAATATTTTTTACATTTTTACAAATGGGCAAAAAGCCTCTCTGTATACAATAAAAATAAGTATTACTTCTTATCATAACCTACCAAATGTCAGCTTCAAAATGAGCTCCCATTCAATGTTCTGCAGTAAATGGTTCCAGAGTTCTGAGCGCTGAAAGAGGCTTGTTTTTATAAAATACGCTAAATTTATCGCTCAATAGTACGAAAACCGTTTGACTTTCGATAGTATATTTTTGAAAATGCACTCTCCTCAGCACCTTGTATAAATAGGGAAAAATTAAAGTATTAAAACAATGCGAGGTTTTTTACTGATCGATTTCATATGGAATAGCCCATATGTTTATTTTAACTTTATGTCCGTTCTCGTTTTCGTTGTCGTTTCCGTTCCCGGTTTTTTGTGAACTAGCCTTGACTGGTAACTGCGGACCTGAAAAGAATCTGGGAACTGTGAACTTATTCATTCCACTATTTTAGTCTGTTATTTAACAACACTGTATCAAGTGCAAGGTTATTTAGAGTCGTTGGAATAATTTGTGATAATGAAATGAGTCCGAAGATTAGGGGAGAGTCGGGTAGTATCGGACATCGGGTAGTATCGGACAGTGCGTTTTTTTCATCTACCACCATATGGTAGTACCTGAATGACATGGTTACGTTTCTCTATGCGACATCACAGAAACGTAACCATGTCAATCAGGTACTATCATCGTGTGGTAGATGAAAGAAACTCACTGTCCGATATTACCCGATGTCCGATACTACCCGACTCTCCCCTATCTCTATCAACTGTACTAAAATACTTTAGGTGTGAGATATATTTTATTTCGTTTAACTATCATGTCAGTAGTTTTTTTATTTTTTAAGTTGGTTATTTTACGACGCTTTATCAATTGTATGATTATCAAGAATCTGAATGAGATGGGGGTGATAATGGTAGCCCAGGTCCAGAGTCGAAAGTTACCCAGCATTTGCTATTAGTGGGTTGAGGGAAAACCCCGGAAAAAAACCTCAACCAGTTAACTTGTTCCAATCAGGATTTGAACCCGGGCCGCTTGTTTCACTTTCAGGCGTAATAACCATCACGCCACAGCTGTGGACTCATGTCAGCAGTAAGTACGATATGTACAGTAGTGGCAAAAAAAAAAAAACGGGACCGATCCTTGTAGCTGATTTCAGAGCCTTGTTCACTCCAGAGCACGATAGACTGGTAACTAAGACTTTCGTGGTTCGAATCATGCTTGGGAAGGAAACTTTTTTTTGTTCCTTATTCACATTTATTCCCAATACTTTTCGATTGCTGGTAAAATTCATGTTCTGGGAATAAGTTAATTAAGCAGTAAAATATCGCTGCAATCGAAAAGTATTGGGAATAAATTTGAATAAGGAACAAAAAAAGTGTCCTTCCCAAGCAGGATTCGAACCACGAAAGTCTTAGTTACCAGTCTATCGTGCTCTGAAGTGAACAAGGCTCTGAAATCAGCTACAAGGGTCGGTCCGGTTTCTTTTTGCCGCTACTGTACTTACTTTATTTGATTAACTATCGTAGAAAGGTTAAGGCTAAATTTTCAACTTCTATATTTTTGAACCAATCTTTTTCAAATATTTATCATATAGCCTACACACGCAGTTAGTTATTTTATTGTTATCTGTATCTTCGCATTTGCATTGAAAAAAATTGTAAACTATGTTTTATTTAACGATGCTCGCAACTGCCGAGGTTACCAGCGTCGTCTGTGTGCCGGAATTTTCTTCCACAGGAGTTCTTTTACATGCCAGTAAATCTACTGACATGAGCCGCAAAAAGCACACTTAAATGCCATCGAACTGAGCCGGGTCCGAACCCGCAACTTCGGGGACAAAAGGCCAGCACTTTACCGATTGTATGTTTTGATGACAATAAATGTGCCGTAAATGTAGGATATTGTGAGCCTCAGCATTATTTTCCTGCCAAAGAAAGTCTTAAATGGCTTCTTATTGCCTTCGGACTGATTGTAGCCTGCGAAACCTCGGTCGAATTGCAGGTATGTATGGCAACAAACAAACGACTCCTTTTGGATCAATATATTTCCCACCGCAATTCGAACTCAAGTCGGAGTTGAAATAGGAAATTTTTGTTGACTATTACACTCTTACTACGTCATACTACTTTTGACCAATAAAACGGTACGAAGGACGTATTTCAACCAATCATGGCTGCTTATCGCACAATTTTATCGCGTCCCTAGCATTTGTTTAATTTTATCGCGTCCCTAGCATTTGTTTAATTTTATCGCGTCCCTAGCATTTGTTTCTTTGTTTGCCAACATTTGAAACTGCGCTGGTCTGGACGTCAAAAAAAAAAAAAAAAAAAAAAAAATAAATATATATATATATATATATATATGTATAATTACAAACCACTCCAGTCGATGCACAGCAGTTTCAAATATGACTCGCATTGGCATTCAAGAACAAGAATTAATAAAAATCACTGATCATACCTATACATCTTCTGAAATCCGATTTACAAATAAATGAAGAGCACCATTCGGAAATCCTGAATAAGTTGAATACACCATGCAGGCCTAAATCAACGAGTTCCACTTCTATTACGCACACATCCAATATAACATCAATTGAACCACCAACCACATTCAAATTTGAAAATTGTACATTCAATAAGTATTCCTTTTAAAATTATTCATTCTGAAATCTTGAATAAGTTGAATACACCATGTAGACCTAAATCAACGAGTACCACTTCTATTACGCACACGTCCAATATAACATCAATTGAACCACCAACCACATTCAAATTTGAAAATTGTACATTCAATAAGTATTCCTTTTAAAATTATTCATTCAGAAATCCTGAATAAGTTGAATACACCATGTAGGCCTAAATCAACGAGTTCCACTTCTATTACGCACACATCCAATATAACATCAATTGAACCACCAACCACATTCAAATTTGAAAATTGTACATTCAATAATTATTCCTTTTAAAATTATTCATGTTTATTTTTTATGTCATCGTCGTTAATTAAAACTTTTCTAACACTTGTGTATATTAGTTAGGTTATGTTATAGCTTCTGGTATATGATATTATGGATAGTCACGTATCAGAGATTGTTTAATATTAAGATTTATTGAAAATCATCTGTCAAGTGACGTTGATTACTGGGATTCGGATAATTGAAGTGGAATGCAACTGTTTTAATAATAAAAATGGAACTGAATCAACACAGCCTCCTTGACTAGTAACATTGCCTTCGTGTAGGCTATAGATCGAGAACTTCTCGACGAGAAGGCATTACTCACTACTGCTATCTAGCATGCATCTAGCGTAATATTTGTAATGTTGAGATGGTACAATAATACATTTGAAGACAGTTGTATTTTCGTAAGTCAATTAATGTTTTATTGTATTGGAGTACTTCGTTACTTCTAATCTTTATATACTTTCTTCTAATCGTGTAATAGTCAATTAAATCCCACTCGAGTTTTGATTTTTCTCTATATAAATCAAAACGTCTAGTGAGATTACTTACTTACTTAAAAATGGCTTTTAAGGAACCCGAAGGTTCATTGCCGCCCTCACATAAGCCCGCCAGTGGTCCCTATCCTGTGCAAGATTAATCCAGTCTCTATCATCATATCCCACCTCCCTCAAATCCATTTTAATATTATCCTCCCATCTACGTCTCGGCCTCCCTAAAGGTCTTTTTACCTCCGGTCTCCCAACTAACACTCTATATGCATTTCTGGATTCGCCCATACGTGCTACATGCCCTGCCCATCTCAAACGTCTGGATTTAATGTTCCTAATTATGTCAGGTGAAGAATACAATGCGTGCAGTTCTGTGTTGTGTAACTTTCTCCATTCTCCTGTAACTTCATCCCGCTTAGCCCCAAATATTTTCCTAAGCACCGTATTCTCAAACACCCTGAACCTATGTTCCTCTCTCAGAGTGAGAGTCCAAGTTTCACAACCATACAGAAGAACCGGTAATATAACTGTTTTATAAATTCTAACTTTCAGATTTTTGGACAGCAGACTGGATGATAAGAGCTTCTCAACCGAATAATAACAGGCATTTCCCATATTTATTCTGCGTTTAATTTCCTCCCGAGTGTCATTTATATTTGTTACTGTTGCTCCAAGATATTTGAATTTTTCCACCTCTTCGAAGGATAAATCTCCAATTTTTATATTTCCATTTCGTACAATATTCTGGTCACGAGACATAATCATATACTTTGTCTTTTCGGGATTTACTTTCAAACCGATCGCTCTACTTGGTTCAAGTAAAATTTCCGTGTTTTCCCTAATCGTTTGTGTATTTTCTCCTAACATATTCACGTCATCCGCATAGACAAGAAGCTGATGTAACCCGTTCAATTCCAAACCCTGCCTGTTATCCTGAACTTTCCTAATAGCATATTCTAAAGCGAAGTTAAAAAGTAAAGGTGATAATGCATCTCCCTGCTTTAGCCCGCAGTGAATTGGAAAAACATCAGATAGAAACTGACGAGATTACTGTTGATAAATTCTTTTGCTAATTATCTCATCAAACTCTTAGCCCGGCACTCTGTCATTTTTTCATCTTTCGCCTGTAATTTAGTAAACCTTGTTTTTATTTGGAAACCTCGCTCGGTCACGACTCGCGTGTGAATGAGATGTCGGCGAGTTGCGTGGCGCGCAGGGACCTGCTGCAGGCTTCCAGTCTTCTGCTTTATTGGGCTCTTGGACGCTGATTTATCCGTGTCGTCTGTTTTAATGAATTCCCGTCCGCTTTATAGCGCAAGTTGGGAGCTCTTCTTGATATGGAAGCTGCTCGGAACCTGTTGCAGAATCTGGTCGGTCGACATTAGGCGATGTCCCACTGTCCCACGTTACCTCAGGGTAGAGTTATGCTTACGGTTGTGGAAACCGATATAATATCGATATTTATAGATTTTTCATCAGGAATGCAATATCGATATAGTGAAACTTGTCTGAAAGACCACTTTTATTAAGGGATTAGGTACAGCTTAAAGGAGTAAAATTTTAGAAATATTCAACATTTTTTCCCTCCATTACTATATCCTGTACAATAATGAAAATTTGTATGTGTAAAACACTGTCCTTCTGCTATATGATAAAAATATTTTTACGATTAAAAAAATTATTTATATATTTTCTTCAAAATTCAAAATTCACTGTGCAGTGATGAAGCGTTTCCCTCATAACTCAAAAAGTATCCAACATTCTCTGATGAAATTTTTTGTGTGTATTTATGCATGTCATATCTTCAATATGTTGCAAAATCGCTTCTCTACCCTTGATAGATTGTCTGATAAAAAATAAATTCATTTAAAAATGGTCAAATATCAGTATTTTCTTTAAACACAAAATAAAAAAAATACAGTCTATTAAGGAATGTAGTTGAAAGAGCATGATATTGTAAACATACATGAGTTTCAGCAATGAAATAAAAGAGAGAGAACATGAAAAAGTTAACAAGTTTATGAGTCATGAGGGAAACGCTTCATCACTGGACAGTGAACTGCTACCGTTTTGAATTTTGAAAAAGAAAAATATAAATAATTTTTTTGAAATCGTAAATATATTTTTTTCATATAGCAGAAGGACAGTGTTTTACACATACAGATTTTCATTATTGTACAAGATACTGTAATGGAGGAAGAAAATGTTGAATATTTCCAAAAATTTTACTGCTGTGAGCTGTACCTAACCCCTTAAGGGACCATGGCACTTAGACATCGATATTTCTTAGAACAAACGTAAAAACCCATAAAACAAATTTATTTTTACCTCCATTTATGTCCAATCTTCTTCCCGACCACCGACCAACCGCTGAATAGCTGTTTTCTTAATTTTATTCCGTTTGAGAAAGGAGATTCAAATTTAAAGTTTAGTACAGTATTGTAATTTTACGATGCACTACTTATAGTACATTATGCAACGAGCCTATAATGATAGTAATTAAGAAGCGAGTATGGATGTTTATAAAACGAGCGCGAGTTTCATAATTTTCATACGAGCTTCTTAATTACCATTATAGGCGAGTTTCATACGACTTTTTATGCTCGACCATATTTCTAACTTGAAATTATTCAGATGTATACATTTTATTCGTATCTGACAAGATCGGAAGTGACCTTGTTCTAGGTCGTGAATTGTGAGATGTGTGCAGACGCGAAAGTATTGATTTTTTGACCTTGACGTAATCCCGTTAAACTTGGTATAGGCCTAACCTTGATTATTGAATTCGACATTGAAAAACGAGATGACAAATTGAATTTACTTGAATATTATTTACAATTAACGCTAATTATTATAGTAACAGAACATAACCTTCTGCGACAGTATTGGATTTCCAGCCTCCGTGACTTTTCGCTAATTCTCTTTCGATTGCATATCCGAGAATAATCGATACTTGCGGTTTTATAACGGTACAAAGCTGACTTGTCATTGGCTGAACACCTGTAAGCTGAGTTGTCATTGGCTGAAAACACCTGTACTTTAATGAGTAGGTGTACTTTAATGACATGCATTAAAGGACTGCTACCAGGTGTATAATTACTACATTTCGGCATGGTCGAGCATAAAGAAATTAAACCAATTCTGACAGCTTGATAACACTACTGTACTATATCTTCCAAAGTTAAATTAAACATTTGCTGAATGTTCGTTCGGGCTTTTAATCCTGTAAAGAATGTTGGAATATCTAGCGAGAGAGGTCGTTGTTAAGGGTTGTGGCCGCTGCACACAGTCTTCAGGGTCTGACGGCGGATTACATACGCTATTTGCTCCGTTATTTAATAGTTTTACTTCTTCTGACATTGTGTAAATTTGTTACGTGTGAAAACATGTCCAATAAACTGATAAGTGTTCTATCTTTGGAGGATCGCGTCAGAGTGATTCGAGAAAGTGAAAGTGATTTATACGAAAGAAAATTAGCGGCAAGCTGTAAATGTGGCAAAACTCAGATTAATTCAGCTTTAAATTGCAAGGAAAAATTATAACAGAGTGGAATTCCGTTGAAAGACTGTGCGACTGGAAAACATAATATAATTGGACTTTTTAGTATGTTGAAGGATAGCTTAGAACCTTAGGGAATGTAATAATGTAAAAAGAAAAAAAATGTAACAAAATGACGAAGAGTTTAATTTATGATGAGTAATGAGTTACAGGTAAAATTGTAATAAAGTTCTGTACACAACATATTATAATTGACAAAACGTTCCTAGTTCTTTTATCTTACACAGGCCTACGTACAGTCTTAGAAAAAAGTTTTGGCGCACAGATACTTTTTAAATCCCAGAAAGGAGACAGTGCGCATGATCAGACATACAACGAAACAAAACTAATTTTACTACCTGAACTAGTCCTTCTCATGTGAGCCAGGTCGCACGTTCTGTTGTCATGCGCACTGTCTCATTTCTGGGACTTATAAAGTATCTTAGCGACAAAACTTTTTTCTGAGACTGTACAGTAGTTTAACTCATTTGAAGGGTTCAGAAGCAAAGGTGTACAAGTGACATTTCTAAGAACATGAATTAAGTGCTGAAACGTGTAAAATTTTAGTGGCAAAGGGATACATCTTTTAACCACATCACACACTAAAAATGAAATAAAAAATTCACGGAATTTACGAAATCTTACGTACTTTCCATCACATTTTCTCACAAATAACTTAAGTGCACTTATACACCTTTGGTTTTGAGTAAAAAAAGCCTCCCCCTATTAAGTGGCCACCACAGTCAAGACCAATTTCACATTATCGGTGGGCGTTCAATTAGGATTATCAGTTTGGTCAGTCCCTGCGGTGACAGAGTGGTCAGACCCCAGCCTGTCACGCAGGCGGCCCGGGTTCGAGTCCCGGTCAGGTCTGGGATTTTTCATTGAAAAATCAATAGTAACACTTGTGCCAGACAAGGTCGCAGTTGGGGATTTTCTCGAGATTTTCTCGTTTTTCTCCGTATTAGGTATCTTCATCATTCCGTCACCATTTCTTCATTCCATAGCATTCTCCGATCGCCGACTGTAGGGGCACGGAGGAGGCTGGTCTAGGGATGAGGGGGTTGTCTGCTCGAAACGTGGGTACGCAGCGAACCTTAGTGTAGTCAACCGATGTGGGTTTGGGAATGCATCTGGCTTGAGGATTAGCGCAATAGATCGTGATAGGTCGCAGTGCTGGGCCATAATGCCCCACCCCGTAAATTTAATTCATTCCATCAGTTTGATCCTCTGTTCTTTATAATAATTTGATAATCGTACCTATCTTTCGGATCTGTACTTGGCTGAAGAAACTGCACCATTCGAGTCCTCTCTTACAGAATCTTCCGAGGACTGTGATCATGGAATTCCGAGAGGTGTCGTGTCAGAGAGGGGTCAGCTCTATAAATAGCATGCAAGTCTTGCGCTCTCGGCCTTGACAGTCCGTGGCAACGTTTCTTTTTTGGGAAGCGAAACCAGTTTCCAGCGTCCCTGACACCGCGGACCATCCTTTACCAGGGACACACTCTCATAATATCTTCACTATGGGTCATTTACACCAGTGTTGTTTCTCAAACTTTTTCAATATAAGTTTACTTAAAGAACTTCCAGAACCCTGCGTGTCATCATAAACTATTAACAGAGTACATGAACAACTAACAAGAGAATATCGGAAGGTTGTAATCGTGTAATGAAGCCCATATTAAGCTATTACCTGGCTGGCGTAGTTAGCTATTTTAGTGTGACATTTTTGATAGCGAAAGGCGGTGCTTGGATGTAGTTTCCGCGGTATATTCCCGTTTCTCCTACTGTCATTTCGTCATTGCTGTGTTAATTTAGTCATCAGCGCTGGCGGTTTCGGTCCCGAGGACGTAAGGTTAATGGTGCATTTACTATAGCATACGCTACTTGTATAGATGTTAGTCGCATGGCATGAGAAGACGGTCATATAAACAAAGGTGTGTATACACCGGTGGACTATCGGCTGTGTGCACGAACAATTTTAGTAGACTACAAGTTGTTCCTAAAATAGGTAGTCAAGGCTAAATTGAACATCCCTGTTAGGATACTTAACTTGAAATAACATCAAATCTTTACGTATCTTACTTACATATCTACATAGTTGTGCACAACCGGTTACGAAAAATAGAAATGATATATTGCTACAGAATGCCGGCGCTATAGGCAGTATGCAAAGCTCTTCCTTCTCGCGAAGTCCAGTGTTGTTTATCGAATGTCAGAATCTTTCTCGGGTGGACGGCTCTGGATCATGAAAGACAGACGACATTGAGCCATCCAGAAGTTTCAGGAATCGTTGCAAGGACGCGATTATCATCGTGTTCCTTTCATTTGATATTTCCTCCTCTCTCCCTATTCATTCATTCATTCATTCATTCATTCATTCATTCATTCATTCATTCATTCATTTATTTATATGTATGGTTGTGAAAATTGGACTCTCACTTTGAGATAGGAACAGAGATTAATGGTGTTTGAGAATAAGATGCTTAGGAAAATATTTTGGGCTAAGAGGGATGAAGTTACAGGAGAATGGCGAAAGTTACACAACGCAGAACTGTATGAATTTTATTCTTCACCTGACAAAATTAGGAACATTAAATTCAGACGTTTGAGATGGGCAGGGCATGTAGCACGTATTGGCGAATCGAGAAATGCATATAGAGTGTTACTTGGGAGGCCGGAGGGAATAAGACCTTTCGAAAGGGCGAGACTTAGATGGGAAGATAATATTAAAATGGATTTGAAGGAGATGTGATATGATGGTAGAGACTGGATTAATCTTGCTCAATTAGGGACCGATAGTGGGCTTATGTGATGGCGGCAATGAACCTCCGGGTTCCTTAAAAGCCATGAGTAAATAAATAAATATTCACATAAAACACATAAAAATTAATTTTTCATCAAATAATTTTAGACAAAAGCTCCAGTTCAGATTAATCGTCATCACTAAAAAATTGTACTGTAACTATCACACATGAACACTGATGTGTCATTCAGGAGTGCCTTGTTAGTTATTATAACGCTGATTCAAGAAAAAATTATAATTTCATAAACGTCAGCTGTCTCTGTTTTCGTTTCCAATCATAAACAAGTTTCTAGGGAGTGCATGTTGTTTCTCAATAGTCAGTCAGGGCGCTCGTTTTCCCAGTAGGCTACAGAACAGTGTTCCGCGATAATCGTCAGTCATTTCTGATGAAACAAGTATTAGTATTAGTATTTATTTATTTAACCTGGTAGAGATAAGGCCGTCAGGCCTTCTCTGCCCCTCTACCAGGAGATTCCAACTACAATATCAACAATAAAATTACAATTAGTATTAGATTTACAATTACAATTACAAATAACATTACAATTAGTATTAAATTTACAATCAGAATAAAATCAAAGTACGAAAAGATTACCTGAATAATTAAAGCTAGATAATTTATCATAGAGAAACAACGAATATTTTATATTTACTGAATTACAAATTAAATCTAGAATAACAAAATTTTATAGTGATGAAATTACTGAATATTGAAATATTTTGTGATAGATTAAAGAAACTATTTACAAGTAATCAATTACTGACCAAGTGCCTAGTAAGTTTTCGTTTGAATTCAATTTGATTTCGACAGTCCCTGATGCTAGCAGGTAGCGAATTCCAGAGTCTTGGCAGGGCTATTGTGAAAGAAGATGAGTATGAGGAGGTGCGATGGGATGGTATTGTTAGTATTGTTTCATGACGAGAGCGTGTGTTCAGATTATGGTGGGAAGAAAGGTAAGTGAAGCGAGACGACAGGTACGAAGGAATAGAAGAGTTCAAGATTTCGAAGAGAAAGAGAAGTGAATGTAAATGTCTTTTCTTATCTAGTTTAAGCCAACCTATTGCTTCCAGGGATGGGGTAATATGATCATATTTACGAACATTGCTTACAAAACGTACACACAAATTATGAGCACGTTGAAGTTTCATTTTGTTGTCGCTGGAGAGGTCAGTCAGTAAAATGTCTGCATAGTCGAAATAGGGAAATGCAAGTGTCTGCACAAGGGACTTTTTTAAGCAAGAGGGGAGATGCACATTTATCCTTTTTAGCACATGTTGAGGATGAATGTCATTGTGTACTGTAATTCTTCAGCAGTTAGCATGACAGCATAATTTATACTCGTGAGTACTGCATATTGTTTATATTCACATAAAATAATTGAAAGATAATTAAATATTTGTTCTTTTTTCACATATATTCTCAATTTTTAGCACATAAAAATAAATATTTTCCTGATTTTTAGCACCTAAAAATCCGAGCCCTAAGCAATGACTTAAATGTAGCAAGAAGCGAATTTCCCACGTGGGTGCTGATCCGTGACGGAGCGGGAGTGATGCATGGAGCGACCGAGCCGAGAAAGCAGCTGTTTACGTACAAGCTGGCGACATTCATCTTGATGGCGTTCGCCGCCGCAGAGCGGACAGGTTATTAAATTGCCACAAGGCGGGCAGATTAGATAGCGACGATTTACACTCAGGCGGCTGCGTGGATCAGATGAGTGCCGATTTTAAGCACTCCTTGTAAGTAATTGAAATGCTACTCTTACGTTTGTAGAAAGTGCGGGAAGTTTCTTAAGGGGAGAGGATGGTATTTTTTTAAACTTTTTTCCTATTTGGTGTAAAATATTAATTGTTTGTATGTAGAGAGCTCATAGCTGTAGCAACTCAACCAAATATAAATATTTTGAAAAAAATAAAATTATTTGGGGGCACAAATTCGAAAAAAATATACCCAATGTAGAATTGTACTAAAATCGATATATCTAAACCGTCTTTAAACATAGATTCAAACAGTTTTTTGCAAACTGTCTGTAACAGAATTTTGATATTAGTCCCTACGTTTGTAAAATAAACAATTAAAATTTAATAACACTTTTTTTATTTCCTTTCTTTCAAACAAACGGACGTATTTTTAAAATGAAATCAGTTAACAAAATTCTGTTACAGAGAAAAGTTTCCTAATAGTCTAAAGAATGTGTGTTCTAAATTTCATGCATGTATCTTTAATAGTTCAGAAATTATATCCATTTTTGTCTGGCAATGTAGCCAAAAAAAAAAAAAAAAAAAAAAAAGGAAGTTACTGGAAACCGATAAAAGAGGGCGTGTTATTTAAAAATCCATAGCTCAGGAAGTTTAAAAATGACTTCTCAATATCCGATAAGGGCACAAATACCCACAAAATGTTATGCAATGCATTTCACACATATCAAAGAGTATTTTAAAGAAAAACAAATTTTCTTTTGAAAATTTAGTTTACCAGAAACAACAATAAAAGTGGGCGAGTGATTTAAAAATCCATAACGCAAGAAGTTTAAAAATGGCGACTCAACATCCGATAAGGGCACAAATACCCACAAAATGTTATGCAATGCATTTCACACATATCAAAGAGTATTTTAAAGAAAAACAAATTTTCTTTTGAAAATTTAGTTTATCAGAAACAACAATAAAAGTGGGCGAGTGATTTAAAAATCCATAACGCAAGAAGTTTAAAAATGGCGACTCAACATCCGATAAGGGCACAAATACCCACAGAATGTTATGCTATGTATTTCACACATATCACAGAGTATTTTAAATAATTTCTTTTTTTGAAAATTTACTCATTTTTCACCAAAAAATACCATCATCTCCCCTTAAGGAACAATTTCTTGGTTACGAAATGGAGAAAGAAGACACAGTTTTCAAGGTATGATTTTTAAAATACTGTTCATACAATTTATAACTTCAGCTGTGATAACTCAATTGTAGCAAAGCAATAACCTGTTAATGAATTCAATTAATCCAAACAAAAAAAGTACGCTGCTGATTTCGTAATTGAAGACTTCCCCGGAATAAGGATGTAAACAATACAACTGTAATTATTTATGTTCCAGGAGAAAGGAAGATCATTTCAGGGCATGTTTCATTAGACCTATATTTACTATCACAACCATTTGACTAAACAAGGATTCAAGTTTATTCAGCCATTGAAAGCAATAATTCTTCTTTCTTCTTCTTCCCTTCAAGTATTAGGCCAAATGGCCTGTTACGATCTCACGGTTTAATTTTAAATCCAGCGCTTCTTTGGACGACCGAGAGATCTCTTCCCGTTTGGACGATAGTGGAGCATGACTTTTGGGATTCTATCTCTATGCATGCGATGCAGGTGATTTATCCAGTTGTTCTGATAATGTTTTACGTGATTAATTACAGGTTCTAGTTGTAATTCTTCCATTACATCTTCATTGCGTTTGTGATCCCATTTCGTATATCCCGCTGTATATCTCATAAATTTCATTTCATTAGCCGTTATTCTGCTTTCGTCTTTCTTCCTCAATGTCCATGCCTCACTGCCGTAACAAAGTGCCAAGGTCTTGTATAGGCGAATTCTAGTATGCCTTTGTACTAGGGAAGGTTTCATAATGTTGATAATTATTTCCATTGTTTTGTTGTATTTATAAATGTTCTGTGAAATGTCTACTTCATCGAAAAAAGATAATGTGTATCCGAGATATGTAAAATAATTTACTGTTTCTAATATTTTTTAATCTAAACATATTTTGTTAGACACAGGGTATTTTCCGCAGAAGGCCATAATTTTAGTTTTTTCTTTATTGATTTTCATATCATATTTAATTCCAATTTTGTTAAAATTAAAAATTGAACGTTGTAATTCATCTTCTGAGGATGCCACCAGAGCTAAATCGTCTGCAAAAAGTAATGAATCTAGTTGTAAATGTCTGTTGAGTTGTATATATCCATGAGGCAATTGTTTCTATTCTCTAATTATTTGATTCAAATATAAGAAATAGCAACGGTGAAAGGCCGCAGCCTTGTCTTACTCCTGTATGAATTTCTGTCCAATGCGATCATTTATTGTCACACCTTACTGCAATTAGATTTGTTTTATAGATATTATATATGAAAGCAATAATTTATTGTTATAGGTAAATGATTTAAAATTACTTTTTCCACCTACTGCACATAACATGTTAGGTCTTCAGTTATTGTCCACTTCAAGTTGATGTCATGAAGTCTGCGATAGTTTACAACAGAATGGTGCAAAATCGGGGAGAATAAAATTTGAAATCTTATCTGTAACGTCTTTTAGAACATGTTCTTCCAGCTCCGTGTACGAATTTGACGCGGCTGCCTACTATCTGCACGCATTCCCAGTGTTGCCAACACATAAATTGTATCCCCGTCAGTCTAACACCTAAAAATCCGTCAGAATCCGTCAAAATAAAAAAAAATACCCACTCATCTATATATAAACAAAAAACCAAATTTTAACGCAACTTACTTACCAATCTTGATTGAAATAATAATTCATCCACATCATTTGCCTCTATTTCTGCAGTTGATGTGCTGGGTTGGTCTGCGTTTCGCCAAAAATTAAGCAATTAAAAATGACAGCAGCTAAAAAAGTCAAAAGTCGTAATTTACGTCATAAAATCCGTCACCCGCCAAAACCATTCTTTTCCCGTCCGTTACGTTGAAATTCCGTCAGTTTTGACGGAATTTCCGTCCAGTTGGCAACACTGAGCATTCCGTCAAATGACTCCGTCTCACACAGACGACGAAACACTGCTGCTGCTATGATGCGGGAATCTTTCGTGTTAGATTCGTGCAGCCTTCCGACCATTCCCATTCGCTTGTCTATACGTGAATACCATCTCCGCTCGTTCCTGATATGAATACTGGACCATTCTAACAGCAGTTTACAACACGCTATACGGAGCTTATCTATAACACACTGTGTAAGTTATAGATCTCATACCAAGATAATGAAATACAGTACTACTTCGGGCAAGCGAAAGCAAAAGTAAGTCGAAATAATAAATTACATTTGCAAGTGCAGAGACAATTCAGCATCGAAACTCGACGTGGACGAGAAATTGTCGACAAATTTCCCTGGATCCCTCTCTCAGAGACAGGGTTCTTCTACTTGTAAATACACGACAGAAGCACTTCCTTCCCGCAGGTAGCCGTGCTGAAGATTTTATAGCGCTGTACTGGGCCAAATTCGGTTCCATCGGCTAATCTGGTATGAGGCATAGTTCTAATTTTGGCCCAAGACTGTGCAATTCTTTTATTAAAAATTATCCTCACCTAGCAATAATGAATGATTTTGGGTTTAAAAAGGAAGTGTGCAATAGTAATATGCGTTACAAGAGCGGTATGTTGAAGTTTTCATGTTCGAGGAAAAGTTTGAAAAAGCGAAACGTATTTGAGCTTTTTTAATTTCCGAGAATTGAAAGAAAACATACCGCTCGTGTATCATACATTATTTTGTGCGAAGATCGTTTATTAGATACCTGAAAGAGGAATTTCTAATTAGTTGCAATGAAATCTCCATCTTGGTTTCTGTTCAATGACGGCAAATTTGTAAAACAAAAATATCTATCTTCAACATTGTTTCTTTAAAATGTTTTCTGTGTTTCCTATACTCCAGCAAGCCGTGATATACGTCTGTCTTTTTTTTCCCCCAGTCCATAAATGCGAACTTAAAACAAACAGTAAGGTTATGTAATGATTTATTTTTCATTTAAATATTTTAACAATATTATTTGTATAACATATTGCAGTAATAACATCGGCATCTGGAATCTTGTTGATTTTTTTCACGGCTTCCTTAATGTTACTTGCATCACGAATGCAGTAACTTTAGTGGAGTTGTAGAGTTTACTTAATGTTTGCAAATATTTAAAAACAATAATTAACAGTGCAATTTAGGTGAAATTGCACTGGTAAGTTTCCAGTTTATAATTATTACTATATTGAACGTCTCTAAAAATAATATGTTAAAAGCCTAAAGCAGTAAAATCAATATGTCACTTAAGCGGTAAGAAGAGGGAAATTGTTATGTGTGTTAGGTTGGGAATACTGAATGTGGAATTTTAGACTTTCCGCGGATTGGTTTTGTGCGGAAACCAAGCAAATACGCACGATCTCGCACAAATTATTTTTGCAAACTCTTATCTGACAAAAAATGGTCTCGTAAGAATATTTCCTGTATTTTTATATTATAATTAATCTTATTTGTTTTATAGTTGTATATTATCTTAATGTGCTTAATTTATAGACTATAATTTTACTTTTATGTTTCCAAGAACACTCTCGAGCACAGACGTTGGCTTTTTCGGGGAAAGAGCTATATAACTAATTATACGTATAATTTTATTATTTAATTATATAATTTTAAATTTTGATAGAGAGGAAATCCAATATGAGGATAGCTGCCCTTAAGGGGTTACCAAATGATACAGCCTACCATTTAGTGTCCAAGACGAAGTCGAGGGTGATAACTGTTTACTCTCGAGTGCTATAGAATATTTTATGCTCGACCATGCCGAAATGTAGTAATCATACACCTGGTAACAGTCATTTAATGCATGTAATTAAAGTACACCTATTCATTAATGTTCAGGTTTTCGATTATTCTCGGATATGCAATCGAAAGACGAGTGAAACGTCACGAAGGCTGGAAATCCAATACTGTCGCAGAAGGTTATGTTCTGTTACTATAATAATTAGCGTTAATTGTAAATAATATTCAAATAAATTCAATTTGTCATCTCGTTTTTCAATTCTAAATCAATTTCCAGGTTATATCAAAATTAGTTCATGTTATTCTCTAGATTACATCAAGGTCAGTGACATTATTGTTCCTCGGAAAAAAATCAATACTTTCGCGTCTGCGCACATCTCACAATTTACGAGCTATGCACAAGATCACTTCCGATCTTCAGTCAGATACGAATAAAATGAATACTTCTGAATAATTTCAAGTTAGAAATATGCTCGAGCATAAAAAGTCGTATGAAACTTGCCTATAATGGTAATTAAGACGCTCGTATGAAAATTATGAAACTCGCTTGCCCTCGTTTCATAAACAAACATACTCGCGTCTTAATTACTATCATTATAGGCTCGTTGCATAATGCACTATTATCCATTACTGGCATCTAAATGTAAATACTAGTATTTAATTTAATTACTGATATTTCAATCGAATTTTAAATTGTACGCCTTTTCTTTGTAATGTGTTGTTTGTCAAGAAGTTATAAATGAATGAATGTATGGATTTTATAGTTGCTAATGTGTTGGTTGTCATGGAAAAAGTTTTCAAATCACAGCAGTGAATTAAAATACGTAGTATATTACCATACAAGGTTGGGAAGTGCTTTTTAAAAAATCGAGGAAAAGCATGAAAAACGAGCAGAGTGAGATTTTGTAATGCACTTCACAAATGTGTATTGTACAACATTTTTTGCACGATCATATTGTTAAAATTGCAAATACAATAAATTTTGCATTGAAAATTTAGAGCAATATTATTCCAAAGCCTTTGCAAAAACTGCACTGTAATGGTAACTAAGTAACAATCAGTGCACTGTAATGGGTCTATTTCAGTGTAGTTTTATGTTACGAAGAATGGTTTTCTCTAGCAACAAGTTTCTGTGTGGAAATTCTAACTTTCAAGGCCTAACAACAATAGCTGTAAATACAACAAAAAACATGATCATGGAAAAACTTTTAATTCAGTGCTGTGAATAAAGCCATTGTGTAGGTTGCTAAAGACGATGAAATAAAGACCAGTTTAGATACCAGTCATGGATAATAATTAAATAAGCAGTAACTAGTTTTACGTGGATATAAATATGACAGCTATCTTGATATGAATATGTTATGTTTTATTTTCATTTAAGTCGGATTATACAAATGGTTATGCAGAATAAGCAAATAAAAACTTAATAAATTCGTATTATTAAGTTCTAAGCACCATTTACACTTAATCTGCTGTGCACGAATTTTGCCTTTTTTTCTACGGGCAGTTTTTAAACTGTGACCCTATTAAAACTTCTTATTGGAACTTCAATTCAAGTGTCTAATGCATTTCAACGTGACAGTGGAATACCGCTATCGGGCACACTGCGTCAATGTCTGAAAAGGCTTCAGCTAGAAAAAGACGAAGCAATTACCTACTCAATCTTGCTCACTTCGAGATGTCATAAATCAAATATCCACCAAGTCAGTTGTTAAGCTGCAATGGATCATGAAACTCAGTCTCTAGTTGACATCCAATCAGACACCACATCAATATATCAAGCGGACAAACGAAGTTCATGAAAGACTTCATAAAATTTCTCCACACAATCTAGCTACACAGTACGGCTAATATTATCTTCACATCTGCATTTTGTAACTTCAGTGTTGTTGCCTTCGTTTGATATAAAATTGTAAATGAAGTTAGTTGTGTGAAAATAATAATGGTGGAAGAAGGGATTTGAGTTGCAAAGTGATCCTTTCACAATGAGTGCCCGTGGTCGTCCAAGAAAACGTAGTAGAACTTGCAGAAATATTAGTGTTTCATGATAATATGAAAGCTACGAGTCTATAGAAATGGCGTTTCTTTCATTTCATTTCGTCTTAATTTAAATTGTACGGTGTCTTTTGTTTTTATTTTCGTTTTGTTAAGTTTTATGTTAGTAAATAGGCCTAGATTGCATGTTACAAAAATTAAAGGACATCCAGAACTCTCATAAAATGCAGGCTTACCACACTTCCGTAGGTTTAATAATGATAATATAAATTATTGTTACATTATGTTTGCTAAGGTTCCAACTTTTCACTCAAACATAATCGTTTATTGTGGGTCTACAAGGAAGGAGAATCTGTAAACAATTATTTTAATCTATGTTTCCGAGAAAAAAAATCAGGATTAGGTATATGTGTAAGAAATACAAACGTGCCATGATTTTGGCCAAGGAATCGCCAGGTGGAGTGCATGTCCATCAACATTTCTTCACGTTGTATAATACGTATATTAAATTTACAGAGCTGCGAGAATTTGATGGCAGCTAATTTAATCATTTATTATTCTCCTCATTGTAACTTCATAAAGTGTTACTTTCTGTCAAGAAATAACGTTTTGACCATATGTAAATAATGATAATATATCCAGTTTTGGCTGTCCTAAAATCCTTCATAGTTTGTAAAAGTAATTTAGTTACACTCTGTATTTACATTACCTTACGCAATGTACGCTTAGGAAGAGTAAAGGTTTTTTACTTACACTCATTCCGGATATCTGACGTCTCGTCGTACGGCTAATTGTACTTCTGCCTACATTTAGTTGATGCTATTATGTAGGCAATTTGAAGGCATTGAACAGGGTATCGTGTTGGCGTCATTATCTTGGAGCTATGTGTATGCATGCAGGTGCGCACAATGGGTTTGAAAGTTGTCGTCTTTGACACGGATCATGTCAGAATCAGAGTGATGATGACTCGGTGATCTTCTTGTTGCAGAGCGGCGCTACAGCTACACTGAGAAGCAGCGCTATGACGGCTGGTTCAACAACTTGGCGCACCCGGACTGGGGCTCCGTCGGTAAGTTCTTTATGCTTACGGTACTTAAAAAATAATTCAGTGCCTTGTTGCTATTATGACAGAGTATTTAACTTCATGAAGAAATTCTGTTTCACTGTAACACTAAATTTTACGTCATTGATAAAACGGTAATTGATAACAGTTTTCTAGATCGGTCTTTCTCTAGGATTCTACATTTGAATGCGTATCCAGTTTCCAGTTCCGGATACATTACAACTTATTGACTTATGCTTTCCCTTATATTTCCACAATATTACGGAACGCCCTACAGAGACTCCTTCAGTCTCAATGAATCATTGTTGTGCAGCGATGTCTGAACTCTGATCAGATGTTATTCTGCACAGATATCTGCAATCCTACAAAGCACTTCTGCAGAGATATCTTCAGTCTCGTCAGGCTTTCTACAAAGAAGTCTCATGAATGAGATGCGCTACAAAGATGTTTACTGAGATGTTATTCCGCACAGACATTTTCAATCTCACCAGACATCCCTGCAGGGACGTATTGTGTCTCGTATGACGCTCTGAAAATAAGTCTGAAGTGTCGTCAAGTCTTCCTACTGAGTTTCCTGAATTCTCACGAGAAGTTATCTAGTACAGACATCTGCACTCTCACGAAATACTCCTACACAGACATTTGCAGTCTCGTGAGAAGTCCTAAAAACAAATTTGAAGTCTAATGAGACGTGCAAAGATGTCTGAAGGCTCTTGAGACCTTATCCTGCAGAAACATACACAGTCTCACGAGACATTCTCGTAGAGGCATCTGCCATCTCGTGAGACATTCTACAAGTAAGTCTGAAATCTCGTTGAGACTTTCTACTGAGATTTCTGAAGTCTCATAAGATTGTATCTAGTGCATACATTTGGACTTTCACGAGATGCTCCTGTACATACGTCTTCAGTCTCGTGAGACATCCTAAAAATAATTTTGCAGTCTAATGAGATCTTGTGCACAGATGTCTCCACTCTGAGACGTCATACTGCACAGACATTTATAGTCTCATGAGATACTCCAGCAGAGACATCCCCAGTCTCTTAAGATGCCCTATAAGTAAGCCTGAAGTGTCTTTGAGACTTCCTACCGAGATTTAGGAAGTCTCACGAAAGTGTATCTGGTACAGACATATGCACTCAGGAGATACTGCTTCACAGACAACTTCAGTTTCGTAAGACGTCCTAAAAAGAAAACAAGTTTTGAGTCTAATGGGACCTTGTGCAGAAATATCAATGATCTCTTGAAACGACGAAACGGGGAGTAATTCCAATGGCCAGGTGAAAATGCGGATTAAAAATGTGACGATTATAGCGTTACCATATTATTAAGGAGAACGGAACAATTCAGACGGATTTTTCTTGCAAATAATTGGATTAAAAATTTGAATTATTCATATACACAGCTTATTCTATTATTTCTTCTCGGGGGAGGGACACAGGTTGGGACTGCCCTCGTACGTAGTCTGCTTTGTTAGGGTCATTGTACCATCCGGAATGAAATGATGTATATGGCCCAAGGCTCTCCGCGCTACAAATTCTCCTTCGGGTCACCCCCGAACTCCCCTACAAACTACAGACTTCCTTTTACCTTTTCGCTTAGACCTCATCGCAGTCCCTCAACTCCGGTACACAAGATATGAGCCCAGTGGACAGCCTACGGCACATAGCACTACCACTAGCAACAAATGACCATACACTACGGAGTCTTTAAGCTTTGTGGCGGCCCACAGCCGACTCTACATCGGAGCAAGTCCGAAATATGGAAAAGAAACGGAGATGATAATGAAAGAAGAGAGTATAATTATGATGGCTTAATGTGTCCGAAAGTTACCCAGCAATTCTGCTTCAATTCGTTGAGGGAAAACCTCGGAAAGACCTCAAGCAGGTAACTTGTCCCAAACAAGTTTTGAACCCGGGCCCGCTCATTACACGATCAGACGTGCTAACCGTTATTCCACAGCGGCGAACACGTGCACTTACCGAGTACGAGGTAGTGTCCGGGGCGAGACACCCCGGCCGACCTCGAGAGCGCCCCCTACCACCGAAGCGCTGAGTAACGCAGCCACTCTGATTTCACCACGTGAACATCTCGCAGTTTCGCAATGTGAACCCATTTCTTGGAATTGCCGGCCACTCCCATCCACATGTTACGAAGCCGGACCCTGCGCCAACAGATTCTATCGGCAGGTACAAATGATAATCATATCAGGTGTAGGAGGACAGGTGGAAATGGGTGAAGGAGAGGCTGATCGTATCGGAATGGCACTTGTTTCCATCGGTTTCGTATTGTTTATGGCCTCGTATCGTCTGAATTACACCTCAGCTTCTGTAACGTCTCATAAACCAGATGGAACGCTCCTTCAAGTTCCATTGTCTTTTTATGGCTATCTTCTTCGCCTCAGAGATGTTCGTTGTTCGGTTTCTGAGGTTGTTTTATTGCTACTGTCCGATGTTTTGCACCGCGCACTTGTATGAGTCGTCATAAACGTGTTCTGTAATGTGGTAACATCATTGTTGTTCACAGTATCTCATCTCTTGTTATGATTTATTGTAATATAGTTTTTGGATGATTGTGGTTTAGGATATAAGATACTTCGTTGATAAATACGATAATCAGGGATTAATCTTCTTACACTGTTACTTCTTCTGAATCCGCTGTAGACTAACGGTTAGCATGTCTGACTACGAAACGAGCAGGCCCGGGTTCAAATCCTAGTTGAGACAAGTTACTTGGTTGAGGTTTTTTCATTTTTAATAGGTTTTTTACGACGCTGTATCAACATCTCAGGTTATTTAGCACCTGAATGAAATGAAGGTGATAATTCCGGTGAAATGAGTCCGGGGTCCAGCACCGATAGTTACCCAGCATTGGCTCATATTGGGTTAAAGAAAAACCTCGGAAAAACCTCAACCAGGTAACTTGTCTAGACCGGAATTCGAACCCAGTCCACCTGGTTTCACGACCAGACGTGCTAACCGGTACTCCACAGGTGTGGACTTCAGGTTGTTTTCCTATGTTTTCTCTAGACCCATTAAGAGCAGCTGCTGGGTAACTTTCGGCGCTGGATCCTGGGCTCATTTCTCCTTCATCTCATTCAGACGCTAGATAACAATAGCAGTTGTAAAGCATCGTAAAATAAACCAAATAAAAAGAAGTAGGCCTATCTAAAAATTGATCTCTCCATCTTTTCTGCGGACTATCTCTGTTTCGTTTGCTCACAGTTCTGTAATCGTAAAATTGTTTAGGGAATCTGTCGTTGTCCATTCGGTCAATATACCCCAACCATTTTGACATAGAATTTCGTTTTTCATCTTACCATGGAGAGGGTAACTTGAGAATTGACCCCCATATAAAAATGCAACCCCCTCTCAATACAAGGGGAATACAAGGAGAATAAGGGGAAGAGATGTGAATGTAATTGATCTTATGTACTGATATTTCAAGGTTATAATCTTCGACATTAAATGAAAGTTGTAAATTAATCTGAGAATATCATCCTCTGTATCTGTAATTATAACTTGATCATCTGCTAACAGTGCCTTAACAGTTGGAAAGTGTGTATTATACAGGGCGTCCGAAAAGTCACCGTGCACTGGAGAGTTGCAATTATCACGTTGAACTAGTTTCTGTAACATGTGTTGGACATGGCCTCCACCGACGTCCGGCTTAGGAAGGCGATTAACAGACAACAAAACACTGTCATGTGGCGTATCATTTTCATTTTATTAAATTTAAATTAAAAATGTACATTACTACATTCAGTGCACAGTGTTGGGATTTATAACGTAATTCACAGCTATATAAAATGGGGACAACATATCTAAAAAGTAAACAGTTCAAGAACATACAAAGAATTTTTCAGATAAAAGAAGTGAAATGCTGTCGTTATTTGAAACAGGAGGATAATTTATTAGATAGCAAAATTTCCCAACTGAACTATGTTGCCATATGTGCCAATTTCGTAACAATCGCTCTTTGACGGCTCGCGTCACGTCACCATGGTGAAGGCGTCCACGCTGCTCACTGCGTATGATTACATTTTGCGCGCGCGAAGATGATTAATGGGCGAAAGGAGCTCGTGGGGCATTAGAGCCCTGGATGACGGCCGGCGTCGGCTACTGCGCAACGTCACTGTCAGCGGGGCTCAATGTTGAGCAACATGGCTTGATGGATGTCAGCAGCGTGGCCATTTACCTAGACCTCTTGGTTCCTTTAATTAATGGCTGGCATTAATGAACGAAGATTAATGATGTAACATATAATTTAGCATCTTGTATGCTTAGGACTAGAGCCAGTGGCCGTCCTTGAGTACTACTACTAATTTTTATTTTATTTGTGATTTAACGACGCTGTATCGTTAGCGAGGTTACCTAGCGTCGGTGGAACTGGTGTTAGTGGAAAGAGACCGATGTCCGAGGATTCGAAGATAGTGTTAGATATGTCGCGACACTAAGGAGAAGTAGAATCGCAACAATTGTTAACAAATTAATTCCGATTACAACACCAACCTGTTTCGATATTTTTCGAGGCTGTGAAATGATTCGTGGTATACCATTAATCTTTGATAGAGTACCAGAATCTTATCTGCGTCGATGTCATTTCTGTATTGATGCTATAGGTCGCCAATTCAGCTATTTCTGCAAAAACTGTGCACTTCAATAATTTAATTTAACCTTTCATTGTATCTTTGTTTACGGAATTTTAGTGTATTCCATCTAAGTTCCTTGTTCCAGTGCACTGCGGGCTGAAGTAAAGGAGGTGTACTATAACCTTTGCTTTTCATCTTTGCTCTATAATATTCCGTTAGGAAAATCCAAGAAAATAGAGAGGCTTTGGAATTGAACGGGTTACATCAGCTGCTTGTATATGCGAATGACGTGAATATGTTAGGATAAAATCCACAAACGATTAGGGAAAACGCGAGAAATTTACTTGAAGCAAGTAAAGAGATAGATATATTTTTTTTCTTTCCTTGTAAAATAGAGATATTAAGAAGGCGCTTTTATGGGAAGCAGTGCCTGTGTGCTTTCAAACAAACAAATAAATAAATACACAAATAAATAAATACACAAATAAATAAATGAATAAATAAATAAATAAGTACATAAGTAAATTTATACTAATAATAAATCTGTAGCCGAAATTTTTCTGGTAATTTTCGATTTTCCAAAAATAATTGGTCCTAACATATATAATTAACCACCCTGAAACCGAAAATCGCTTTTTTGAAGTTTTTGCTTGTATGTCTGTCTGTATGTTTGTTACCTTTTCACGCGATAATGGCTGAACAGATTTCGATGAAAATTGGAATATAAATTAAGTTCGTTGTAACTTAGATTTTAGGCTATATGGCATTCAAAATATATTATTTAAAAGGGGGGTTATAAGGGGGCCTGAACTAAATAAATCGAAATATCTCGCTTATTATTGATTTTTGTGAAAAATATTACATAACAAAAGTTTCTTTAAAAATCATTTCCGATAAGTTTTATTCTTTCAAAAATTTTGATAGGACTGATATTTAATGAGATAAATGAGTTTTAAAATTAAAATAAATGCCATCTAAGGTGTAACGAATTAAAAAACAAATGACTTCGTCTATAAGGGGCCTTGGACAGCAACAATCGAAAGCTATGAAAGATAGCCTACAGATAATGTTTCTGTGTTTGTATGAAGTAATATCGGAAGCTAAATTAACCGATTTGTATAATTAATTATTATTTCACCATTGGAAAGTGTACTTTCTCTAGATGGACATAAGGCTATAATGTTATTACAGTAACTTCTGATATAATATAATATAATATAATATAATATAATATAATATAATATAATATAATATAATATAATATAATATGATATGATATAATATAATATAATATAATATAATATAATATAATATAATATAATATAATATAATATAATATAATATAATATGTAATATTATATAATATAAGTTATTTGAAGGGTTCACAACCATAGTGGGCCAAGCGCCATTTACTGAATACGTAGAAAACAAGGGTTAAAATTAAGTTATTACCATAATTCAATGGAAACCTATAAGAAATAAAATAAAATATACACATTAAATCTAAATGATGTCAATCTTCATTAAACTATGGTTGCATGTAATAAAAATTAGAAACAGGTTAAAGGAATTGTCATTGCACCAAATGAGTGTCTCTGGACCAAAATGATCGCATTTTAATTATTTGGATGCAATTTAAATTAAGTAACATATTAAACGATTTATCCTTCTATCAAACACGAATGTTCCCTGGATCAAACGTCCTATTTTAATTATGTAATTACTTTATATTTATTTCTAACGGGTGCAGCGAAGCGCACGGGTACGGCTAGTAAATAAATAAATAAATACACAAATAAATAAATAAGTACATAAATAAATAGGTAAATAAACAAATAAATAAGTAAGTACATAAATAAATAAGTAAATAAACAAATAAATAAATGAATAAGTAACTACATAAATAAATACACAAATAAATAAATTAATAAGTAAGTAACTAAATAAATAAATACACAAATAAATAAATGAATAAGTAACTAAATAAATACACAAATAAATAAATAAATAAATACACAAATAAATAAACGAATAAGTAACTAAATAAATAAATACACAAATAAATAAATAAATAAATAAATTAGTAACTAAATAAATACAAAAATAAATGAATGAATAAGTAAGTAACTAAATGAATAAATACACAAATACATAAATAAATAAATAAATAAATAAATAAATAAATAAGTAACTAAATAAACAAATACACAAATAAATAAATAAGTAACTAAATAAATAAATACACAAATAAATAAATGAATATATAAGTAACTAAATAAATAAATAAGTAAATAAATGAATGACCTATTTATTTCATTAAACTTCAATTAGGTTGTGCTAATTCTGTGGTGTTTGATCAAAATATGATAACTCCATAAAACCTGTTCGCAGATACAAGAATTTTTATTTTCATTTTTCCTATACAAATCATAATTCTAGTTTACGTACAAATGTGAATGAAAATAACATGTTTAGATGGAGATATCACGGCTATACCAAACGAAAGAGAACCTTTTAAATATACATAGGACTGCGCTTTCAGCTAAAAAAGACATTTTTATAGTTATCATGTTCTGACCAAACACCACGGAATTGTCATCTCTTTGAAAGAACTCGGGCTGTGGCTGTGGATTTTATGTGAATATATCTGGCTTAAATAGACAGATCTGGAAGAGATCTTACGCTTGGAATCAAAATAAGCTCTCTAGCACATCGGAGTCGCGAGATATGCTGCCCGGAAATTTACTCCCAGACTCAAAATGCCCACGCGGCTTCAATTCAAAATCATACTCGTATACTCGATCGAACGAGACCACATTTATTTGAATCGTGTTGTAGTCATGAAGTTATAGTGTCGCAATGGATCAATGGATCCCCGTCTAAACGTTACATCCCCGTTTACGTCCGGGTACCCCACATATCGGTCTGATATTGAAGACGTGTTTACGTCAAAAGCGCAGCTATCCTCTTGAGATTTTCTTTCTAATGTATTCAAGTAAAGTGGCGCATTGATAAGCCTCTTCAAGTCTGTCATGTTCACCTTCATTAACTTAATTTGAAATCTTTGAATTAAATATCCAAGAGTTGAATATTTTTATTTATTTTAGTAGGTTATTTTACGACGCTTTATCAACATCTAGGTTATTTAGCGTCTGAATGAGATGAAGATGATAATGCCGGTGAAATGAGTCCGAGGTCCAGCGCCGAAAGTTACCCAGCATTTACTCTTATTGGGTTGAGGGAAACCCCCGGAAAAAACCTCAACCAGGTAACTTGCCCCGACCGGGAATCGAACCCGGGCCACCTGTTTCACGGCTAGACGCGCTAACCGTTATTCCACAAGTGTGGACAAAAGTTGAATATGAAACATTTTTTCTGTATGAAATGTCTACAACTTCTGTAGTCTATAATTAAGAAATTCATGCTCTATTTCTTCTGCTATAATATACTTTACTTTTTTCCGTGATAGTTTTGCTTTTCCGCAGTAAGTTTGCTTCCCGCTGGGATTCCGTAATATATGGGAGGGGAGAGAAATTCCTAATAATTATAGACAATCTGTAATAGGCGGATGGTAGAAAACAGTGATGTGCACTACCCATTGAAGATTTTATGCCATAACATGGAAATCTGAATCCATAGACCATGGCTTCCGTAAGTGAATTTTATGTCTAGAATCCCTCTATATTCGGTGGAATTATTGAATTTAATTCAAATCAATTTATTTGGCCATTAGACATACAGTTTTAGGCTTCGTCAGAATACATTGAAAAAAAACATATAAATACATTAAAAAACACTAATAACAGAAACAGTAAAATTTAAGTAATACAATGAAAACATCAAATAATTTGAAACTTTTAAATTGAAGAAAACTAACTAAATTACAATTAAAACTTATTTATTAAAATACAATTTCATACAAATTTGTGTTGAAAAACTCAGCAACAGAATAAAAGGGATTATTTAATAACCAATTGTAAAATCTAGTTTTGAAACTAATGATTGGTAATTTATAATATTGACTTGAAAGCTTATTATATAATTTCATTCCCATAATTAAAAAGTTTGTATTATTGCTCTTGTGTAATCTACAATATGGAATATTAATTTGTTCACTATTTCTAATTTCATGATCATGTATATTGGCCACTAATGAGTAATTGTCGATATTTTGTCGAGTGTAAAGTACTAGATCATATATATATATATATATATATATATATATATATATATATATATATATATATATATATATACAAATTTATGATTGTTAAAATCAGTGATTGCCTGAAAAGTGGCCGACAATGTTCCAGATAATTTGATTTACATAAAATTCTAATGGCCTTCTTTTGTAAAATCAAGACTCTTCCAATTTTGGTTCCATTTCCCCAGAAAATTGTGGCGTTGTTCCTTAACATCGGATGTAGGTAAATTCTCATTTTTAAATGGAACTATAAATGATTGGAATGACCTACGTGCAGCGGTCTTTGAGGGCTGTCCTTCTTTAAGGAGATTCAAGAATAACTTAAAAAGTTGTGTGTAAAGTGCAAATTAAAATTAAGGTGACATTCAACATTTAATTTTTTAAGGTGACATGTATTTATCTAGCCTGACAAGTTTACTTCCTTGGTTTGAATTGTAAATTATTTAAAAATAGCGTGTAAGAGGGCCTTAGACTAGAAATGTTTAGTTTAAATGTAGTTCGGTTTATAAGTATGCATAAGGATGCAATTATTTGACTTATTTGAACTGTTGTATCAGTGAAGCGAGGTGAGTCAGTGAAGTTATGGTTTTACAGTGCAGTGAACAATTCCGACCAGTGATAATTTATAGCGTCAATGAAATGTGTTCTATAGTGTCAGTGAAATGTGTTACAGAGTGTCAGTGAAATGTGTGATAAAGTGTCAGTGAAATGCGTCATAGTGCCACTACAGGGAATGAGATGAGAGTAAAGTGAAAGACTATTGAAACTTATGTAGGACCTATACATAATTATGTAGGTTGTATTGTAAAATTAGGTATTTTATTTATGTTTTATTATTATTGTGCTAAATTGTATTGTGTATTCTTATTGTATTGTGTATAAAATTGTATAGGGCCTATGTGTTGTAAAATTGTATTGTGTATTGTAAATTTTATTGTGTATTGCTTATCATTTTATTGTGTATTGTTTATATTGTGTATACCACTGCCACCGGGTGCTTGCCCACTTGCAGTGTAAATAAATACATACATACATACATACATACATACATACATACATACATACATACATACATACATACATACATACAACATCCTGTATATAACAAGTTAACATCGGAATCATGACCGCCTATGTTTGAGCCTCTCACTCAATATTAATGAGATCCATGACAGTGCACATCTGCTGCAGGGGTGTTGCGGATCACGAGCTGGGCACCGCTGCCTTGCACAGAGGTTGCCACACCCCCTCCCACCGCTGCTGCACTTTTTGTTGCAGCGCTCGCCCCTGGCTGCGCCGCGGTACCTAATTGGGGCACAGATCGGCCTACTTAGCAGATCCGCAAGGCCATTGGGCCCCCGATCAATTTTTAAATACTTTCCACTTGTATTCACACGTAATTCGCGTGTAATTATGACGCAATCTTCGAGTTGCGCGATGCGCGCGCTCCGCGTCTCAGCGGAGTGGTAATTGGAGCTCGAGAATGCTTGCGGCTTGCGACTTGCAGAATAAGAGACTGGCAGACGAGTCGCGACACTTGAACAGATTTCAGTATTGGGTAGAAAACGGAGTAGCAATAGGAGGTAACACGTTTTCTTCTTCATTGCGTGGTTTAAGGGGTTAGGTACAGCTTACAGCAGTAAAATTTTGGAAATACTCAACATTTTTTTCCTCCATTACTGTATCTTGCATAGTAATGAAAATTAGTATATGTAAAACACTGTCCTTCTGCTATATGAAAAAAATATTTTCACGATTTAAAAAAGATTATTTACATTTTTTTTTCAAAATTCAGTTCACTGTGCAGTGATGAAGCGTTTCCCACATAACTAAAAAACTATCAGCCTGGAAAGAGAATAATATACTTAATACGCGCTTCAAGGTGGGATTTAAGCAATGAAAACAACGAATCACCGTGAAAACAGAAAATAGTACATTATGCAACGAGCCTATAATGGTAGTAATTAAGACGCGAGTATGTTTATGAAACGAGCGCAAGCGAGTTTCATAATTTTCATACGAGCGTCTTAATTACCATTAGAGGCAAGTTTCATACGACTTTTTATGATCGACCATATTTCTAACTTGAAGCTATTCATAAGTATTCATATTATTCTTATCTGACTGGGAGAGGAAGTGACCTTGTGCAATCTCGTAAATTGTGAGATGTGCGCAGACGCGAAAGTATTGATTTTTTCCGAGAAACAAATATCATTGACCTTGATATAATCTAGAGAGTAAAATAAACATTAATCTTGATATAACCTGGAAATTGATTTAGACATTGAAAAACGAGATGACAAGTTGAATTTATTTGAATATTATTTACAATTAACGCTCATTATTATAGTAACAGAACATAACCTTCTGCGACAGTATTGGATTTCCAGCCTCCGTGACGTTTCGCTAGTTGTCTTTCAATTGCATATCCGAGAATAATCGATACTTGCGCTTTCATATTGCTTTCTGATTGGTGGAAGACCTGAACTTTAATTAATAGGTGTACTTTAATGAGGTCCATTAAAGGACTGCTACCAGGTGTATAATTACTACATTTCGGCATGGTCGTGCATTAATATAATATTCGTCTTGTTAGGGTAATGTGCACGCTTCCCAACCAAGCGTTCCGAGGTTTTATTCTCGGCATGGGCAATGGGAGAAATTTATCTTCTGTTCCCGAGATTGGGTGTTTTACCGTTGACTTATGAGTGTGCTGTAATGTCTCTGCAGTGACCCCTTGTCATGATGACCCTATGATCATGGAGGCCAACATTTGTGATATGTCTATTTCCCCTCTACCCTCACGGTGTGTGAGTAGGGTAAATGGGAGATTAAGCATGTAAGAAAGAACGAAAGAAGGAAAAAAGGAAGGAAGGAAGAAATAAAGAAAGAAACAAACAAGCAAATAAACAATAGAGTGTTTAAGCAGTGGAAGAGACGAATCTGAATAGAAACAAAGAACAGTGTATGCTCTTCACAGCATGATTCACGGAATGAAAGCAAACGATTGAACCAAATTGGCACTGGGCCTGATTTTATCCGCTACTCTTTCACCGTCTGTCTACAAATTTCTTCAGAAACTGCTTATGCACTTAAACCCTTTTTGCGTTTGTGGCGCAGATGTACGCGAATCACTATTCTTTCATCACACACTTTGAACTTCATAACATTTTTTTTTATTCTATAGTTTACCTAACAAAAGAAACACGGATGCCATATTCATATAGTTTATTATAAAAAAAACTGTAAATAATATTAAAATTTTCACAAATCAATCGTTAAGAAATATTAAATTGATTTATTACGTCTGAATCAACGTTATAAATTGTATATTTTCCTTGCTGTTCACTGTCTGTAGTTCTAGGTTGTATTTCTTTCTTTTAATTTTGAGTGGAGCCCTGTTGTGAGAGGTAATAGAAAAGCAATAAATATCGCGCGTGGCTATTACGATGCTATCTGCCTATTTAGCATTTCGGCCAGCCAGAGAACAAGACGCGCTCTGCTACGTGCCAGCAGCGAGGATAATCGGCTGTCGATGAAACGTGCGGATAGACAGGGCGGCCCCACTTACAGAAGAACCTGCGAATGCGGGCGCTTGGGGTGTGAAGGTGGAAACACATTACCACAAATCAGACAATAAAGTATTGCTGTAGGGCTCGCCCGAACATCAGCAAAGTTCCCATGAAAGAATATTTCGGTTATTTTGCTCATCCCACAAAATATGAGAAAGCATTGTTATAGTAAAATATTGTGACAGCTGCACCGGGGTTCGAACGCGTGTCCGACAGGGCGCGCGGCAGACGTAACGCTGGTACGGGGAGCATCTGCATGCTGAAAGGGCAGAGGGGATGTATTACGGCAACGCGGCGAGGGGAGGTTGCGCGCGCATCTGCTACTTGCCGAGTGAGGAAGGAAGCAAACTGCTACGTGCGGAGTGAAGGGGGGGACGGACCCTCCCGAATCGTCCAGAAGTCCGAAGAAGTGGAGATATCCAGATAATTCGAGAGAGCTATCTCTGGACACCCGTAGAAATTTCTCGTAACTATGGTTTAGTTATAAAAGAAGAAACGCGAGTGAACTTGAGCAGTTTTGGACAGTAAGCGAGTTAGTCTTGTGTAGCAGTGAAGCCAGCTTCAAGACCAGAGCGCGACTTGAGTTGTGTCCGTAACTGTGGAGCCTGAAGCCCGGAGTTCGAATGCAGTGGACCGCAGTTGGGGGACCTGAGTTCGAAGTTCAGCGGGTCGTCTCTGAAGGTCTGGGGTTCAAGATTCTGTGAACGCGAGTGACTGAGCTAGAAGAACTAGCCAAGACAAATGAGCTGTGAACTGAGAACTGACAGCTCTGTGTTTTAAATAGTGCTTTGTGAATATTAGTTAAGATTAACAGTTCATTGTTGTTCGTAATAGTCCAAGTAAATTGTCATTGTCGTCTGTGGGGTGCACTAACGAATACTGTGTTACTGTGTGGAGAGCAAATCCTATTGTTGAGATAATAAAATTACATTGTTGTTCAGTATAAAAATTTACAATATTTCTGTGGTGTTCGGGTATAGGGGTATAAGTCATTTTTTTGTCCAGGTGGAATTTTGTTCCCCAGATGAACACACAAGCTAAATTATACAAGTGGGTGTGCAAAAATCAAAGAATACTAGCAGTTGATGTGTTTTATTTGTGTGGAAAATTATTTGTAAAAGAGTTCCAAGTTCAATTTTCACTTATATCCGAACTCATTTTTATGACTTATCTCCCTTTATCCAAACACCACAGATTTATTGGCAAGATGGCACTTAATAATGTCGTGCATAATATTAACGTTTGTACAGAGCCACTCTCACAATCAGATATAAATCTTTTAACGCTAGGCAACGTGTTAAAATCGGAATGTTACAGGATATCGTGTGAAAAATGCCGTATTTTTAACGGTAGTGGGAGAAGCATTTTTGACACTTGAAACAGATTGTCGATTGTCAATTGTTTCCCAGTAGTTGCCACACGGCAGCAAAATGGATGAATATAATAGGATGTGAAGCTGCGGTCAACACCATCTAACTTCGCCCTGCCGAAGTAACAAGACCAGCGCTCGGTGTCATAGGTGGTGAATTTTAAAACTACAAGTCTCGGATCGGGCTGCAAATGCAAGTACACTGTACAGTACTGTATTCGTTGATGGATAACCAATAAGAATTTGTATTCATTTCACCTGCCACACCCACTACCCTTATTGGACTGAACTTTCAATTTTATTTTGTCGAACTTAGGAGAGTTCACTATAGTTGTTTTCATAGCTGATCGAAAACTTTTGACCGATAGTGTGTATATTCCACAAGGTTAGCTGCCCTTCAGTAAGAGTTCCCAAAAGACACAGCGTACTAAATAAATTAAAAAAATTGTTTTATCAATATTATAATAAGTCCGCCGAGTTAGCTCTGTGGTAGCATGTCTGCCTCCAGACTAGCTGGCCCGGGTTCGATTCCCGAAGGGGTCAGAAATTTTCTTGTAAAATTTGTACCTCGGGACTAGGAGAATTGGGGGTGCACAATTTCTAATCACTAGATTGTGCACCAATATGTCTGGGTTAAATCCCAAATCTCTCCGCAGTGCATATGAAGAGAAGGCATATGTCATTGTTGATAGTGATTCGTCCGTCGGTTGGGGATGTTAAGCCTGGCGGCCCCCTTGGTGCTATTCGACAGGAGTAGGCTACGTGCCGGCACCGGGTTTCCCCTTCTCCTTTCTTCACCTTCATCATCATCATTCTCACTCATTCCCTATACTACACTTACACGAATACTTTACATACACTCACCCTAGTACACGACATGACTCTTCACAGATACACATCATGCATAACGTGGCCCGCCGAAGTGGTGTGCACTTTGAAAATGGATGATAGTCCTTCCATCTATCCGCAGTATGCGGAACCCGAAAGTGAAGTGGGTAGGCATTAGACACACACACATATTATAATAATGTATATCATTTCATTTTGTGACTTTATTGTACATAACGCACACACAAAAAAAAAGAGAAACGAAATCATTAGACTAAATATATGTCTATTAATTCTATATTTAGTATTTTTTGATTAAAATTATTCTCAAATAAATTTAGTCGTAGATACTGAATGTGAACAGTAGTCTACGCGGCGAATTGTTCAGGAGAAGTACTGTACACGGAGTGATTACTTTTTCGGCATGAGATGTGCTGAAAACGTTTTGTCGTTGTTCGCGTTGGCATCCTATTCTTCTCTCCGTAATCTCCTTACTGTCTTTGATGTCTGCCCCTTGTTCTCCTTGTCTTCACCTGAATCTTGATGTTTTCCCGTTCCCAATGGCGAGATGGGTTGTGTTTTTCGTAACGGCCAATTAATTCCCAGTTACCCCTCCCACACCCTCACATCTGCTGGTCTAAAGCATAACATTAATTTTGGCCCTCGGTTGTACAATGCTTTAACTAAACTATACCCAGAACTTCTAACATGTAACCCACTAACATATAACAAGAAAATTAGAAACGTGTTAATATCTTCAATTTGATTAAATAAATTTATAGCCTATGTGTATGAATTAATCAACCTATATTATACTTGTATTCTATAATTTTGATATATATATATATATATATATATATATATATATATATATCTGTAGTCCTACTTTTCACGTGTGATATTATTCTTCTCTAGTGTTAATATTACTGTATATTATATAATTCCATTGCCGCTGTAATTTAAATTTTAGTTCCTATTTTATTTTACTTATTTATTTTTATTATTATTATTATTATTATTATTATTATTATTATTATTATTATTATTATTATTATTATTATTATTATTATTTTGTTTTCTATATTTCTCTTATATTAATATTGTATTATATAATTTCTATAACTGTAATTTTAATTTCATTTCCTATTTTATTTTATATTCTCTTATAGGCCTATTAATATTATATCTGAACTGCGACCGAACACGAGCGCTGCTCATTCGGTCTCAGATTTTGTTAATACTACTGTATCTCCTTTTTATATTGATTGTATTATTTTATTTCTATTTCTCTTGTTTGTTTGTAATTATATTCATTATTCTGTATATTTAAATTTAAATAAATAAATAAACTTAATAAAACTTAATAATAATAAAACACCTACTCGTAGTTCGGAGAAATACGTGTTTCGACGCCAAAACCTCCGCAACCTTGGCTTTGTCACACGAATATCATGTTCGGGGATTGAACTGGGGCTCGTTTGCATGACAGTTTCACTCGCTAGCCATGAGCACTAAGGCGGTATGTGTACAGCCCAGGCATTTTTATATGAACTGTTTGCAGAGGTCGCACTTGACTCACTTTGTAATGCAACTGTGCTCCATAAAGTGTTTGTTTCTTGTGCAGATTTTCTTGCGTGCGCTTGAACGTTGCTACCGAATATTTGGATTCTTGCGAGGGCGACTCCTGTGTTGATGGAAGGCTGCCGCACGCAGGAACACCTGATATGCCTGCAGGCATTGCCTTTTCGGTCCGTCACGACATGGCTTAGTTTCGTGCGATTGGCCTGCCCTCTGTGGGCGGGCGGTGCAGCCATTGGTCATTGTCTCGTGCATATCATTACAGACTTTCACTGCAGTGCATTGTCTTGCTGCACTCAATTAGCAACGTGCTGCTGCAGCCATGGCAACCGGTCACTGCAAGTAAACACGGGACAAAAAGAAAACCTATTCTGAATGAAGTTGGTATTGTACCACAGTCTAGTATATACAGTCACGAAGCTTGAGTTGTGAGGGTGCTAGGAACAATTGACTGTGCCGGTACTATTCGCATTGTCTGTAAAGAGGCGATATTAGCAATCCTAGTGGTTAGCAACTATTTATGGATGCATATTTACTACGTATTGAGCTTCGTGACTGTATATACTAGACTGTGATTGTACGTTAATACATAAAGAGGCGTTGAAGCGATATTTGATAATGACGTATTTGGTGACTGCTGACCCGAGTTCAAATCTTGGCACTGGCGGAATTTATTTTTGGTAGATAAAGCTAAGGTTGTGAGAGTTTTTATTGGGGTTTACCCGTTTTGCGTGGTCATTCCATCAACACTCTCCACAATTTCTCTTCCATTATAATCTCAGTACGAAAAAATAGGGTCCCTCTTATGTTTTCTTGACGCCGAATCGATCGTCCTAGTTGTTTTTCAAAATATTGGTAAATTGTTAAATGGCGGTGGTGGTAGATGATTCACAGATCTGCATACGAGGCACCAGATTCCGCAAGAATCGATAAGCAACCAGCGGTAGTAAATATGGTAATAATTGGTATTATTTCTGAAACCAGCCCGTGGTTGTAGAATTGAACTGGTTTTCTAACAGCACCAGGAAAATTCATAAGAACAGATAAATAACGAGCGGAAATTAAATAGAGAAATATAGCAATAAGTGTAAATTGGCCGTAGTTCTGAAACTAATCCGTAAGTGCAGAACTGAACTGTTTTCTTACATCTTCAGGGACTGTAAAACCGGTGAAGTTAATGTAACTTTGTATGAACCAATAAAATTAAAAAGAGAGGGTGAAACAAATAATAGGTCTCTGTAATAGTAATGGCTTGTAACAGCAAATGCTACCTGTTGATTTTCAACAAATATAATAATAATAATAATAATAATAATAATAATAATAATAATAATAATAATAATAATAATAATAATAATAATGGTAATAATGAAAGAATAAGAACAAAATAATAATGTACCTGAATATATTGTCTTATCAACCTGTAGCTTCTGCGAGTCTTTCTTTGCAAACATAAGTCCTATGTATTATACAGTGGAAAAGCTGCCGGTTGATTCTAATTAATATTAATATTTCAGCATAGACAACATTTTAAATATATAATATTCATCATGTCTGGGAAACTGTCCCTAATGTGATGTCGGAATAATTTTGATTTTCACTTCCGTTGATGCCTTCACTCACCATGAACCATGCATGATGTTTCGTATCATACAGCCTAATCTTGGAGACGTTTCTCTATCTGGCAGTTACACGCGGCTGAGGAAAGCAGCTTGAATCAAATGCTCATTCACGATCATTCCTTAAAAATGAAATACTTGGCAATGACTACATGCATCACTTATTGGACCTATACATCATAATGCTTGAAATGGAATGGAATGGAATTTACTAAAGTAATGGCCCACAGTGGTAAATTTCCAATTCGTACAAAAATAATAGTTGATAATAAGTCCATAGAACAAGTATCTCATTATGATTATTTAGGTTGTAATATAACTTATGATGTAGATAGAGATATTGACAACAAAATAAGCAAATTTCAGTGGATATGCGGAACAATAAATAGAACACTAAAAAATAAAACTAGAAAAGAAACAAAACTAAAGTTCTATAAAACTATGGCAGTACCCGTGTTGACATATGGAAGCGAATCATGGAATATTAAAGAACGAGATAAAAGTAAATTACAGGCTGCAGAGATGAGGTTTCTTCGCAGAGTAAAGTGGTGTACAAGAAGGGATCTGATAAGAAATGAGGATATCCGTAAAGAATTAAATATATACAACATAAACGATAAAGTTGAAGATTATAAAGAAAAGTGGAAAGAACACCTGTCTCGAATGGATAATGAAAGAATTCCAGCACTGATACAACAATACCAACCTAAAGGCAAAAGAGATGTCGGACGTCCTAGGAAGAGGAGGAACTGAATAAAATGTGAAGACGGAACAAGCACTAAGCCTAAACCATGAAGTGAAGATGAAGATGATGGAATTCACGCGAGGGGGGCACTATGGCCCAGAACTATTACGATCTATTGCGCTAACCCTCAAGCTGGGCGCTTTCCGAAACCCACACCAGCTGACTACGCTAAGGTTCGATGCGTACCCAGGTTTCGAGCAAACCACCCCACTTGTCCCTAGGCCAACTTCCTCCTTGCGTCGGGAAATGCTATGGAATAATGACGAAATGGAGAAATGGTGACGGAATGATGCAGATGCCTAATATGGGGAAAACAGGTGAATTCCGAGAAAACCCCCAACTGCGACATTTAAAAATCCCAGACCTAACCGGGATTCGAATCCGGGCTGCCTGCATGATAGGCCGGAAGTCTGAGCACCCAGCCACCGCGGGGATCATCAAAATACTTACAATGTCATCATTTAGGCCTATAATTTCATGTTTTGATGCAGAGTAATGCATGATGTAATTAATTCAGGAGGTTATTACTTGAGATATTTCAAACTAAAAAGTTTCATACAGTTTTTCTCGTTTTTGCTTCCTTTTCGAGATAAAAAATTGTTTTATATGAAAAATTAAAATTCTAAATTACGGTTTATTTAACGTCGCTCGCAACTGCAGAGGCTATATCAGCGTCGCCGGTGTGCCGGAATTTTGTCCCGCAGGAATTCTTTTACATGCCAATAAATCTACTGACATGAGCCTGTCGTGTTTAAGCATACTTAAATGTCATCGACCTCAGCCAAGATCGAACCCGCAACCTCGAGCATAGAAAGCCAATGGTATAGCAACTGCGCTACCGAGGCCGACTGTTTTATATGAAGCATTTCATAGCGTGTTTTGGGAAAGTCAGACTGAATTCCCAGTATGCTCAGTCAATTTAAGAGAGCAGTGTATTATGATAATAAATTATTGAAATAATTTTACTTTTATCCTTTAAACATGCAGAAATTTGATCTGAACAAATGTAACATTGTAAAATCCCTTTGCAAAAAGAAAAGTTGGTCTATACCACTGGCTTCATATGGCTGAATGACGAAAAGTGAAGTACCCGCCATTAGTAATAGGCTATAATCTATATTTGAACCTAAAGCAATAATGTAACAAAATCTATACTAATAATAAATCTGTAGCCGAAATTTTTCTGGTAATTTTCGATTTTCCAAAAATAATTGTCCTAACATATATAATTAACCACCCTGAAACCGAAAATTGCATTTTTGAAATTTTTGTTTGTATGTCTGTCTGTATGTTTGTTACCTTTTCACGCGATAAAGGGGGGTTATAATTGGACCTGAATTAAATAAATCGAAATATCTCGCTTATTATTGATTTTTGTGAAAAATGTTACATTACAAAAGTTTCTTCAAAAATTATTTCCGATAAGTTTTATTCTTTACAAAATTTTGATAGGACTGATATTTAAAGAGATAAATGAGTTTTAAAATTAAAATAACGCCATCTAAGACGGTGCAATGAATTAAGAACAAATGACTTCGTCTATAAGGGGCCTTGGATAACAACAATCCAAACAGGGGCCTTGAACATCAACAATCGAAAGCTATTAAACATAGCCTACAGAGAATGTTTCTGTGTTTGTATGAAGTAATATCAGAAGCTAAATTAACCGATTTGTATAATTAATTATTATTTCACCATTGGAAAGTGTAGTTTCTCTAGATGGACATAATGCTATAATGTTATTACAGTAACGTCTGAGTAAATCGAGGACAGGTAAGATTAAAATAGCTTCTTTGCACAGAAAATTTGATAGGCTATTCTGTACATTCGTTTTCTGTATTTCTTAAAATAATATTTATGTACACTCATTTTAATTTCAGAGAATTAACGAACAACGAGAGTGTATTGATTTAGTATGCAGTAATAGTACGTTAGCTTAGCAATCCATTATTTTATAATTCAAATTTTAACTATGCTCAATTGAATCGTGTTAAAATACATAAAATATATATGCAATAAATGCAATGCAAAAAAATTGGGTAATGAGCGAAGCAGATTATCTTGCGCTGTTGTAAAAGTTGTTCCCTGGATCAAACGTCCTATTTTAATTATGTAATTACTTTATATTTATTTCTAACAGGTGCAGCGGAGCGCACGGGTACGGCTAGTAAAGTAATATAATAAAAACAGTAACTTCCACATACATCTTCCTATACAAAGGAATAATAGTTATATTTCTACAATATACTTGTACTACCTTGTAATATAATCGCAATATAAATTTTAGACACAATATATCTAAATAAAATATTGGTGAATTTAATTTAGAGTACCTGTAGCTTTAAAATGGATTTGAGGGAGGTGGGATATGATGGTTGGGACTGGATTAATCTTGCTCAGGATAGGGACTGATGGCGGGCTTATGTGAGGGCGGCAATGAACCTCTGGGTTACTTAAAAGCCATAAGTAAGTAAGTAAGTAAGTAAGTAAGTAAGTACCTGTAGCTTGCCTCGCATAACTGATATCTCAAATTGTGCCAACCTAACAGTTTGAAAATTACTATCGTGATATCTGTAATATGCGTGCTTTCGAGGAAGTGTTGCCAGTAGTGAAGTGAATCTATAGAAAATCACTAAAATTAGCAGGTGTTCAAGTAATCAGGGGAAAATGTTGAAGTTACAACTTAGTAGCTCACATTACATTGGACCGACTATGGTAATTGATCGTAATGCTGAACCCAGCCAGTGGGTGCAGGACTAGTCTGTCACCCCGTCACTTCCACGTATGCAGAACTGTGAAGTTGACATAGTGTCGCAAGACCCCGTAACTAAGAGCAGGCCGTAAAAGCAGGAATTCCTCCGAGTATGAAACCCTAGACGGGGCTGGCAGCAAGAAAGTCGGGTTGTGTTTCGAGTCCGGGCGACTCACGTTTCCCGGGGATCGGGTTTATTGCTCTGCTTGGCAGTCGGTCACGGTTTTATGTTGCGACGCGTTGGTAACCCGAGGACCGCGTGTCGCAGCGGTTGATTGGTTAATAAGTTCACGACCCAGTCCAACTATTTGCTCATTAACAGCCATCCCTTCTCCGTCTTTAAGCTGAGCCTTACTCATGGGAGATGACGATGATAATTATAATTACTATTACTGTTATTCTCCTTCACTTCTCCTTGTTCTTGTCTTCCTCTTGTCCTCCTTGTACTCCGCTTGCCCTCCATGTATTCCTTTTGTACTCCTTGTATTCCCCTTGACCTCCTATTTACCTTGTCCTACTCCTTATATTCCCCTTGTACTCCTTGTCTTCTTTGTATTCATTGTCCTCCTTATATTCCATTTGTCATCCTTGTATTCCCTTTGTACTCCTTTTATTCCCCCGTTCTCCTTGTATTCCCCTTGTCCTATTTCTCTTGTCCTCCTTGTATTCCCCTTGTCCTCCTTCTATTCCCCTTGTCCTCCTTCTATTCCCCTTGTTCTCCTTCTATTCCCCTTGCCCTTATATTCCCCTTGTAATCCTTGTATTCCCCTTGTCCTTCTTCTATTCCCCTTGTTCTTCTTCTATTTACCTTGTCCTTATATTCCCCTTGTACTCCTTGTATTCCCCTTGTCCTCCTTCTATTCCCCTTGTCCTTATATTCCCCTTGTACTCCTTATATTCCCCTTGTCCTTCTATTCCCCTTGCCCTTATATTCCCCTTGTAATCCTTGTATTCCCCTTGTCCTTCTTCTATTCCCCTTGTTCTTCTTCTATTTACCTTGTCCTTATATTCCCCTTGTACTCCTTGTATTCCCCTTGTCCTCCTTCTATTCCCCTTGTCCTCCTTCTATTCCCCTTGTTCTCCTTCTATTCCCCTTGCCCTTATATTCCCCTTGTCCTTCTTCTATTCCCCGTGTCCTTCTTATATTTCCCTTGTCCTTATATTCCCCTTGTACTCCTTGTATTCCCCTTGTCCTTCTTCTATTCCCCTTGTTCTCCTTCTATTTCCCTTGTCCTCCTTCTATTCCCCTTGTTCTCCTTCTATTCCCCTTGCCCTTATATTCCCCTTGTCCTTCTTCTATTACCCTTGTCCTTCTTATATTTCCCTTGTCCTTATATTCCCCTTGTACTCCTTGTATTCCCCTTGTCCTTCTTCTATTCCCTTTGTTCTCCTTCTATTCCCCTTGTCCTTATATTCCCCTTGTACTCCTTGTATTCCCCTTGTCCTTCTTCTATTTCCCTTGTCCTTATATTCCCCTTGTAATCCTTGTATTCCCCTTGTCCTTCTTCTATTCCCTTTGTTCTCCTTCTATTCCCCTTGTCCTTCTATTCCCCTTGTCCTCCTTCTATTCCCCTTGTCCTTATATTCCCCTTGTTCTCCTTGTATTCCCCTTGTCCTTCTTCTATTCCCCTTGTCCTTCTTCTATTTCCCTTGTATTCCCCTTGTACTCCTATTTTTCTTGGTTTTTCCTTGTTCTTGTATTCCCCCTTGTTTTTCCCTTGTGCTCCTCATATTCCTCTTTTCTCCTTGTATTCCCCTTGTTTTTTTGTCTTTCCCTTATGCTTTTTGTATTTTCCTTCTTCTCCTCTTTCCATTGTCTTCTTTGTCTTCCCTTTGTCCTCCTCCTATTCCCCTTGTTCTCTCTGCATTCTCTTGTATTCACATTGTTTTCCTTATATTCCCTCTTTCTTCCTCATATTTCCTTGTTCTCCCTGTATTCCTGTTCTCTCTGTATACCTCTTGCTCTCCTTGTTCCACTCATTGTTCGTCAACAACCCCTTCTATGTAAAGATATGCTGCATAGCAAAGGTGTGCACCTGTTAACAGGTGATTGCACCCACATAATAGTTCTATATAAAGTTATGCACCTGCCAATATTTTATCGCTATTTAAAATGCACGTTCTTGGCTGGATTTCAATCCAGGATTGTCGGATGCAATGGTAGATAATGATCGCTATCAATTTCGCTGCCTTTATATTATAATCTAGTAGCTGTGATTTTCTTGTTTAAATTTTCATTGCTAATAACGTAAACTATTATGGATTTAGTGTTTCGTGTTCCCAATGTGAATTTATGAATAAATAAATAAATAGATAGATAAATAAATAAATAAATAAATAAACTAAGTAAGTAAGTAAATAAGTAAGTAAATAAATAAAGAAATAAATAATGTTAATAGTTTCAGTGCATAACATTGTGATTTTATCTGTTTTGGTAATATCTGGTAACAGTTGGCATCATTGAAAAGTCGGCCATATTAGATTCTTACGAAATAATCTTACGTGAACCCCACTATAAACGGCAGCAAGATAAAGTGGCTCATAGATAAGAATCGCAGCGGCAGTCATTTTTAAACAGATGGTCCCATTAGCCCAGTTCGGCCGTGACGTCAGATAACAGAACTGCTTCAACAGAACCTGAGTGGCGGGGACGGGTTCAACCGGCGGCGCGGCGGTCATCGCGGGTGGTGCCAGGACCGGGACCTCGAGAACAGCCACGCCACACCTCATCAGAGTGCATTGTGTTAAGGATAGGGTTAATTCTTATCTGATTATTATCTCTATTTATGGGAGACAGGCGTATCTCTGTCAGATGATGGTTATATTGAATGTTTTCAACGTAATTTGTCTGCTACAATCATCTTAATATACTTATGGGTTAACTAGCAGGAGAAGTAAAAGATAGTCGTCGAGGCACACGATATTTTAAATGAGATTCATATCAAGTTACAAGGTTTGATGATAATGAAAGCGGAATTGTGAAGAGTGTTGATGGAATAACCAGGAAAAAACAGGATAATTCCAATAATGCCTTCACAACCTTAGCTCTACCACTGCCAAGATTTGACCTCGAGTCCGCGATAGTAAAACAAGACGTGAGCAGAAGTCGTTTCAATGCCCATATTATTATGTCGACAAATTATTAACGTATACAGTAGAACCCCGTTTATCCGCCACCCTATTAACCGATTGGCGGATTATCCGATTATCTTTCTCTCGCTCGTTTTTTTTTTTTCGCTACAGAAACGTATGAAGTTGATACTGTTGTACGCTATATTGGTATACGTATTTTTTTCTAGAGTGTTATTACAAACATTTACACTTAGGCCTACACAGTTTTGGTCTACTGTTCGAATTGCTGTACTCTATTACTTCTATATAAAATGTTTTCCATGAGTTTAAAAAAAAACGTGTTGTGCTAAGTGTCGAATAAAATCCAAATAATTAAGTGGTTGAGGAAAGAGAAATTGTGAGTCATCTCGCATCACGATACGAGACTGATGTTACAGCTATGAGCGATTTAATAAAAATCAAGGATAAAGGGTATACAGTATGTAAATCTATAACATGAGACCTTTACTATTCCTATCTTTCCGTTGACAGCCATTAAAAGGAGTTTCTTTTACCTCTTAAAAACACGTCTTTGACAACCGAACTTAAATTAATGAACTTCTGATTCACTACCTAGCGTATTAAACACAAGACCACGGAGAAAATAACCAGTGTTATTCACTTAATTTACGAAAATATTTTATGCTACGGATTATCCGATTTTTCGATTAACCGTCCAGTCAACCCCCTTCATTACCGCGGATAATAGGGGTTCTACTGTAATTAAATAACTTATTCATTAGGTAATTCAACCATTACATTACTTATCCATTCAGATAATTTATCCATTATATAAGTTATTGAATAGATAACTTATCCATTTGATAATTTTTCGATTAGGTAATTTAGGTAACTTATCTATTAAATAACGTGTCTATTAGATAACAATTTGTCTAGTTATCTACTTATTTACTTGTATAAAATTTTGTTTTTATTTATGTATTTATTTAATTTTCTTTATATTTCTTTACTTATTTATTTAACTTATTTATTTACGTACTTACTTAATTGCTTATTTATTCACTTATTTATTTTAGCTCTTTACTAATTTACTCTCTCTCTCTTATTTATTATTTAATGTATTTATTTACCTACTATATTTAATTATTTTATTTCGTTTATTTTTTAATAAATTTTCCCAAATGGTCGACTTACAGAGTTATTCTTCTTTGTTAATAGGTAGTATATTGTAACTCTTATTTAAATTTAGTTTCTGATTTATCTCTATATTCCTCTTCTATTAAAACATATTCTGAATTGCGTCCGAGGACGAGTAGGCCTACCGCTCATCCCGTTATGGAATTTATTAAACAATATTATATTCTTCTTTATAATTACGGTATGTATTATTATTATTTCATATTATTTTCAAACGTATATTATCCAATTTTCTGCTTTGGCACATTTTCGTGAAATAAAAAAACAGTTGTCTTGACTTAGGATACCTATAACCGAGCGCGGCATCATAATACTCGTTCAAGCAAACGATGATTTGAAAATGTCATGCTTGTGCTTTTATCCTACCAGATATTCCTGCATCCATTCCCCATGTGGTGCCAATTTAAAAAATACATGTCTTACACTTTCCAACGTATATATTAAATTTCCTGCGTTGGAGCATTTTCGGCAGAAGAAAATAGTTGCCATGGCTTATGAATCAACCCTCGTATTATTTATTATTAGACTAATTATATTTTCACCAGTATATTATCCTAATATTGCAGTCTATATAGCCTATAAAATATACAATATGGTACCTTACTTAGTGAATTTAATTTGTTTATGGACCGTCAGGGATTTGTGGGGTAGAAAGACGAAACAAGATCTCTGCGCAAGTGGTATGTGGGAGGGCTAGGACCAATGACTGCTCTGGGGGCAGGCGTTGCTTGAACGAAGCGAGCAATCGCTTGCAGGAGGGGATAATAACTGTCTGAACTCTACTCTACCTTCTACTACGAGCATCTTATCCCTTAGCGGACTCGAGCTGATGCTGCCCGCAATACACTCCGGCACGGATAGACTCCGCCCCCATATGCGCCAAGTTACTCCACAGATTTCTGGGACGGACCGTAGTTTTTGCCCGAAATGCATCTCAAAAGTGTCTGCCAACTTAACAGTTACAAAATGACTGTGATATCAATAACATGCTTGTATTCGGGGAAGTGTTGTCACCAATGAAGTGAAACTAACAGCTGGAATATCACTAAATTTAATTTAAATTAAAAATTAAGATTTACATACTTTTACATGGAATTGATTCGTGAGCGTTAGCCGAGTTTTATAGGTTATTCGTGTGTTTGTATAAATTGTCATTTAGTCCTATCATAAAGTAGAATTAGGATATGAAATGTAAATCACTTAATTATGTAACATGTTTAGTCAATATTTCTTTATATGTAAGCTTGTTAATGTGCATGAAAATTATTTTTTATATTTAAGTATGACTATTAAGTTAATATTAAGTACTATTTTTGTCATTGTTTCATTGTGTATGTCACTTCTCGTAGTGTGGAAAAGAAGGCCTCATGAACTTATCTCTACTAGAATAAATAGATAGATAGATAGATAGATAGATAGATAGATAGATAGATAGATAGATAGATAGATAGATAGATAGATAGATAGATAGATAGATAGATAGGTAGGTAGGTAGGTAGGTAGGTAGGTAGGTAGGTAGGTAGGTAGGTAGGTAGGTAGGTAGGTAGGTAGGTAGGTAGGTAGGTAGGTAGGTAGGTAGGTAGGTAGGTAGGTAGGTAGGTAGGTAGGTAGGTAGGTAGGTAGGTAGGTAGGTAGGTAGGTAGGTAGGTAGGTAGGTAGGTAGGTAGGTAGGTAGGTAGGTAGGTAGGTAGGTAGGTAGGTAGGTAGATAGATAGATAGATAGATAGATAGATAGATAGATAGATAGATAGATAGATAGATAGATAGATAGATAGATAGATAGATAGATAGATAGATAGATAGATAGATAGATAGATAGATAGATAGATAGATAGATAGATAGATAGATAGATAGATAGATAGATAGATAGATAGATAGATAGATAGATAGATAGATAGATAGATAGATAGATAGATAGATAGATAGATAGATAAGTAAATAAAAGCAGGTGATCAAGTAATGGGGAAGAAATGTTGAAGTTGTAATCTTACATTGGACCGACTTCATGCCTCGACGAGATTGTAAGGTATGGTGCAAACGTATCGCTAATTCAGAGCAATTCTGTTGTTTAAAGCGAGTCAGATCAAGAATGCTTGCCTCGCCACATGCCTGGTCCGCCATCGCAGTCATAGAAGCCGCCTCCCGCCGCGTGCGAGTCACAGTGATTGCTCTGGCGGTTGCGTGAGAGGCGGTGATTGAGCGGTGCGCTACCGATGCACTGCGTGCCCCTCCATCTCCCGCTTTTAGAAGCTGCAGTTTCCTTGACTTGGAGAGATCTTTTTCCCTTCAAGCATTACTCAGTACACTATAATAATAATAATAATAATAATAATAATAATAATAATAATAATAATAATAATAATAATAATAATAATAATAATAATAATGTCGTTATATACCATACTCTTATACGTGTATTACAGGTACTTCTGTCTCCCAAGTAATGTCAACTTTAAAGCAAAGTTTTAGTTGAAGTTTATTGTGGCAATACATTAATCTAATCTTCAAAATAAAGGTTATTAGATTCTAAATGATTAAGTGCTATAAATAACTGTAAAAACAGAGAAAATGAAGGAAAACATGCCCAAACGATAGAACTTAAAAATTTCCGTTAACTCTTCTTCTCACACTCTTGTTACAGTTCATATCTTATGCTGACAAACTGGTCACTTTCCTCAAGTAGCCTATGGAAAAGTCCTCATATTTAGAAACAAGATCGCAGCGACTGAGTAATTATTAAGGAATTATCCTGCTGAACATCTGTTATATTTTATACGCTTCTATTCAGCCACGACTTCTCAGTGCAATAGGCAAAATGGAAATTCTCCTTCCAGCCCAACACGCACGGTTTCCATAAGGGAAGATCATGTTCGGACTGCGTAGTGAAACTGACACAACTCATGGAGAAACACAGGAAATATAACCTGCCAACGTACTTTGCTGTCACAGATTTTGAAAATACATTCGCAAAAGTGAATAAATACCCACTGTAGAAGATAATGCAAAAGAAAGGGATTCTACATAGGGAGAATGCGTGAAATCGGAATAAAGTAACCATGGTTCAATCAATGGAGTTGGTAGATGATGATGATGATGATGATGATGATGGTGTTCAATGTTTCCAATGTGTAAATAAATTTTAATTTCATGCGATTATCGGTATCAGTCAAACACTTAGCTTTGTAGGCCTACATTTTGCGCAATAGTTGGCTTCTGTCCCACGAACCTTGAGTTAGCAAGGCTTTCCTTTTTTTTCCATGTGCATCGCAGGATAAACACATTATTTCCTCTACCTGTAGGCCTACATTTTGTTTTCTTAAGAGAAATCCCCTTTAACCTTTTTGACCGCATACAATGTTCAACGTATTACTAATTATTAGCTGATGATGTTTTTAATAATAGGCCTATACAGGGTGATCCGTTTTCGTATGGATAAAATAAAAACACCGTAAAACATTTACTACTGAACTTTATTTGTTGAAACTTTGTGCAAACAACACTAAAAGATGGGACACTCCTCAGAGCTCAACATGACCCGCATTGTGCACCCTGCATAACTCATAACGGTGAAGCAACATTGATTTGTTGAAAAGTTTGAGTACTTTTTACTCTAAGATCATCAATGTTCCTGGGTTTGTGTGAGTAGACAATGTATTTAACAAAACCCTACACGAAGAAGTCAGGAGGGGTTAGATCTGGGGAGTTTGGAGACCAAGCCAAGAGATAGCTACTTCTCGAACTGGTTTTCGCCTGCGACCTCCTGCATGTTTTTTTTTTTTTTTTAAACACAGAACCTGTTTCTAAAAATGTTCGATTCCACAACATTATGGAATCGTATTTAGGTACATTACGCACACCATACTCACGTCGAAATTCCCTTTGAACTCTTTTAACACTCTCAAATTTAGCATGCCAAAGAAAACATTGTGCCCGCTGTTGATTTGTAGTAGCCATTTTAATCATATACGATTTTCATTTATCCTTTCACATTATGCGTTGTTGATTGTCATATATGGAAACTTCCATATTTTAATCATAATATAACCAGCAAGAAATTTTTCCTACTATCATAATAGCTTTATAATAATAAATTAATATTATCCATACTCAAACGGATCAGATTGTATTATAGACCTGCACATACTAATGCGTCTAGTCTACATTGCTAGTGATAAATTTGTGATTTATTCATCATGCATAAGGTCGAAAAAAAATGTATGATCGTTCTTCAAAGCGAAGCAGTATATAAACATATGTAAATTAAATATAAATAAATAAATAAGTTAAATAAATAAATACATAAATAAATAAACAAATAAGTAAACAAATAAATAAATAAATAAATAAATAAATAAATAAATAAATAAATAAATAAATAAATAAATAAATAAATAAGTGATACATCAAAGAGATGCAGGAACAGGAATATACAATTACGAATTTATGTTGGCAACACTGACTAGTATATTACTATGATGTACCGAAGTACATATGGAGTTTGAGAGCAGTAATTCTGCGTTTTTATATAGTGAAGAATCGGTAGAACGGAAAAAAATTCTCTCCGGCACCGGGACTCGAACCCGGGTTTCCAGCTTTACTTGCTGGCGCTTTATCCACTAAGCCACACCGGATTCAAGTCCCGATGCCGGATTGAATCCCTCTCACATACTGTGTTCCCCTTTGTTGCATACCCTCGTGTACCGTGCCACAGTAGGTATGTGTCAGTAGACACAATGTCCAACCACAAGTAGGCTACAGAGATGGAGAACCTAAAATGAGAGGGATTCAATCCAGCATCGGAACTTGATGGATAAAGCGTCAGCACGTAAAGCTGAAAACCCAAGTTCGAGTCCCGGTGCCGGAGAGAATTTTTCTCCGTTCTACCGATTCTTCAGCATTGATTAGATTAAATGTGGCAATTTCCGTATATGTCCCCATAGCAACTAGAGTTCCACCTTGCCTCTCTCCCACTCTAGTTTGACAGCTGTCAGCTGTAAAACAAAGTATAAGTAGCGCATACTCATGCATTGTTGCATAAATCATGAGATCAGAGTCAAAAGTGCCGCCAGAGATCTCGATTGAGTGCAGACCCGTTCAGCCGCGTAGTCTACTTCATGTCAGTTATGTTGTACTCTTTCGTTGTGCTCCACATAAAGTCGAAGTATGAAAATAACTTAATTGATTTTTGCTGTTATACTGCAAAATATAATACGGACGCCCAGAGCTAGTTGTGCGTTCAAAATGCCAATGGGACAATGCTGTTGAAATTGATATTGAAATTACTCAGAGAAAATTGAAATGATTCGTGACCATATGATTCAAAGCGGCTACAACAGCTAGATACTTTCCATGAATATGTGTTCGGTCGGTTTTCCATACAGGAGATCTATGTTAAAATTCTGACTAGAGAATTGATTTTCCACTCAGGAAATCAACACAAGCGGTTAAGTTACAAATCGAAGTAGCGACTTTCATTTTTTATCGAGACGCCTGAAGCTATCACCGCTAAATTGCAGTATTATTCAGGTGTCAAGGTGGTTGATGTACACACAAGTGGTACAAGCAAAACAAAGAAGCAGTAGTTGCAAAATGGTGGAACCTCTGCACGAATGTTCCCTCAACGATTTTTCTGGGGAAAATGGCCGGAAGCAAAGGATATTTATAAAGAAATGCTGCTCATATATTCTGAGCATTGTTTGTCACGTCAAGAAGTCTACAATAAAATTGGGTGCAGAAGTTCTCTGACCTCTTTGGGAGTTATGTGTCAGATGAGAGAATCAGTACGTATGGATTTCCAACCTTTAGAGATATAAAAAAATATATATTTATGACCGGCCTTCTTCACCTAATGTCACCGATCACATTCTGCAATACGTTTTATTAAAATGAAGTGTAAAATGAGGAGAATGTTAGGGTGAAAGGAGAATGATAGTATAATGAAGTTTGTAAACTTGAGGAAAACAAAAGAATTTCAGGTACGATCCTCAACCTTCGATCTCTTCACTACAAGTATCGCTTCTGTCAAAGGTCAACCCTAGGGTCTAGGTGTGTTAAATTCACTACTACTACTACTACTACTACTACTACTACTACTACTACTATTACACCTGTGGAGTAACGGTCAGCGCGTCTGGCCGCGAAACCAGGTGACCCGGTTCGATTCCCGGTCGGGGCAAGTTACCTGGTTGAGGTTTTTTCCGGGGTTTTCCCTCAACCCAAGATGAGCAAATGCTGGGTAACTTTCGGTGCTGGATCCCGGACTCATTTCACCGGCATTATCACCTCCATCTCATTCAGACGCTAAATAACCTAAGCTGTTGATAAAGCGTCGTAAAATAACCTACTAAAAACTACTATTACGACGACCACCACCACCACCACCGTTACTATTATAACTGAAAGCAATATCGGCAGAGCGGGACACTACGATCTGGAATGGTTCGAATTCCAACCCAGATTGGAGAAGGTGTAATTTTTCATTTCGATATAACTTCAGGATGGCTTGGAGGTCGACTCTGTCCTTTATAAAACTGAGTACTAATTCCTTTCCTGGGGTAGAAGGCGGCTGAAGCATGGTATTGACCACAAAACTTTAATCTGGTGGAGAGATCAATAAATAATAGGCATTCGCATCTCATGCATCTCGATGTCGTGTTGGCGGACATCTTTGTCTTTTGATACTCATGATGAAGCGAGTAGATGTCTGCTCCAAGCCGCCTGTTTCCCACACAAGACCCCCGCATTTGTATGTAAGACGCGGTTTCGAACCCAGGTGCAGACGGTTGTCCGTCAGACCAGTCGCCGTGTTGTCATGGCGAAGATTCGCATGCCGTAGTGTCCAAGTATGGTCAGAAACACGCGCAACAGTCGACGCACATAAAAGTTTTTACGACCAGATGTTAGACGGACACTGAGTAGGACTCCACAGACCGTGGGATGAGCACAACAGAATATCTTCACACAACACAACAATTAAGAATCCATGTCCTTCATGCAGCGTTGACATGAATGCTGACGTAGCTAATTTAGGTAACATCTTAGTACCAAAGGGAGGGAGATTCTTTACTGGGTGAATTTGTAATGTTCTTGGTGTACAGAGATTTTCTTAGGTTTATGATGGGAGAATATTCTATGACCTTTTGTGGTGGACAAAATATTACTAAATTTGTGATGAACTGAGATAGTGCGAAATATTGTGGTTAAATGTTATGTTTTATTTAACGACGCTCGCAACTGCAGAGGTTATATCAGCGTCGCCGATGTACCGGAATTTTGTCCCGCAGGAGTTATTTTACATGCCAGTAAATCTACTGACATGAGCCTGTCGCATTTAAGTACACTTAAATGCCATCGACCTGGCCCGGGATCGAACCCGCAACCTTGGGCATAGAAGGTCAGCGCTATATCAACACGCCAACCAGGTCGACGAAATATTCTGGTAGATGAAGATGGTGTCCGATATGAAGTAAACAAAGTTACTCTGATATTCTTGTTAGGTAGTCTGAAGATATTGTAAGATTTTGTGGTGAATAAATTTGATATAAGGTTCCTGAGCCAAATAATGCCATGTATACCTTTAACGCCACCCTATTAAAATTTGTTAACGACACAAGTTTTCGGTAGTGCACTACTGTAGCCTGCATTCGCTTGCAATCTAGTGATGAAATGAGTTACTAGCTGTCCGCTGACATTTACGAGTGACATTATATTCCTACATTTTCCTGTTGTGTGTTGATAGTGAATGGCTGTTCTTGTATCAAGGTATGAGGCAATATTTTATTTCGTGTGTTGAGCAAATAATAACTATATTAAACTATATATTTTCTTCATCCTTAAACATTCTTCTATGTATAGAAAGTATTTGCTATCTATAAAATTTGAAAATGTTAGAGAAACAGGCATGTCATGTTATCAAGTACTCAGTAGTGCTTTAACGCCATGTGGCGTTAAAGGTCTACAGACAAAATTTTAGGTTATGTTAGTACTAAGGCTGACAGTACAGCATCAGTGTGAAAACATCAGGAAAATCACTAAGCTTTCAACTTACAAATGTTCAGAATGTGCAGTGATGATATTGGTTCAATTGCTTATCGAACTCTTAATTTTTTTTTAAATTTTACATAACTTAATTTTTTTGTTTTACTTATTGGAAAACATTCATATTAAACTAAGGTAAATGCTTTTGTGTTTAATAACTTTCTACTGTGTCACATTGTCTATTTTTTTTAAGTAAGGAGTCACTGGAAAACATATTTTCCTAATCCATCTGGTGTTTCGGTTTCAGATCAAGAATCTTTCATTAGTATTGAGTGATTTTGTATCTTTTATTAACAGAATCTCAAATTTAGTCGTTTAGTTCAATTTGTGTTGCTTAGGAAAAATAATTAATTAACAATTACTGTATAAGTGTATAGGTTACTAGAAAATAGGTGGCGTTAATTGGACAATCTGTTCCTAATAACACCAGTTTACAAAGTTTTCCTATTTGAGTTCTAATTCTTGTTCGGTATGTAATATATCCATTTTCATTGTGTTGTTTTGTAAAGATAAGATTACAGTTTCTATTTCATAATTTTCGTGTTTGTACATAACTTATTTCCAGAGCAAAAGTGACTGAAGTGTTAAGGTGGCGTTATTTGGTGCGTGTACCTTATAGTGGGATTCATGGTGGAAAAAAATGCAGTAAAATTTATGGTGAAATAAGACACTGTGGGATTTGTGATGGACATAGCTACTGTGATTTCGTAATTTCGCCGCTACACTATGGTGACTGCGATAACGTAAATGCTCTTTTTAAGTACGAAGCATGTGGCAACAGGGCATTTTCCGTTCTCACTGAGGCTCGTACAAGTGTACAATCTCAACGGTGCGTTCTACATTGAAATTTCAAGCACAGTGGATCTAAAACTAAATATTTCAGACAACTTTCCCCTTTTTCCATTTTTCGCTATCCGCATTAAAAACAAAGTTTGTCTATATTGCCGGACTTTTGAGTCACTCTGTATAAAGGCATTATAATTATCAGGCTTAGGATCCGGGACACTTTAGCAACCAATGTACGCACAACTTGACTATAGATTTCCTTGAACATAGTAGACAGACATACTGTGAATGTAAACAACGACGTCAATGTGCTTCGTTATATTCTACTGTTAATAGTACAATCTAGTGACGGTGGAAAATGAAGTAGGATACATACCTTACAAGTTTTCACGTCCCTCGGCGACATTGAAGTCGTTAGCGTTACATGCAACTAATCCGAAAAAAACTGTCCACAATACAGGGTGATTCACGAGGATTTACCGTCACTTACTGAGTTTATTTCCGAAGACATTCTGAGCAAAAAATGTCATATAAACATTTTTCCTAATCTTAATATTTTCAGAGTTACAATAATATGAAGTTGTTAGTAAAATGCCTTTTTTTCTTTAGTTTTAAGAGTAAAAGAATAGCCTATTACAAATAGACAATGAACTATTTAGAAGTATCGTTTCTTTAATTGGCTAGTATTCTGAAGCTAAAAATTTGTTTCTCAATAATTGCTTTGTACAGATTTTGTTTCAATTTTTAACTAAAAATTACATTATTCTTACGCACTTATCACAAAAATTGTTACAAATCATACGACTTTAGAAACTTAAGTCTTTACAGTTTAGTTATGTATCCTAATGTATGCCTACAGTCTTGAAGTCTTGAAGAACTTACAAGAGTGGCGTGATTTGTAACAATTCTGTGATAAATGCGTAAGAAAAATGTAATTTTGTAGTTAGAATTAAAAGAAAAAAATCTGTACGAAGCAACTCTGGAATTCACAACACATACTTATCTGGTTGAAATGAAAGTTATAATGCCAGCGAAATGAGTCCAGGGTCCAGCGCCGAAAGTTACCCAGCATTTGCTCTTAATGGATTGAAAGTGAACCCTAGAAAAAACCTCAATCAAATAACTTGTCCCGATCAGGATTTGAACCCGGTTCCGCAATTTCGCAGTCCGACATACAGACCACTACTCCATGCTGTGGACGGCTTGATAACAATTATATTAACACATTTTCTTCTGATTTTATTGGTTGGACTTTAGATTGAAGATTTTGCAAGTTCGGAGCTGGATGTCTCGAACCTCGAGATGCAGCGTGTTAGCCTTCCCACAATGCAAGTAGCGAGTTGAGTGCACTGCAGTAGCGGCTGCTGCGTTGGCCCTGGGCCGCGTGGAGCGGGCAGAGGAGCCCCCGGGCGCAGAGCACGACGTGGCCAGGATACGATCCGGGCGCCGCGGGTCAGAGGGCGGCTGCCCTCGCCTGACTCATGCGGGCAACAAGGGCTTACTAGCATTCTTATTGCCTGAGAATTCATCGACCAATTGAATGTGTGCTCAGCTAATCTGAAATCATGTGTAGTGCTGATCTGCATTAAAAGTCCCTTAGTTCTGTTGCTTTTGATGTTTTATTCTAACTTACTTTTTCTTTGTGTTCTGTCACTCAGAGGTCTCCTTCTTGTCATGATATGTTGACTCAAAGACACATCTGTCCACAAAGCAAGAGAAGTTCGTGGAACGAAGAACAGTGAATGGTCGGTGAATTTTGTTTGAAACTCTGTCAGGAACCCCGGATTTTACTTTCCTGCCGAAAGAAGCCACAATGAGAAAGTTCTTCTTAATCGTTATGATGATCACCATCGTTTCCCGAGGTTTTCCCCAGCTGTGGGACTGAAGCCGGATGGTCTATGGCGAGTCCTCGGCAACAACTCCTTTGATTAGGTTACCCTCCTTTGATTTGATTACCTGGTTGGGTTTTTCTGAGGTTTCCCCAACCAAAAGGCAAATGCCGGGTAATATTTTGGCGAATCCTCGGACCTCACCTCATCTCACTACATCTCGCCAGAATATTGTAAAAAATTGCACAAAATTGTAAAAATTGTAGAAAATTACTAAATTGTAAAACTATAAAAATTTGTAAAAATTGTAATTGTAATATTGTAAAATTTTGACTTGGTCCACATCTTAAAGCTTCATTGCTCATCTATGGAATAAAATAAATGAATGAATGAATGAACTAGGGCACTGAATCGCTTTCAAATCAGTACCATCTCTTCCTATAGCCGCCCATATAGTTCCTTCGTCTAGTCTCTCTACCATTGCCTGAAGCCATCACACAAAATTGGCAAAGGATAGCTTATGAATTCAAGTGATCAAGCGTGGCTTTCCATCACTATGTGTCTGTGCTTTTATTAAACTGTAGAGCTAGCGTTGTGTCCCTCTATTTACAATTTATATACTTTCAGTATCAAGCATGTAGTTTATACTGCGCGTAATGATGTCAAATAAATGTTGTATAATCTTTCCGCAGCGTCACCGAACACAACTTTCACGATCTTTTGAATTGCCGGTAAAATTACTTCTTCGCCTACAGTGTAAGTTATTCTTTTCATCCGAGCTGTCAGTTCAGATACTTTGAATGAAACAAGCAACGCCTTATCAGAGACGCCAATGAGATTTTTTATCACCTGGGAAGATTTATTTTATGAGTTTAAAAGCTTTCAAAATGTTTCCTTGACTTCGAAGGTAATGAGAATGTTTACTTTCTAATTATATTTAAGTTTATTTTGCACATATCTTGAAATAATTAGACAAAAGAAATGCACAAACAAGACAAACGGAATTTGTCTGCACACCACGTAAAATCATACCACAAATAATCTTCACTGTATTTTCGTACCACAGTTCGTTTTATCGACGCTTAATGTGGTTCCACGTCCAGGATGTCCTTTATCACCTACTCTGTTTAACATCTACTTGAAGGATTTAGTGAAGATCTGTTTTCAGAACATGAGAGGGATGACAGTAGGAGGAAGAATAATAAAGTGCATAAGATTTGCTGATGATATGGCGTTGTTAGCAGAAGAGGAGATGATTCTAAAGAATATGCTAATGGAGCTAAATGAGAGCTGTGGGCAGTATTGAATGAAGATAAATTCAAACAAGACCAGTGCCATGGTTATCGGAAGAAAAACAAAAGCGATAGATGTGCAAATTCTAAATAAGGCAGTAGAGCAAGTGGACAGCTTCAGATAATTAGGGTGTACTATAAGCAGTAACATGAGCTGCTGCCAGGAAGTCAAAAGGAGGATAGCAATGGCAAAGGAAGCTTCTAACAGAAAAAGGAGTATCTTCTGCGGACCTCTGAAAAAAGAGACTAGTGAAGTGCTTTGTGTCGAGTGTGGCATTGTATGGGTTAAAAACATGGAAACTGTAAATTATGTTTTATTTAACGATACTCCCAACTGCCGAGGTTATATCAGCGTCGCCGGTGTGCCGGAATTTTGTTCCGCAGGAGTTCTTTTACATGCCAGTAAATCTACTGACATGGGCCTGTCGCATTTAAGTATAAGCCATCAACCTGGGCCGGGATCGAACCAGCAACCTCAGGCACAGAAGGCCAACACTCTACCGACTGCGCCACCCAGGCCAATCAGAAACATGGACATTACGACGAAGTGAAGAGAAGCGACTAGAAACATTTGAAATATGGGTATGAAGAATGTGAAATGGACAGACAGAATAAGAAATGAAGCTGTGTTGAAAAGAGTGGGTGAAGAAATAATGATGCTGAAACTGATCAGGAAGAGAAAAAGGAATTGTCTATGTCACTGGCTGAGAAGAAACTGCCTACTGAAAGATGTAGTGGAAGGAATGGTGAACGGGAGAAGAATTCGGGGCAGAAGAAGATATCAAATGATAGACAACATTAAGATATATGGAGTCCACACCTGTGGAGTAACGGCTAACGCGTCTGGCCGCGAAACCAGGTGGCCCGGGTTCGATTCCCGGTCGGGGCAAGTTACCTGGTTGAGTTTTTTTCCGGGGTTTTCCCTCAACCCAATATGAGCAAATGCTGGGTAACTTTCGGTGCTGGACCCCGGACTCATTTCACCGGCATTATCACCTTCATCTCATTCAGACGCTAAATAACCTAAGATGTTGATAAAGCGTCGTAAAATAACCTAATTAAAAAAAAGATATATGGATCATATGAGGAAACAAAGAGGAAAGCAGAAAATAGGAAAGATTGGAAAGTGTTGAGATTGCAGTGAAAACTGTTAATAAATGTAAAGTAGTTTCTACTTAGGCTACAACACTAGCACTGACGAGATTGTCACTTGCACTTTGTTCACTTTTTAAGATAGATTTTTAGAAACCAAAACACTGTCCATTGTAAAACTGGAATCAACCACCCTACTTCAAGAAATTGAACATTAGTACCATATGACCAGGACTAAATTACATCTGCTTAGTAATGGTCTGGCTTAGAATTCCATTATTGTGGGATAATAAAGCGAAATGTTTGTGTTACAACCAACGTAACTTCTACCTAAAGGAAATATACATTCCACAATACAATATTTTATTTCAGTAGGGTATCAATCAAATTTACTGACAGAATTTTTCTCGTTTACAAACTTACAAAGTGGCCCGAGTACGCTTAGCCTCCTGTCAAAATGAGTACCGGAAGTTTTTCGGAGAAAAATAGTGGCGGGAACTTTGTGCCGACCACATCGCCCCATTCTAGTGCCGAGATCATGACTGCATGGACGCTGTCGATGCATCTTCGTGACATTTATAGGGAATATTTTTATATATTTTTATATTGTTTTAATTATTAATTATTATACTAGGGCAGGCGTCAAATAATGATGACTTATGACGGAAGATATCTAGGTACTAACTTTATTATCGCGTGAGTTGAATATCGTCTGCAGATAAAATTTATTTATTTATTTATTTATTTATTTACTTATTTATTTATTTATCTATTTATATATTTATAAGTTTTTAAATGAATAAAAGTTAATACAATGTAAGATAAACTAGCCCACTCCTGAATGTGTAAGACTCGTGCTCAGGAGGGGATTCTAATACAAACAAAAATTAAATTAAAATTGAGAGTGAATACAGATTAAAAAGACGTATTTAATATGTTTCAATCCAAACTATAAATCCAATACAATATTTATATATATATATATTTTTTATTAATTTGGAGAGAATTCGTGGTTAAAATAATATTAGAATAAAATTTGTTTAATAATCTGGGACTTTGACTCATGCTATGATAAAAAGCTCCATTGATTTTACATTTAGGTTCAGACAAACGCAGAGAATTCGTATTTTTAGTTCTATATTTATGTGTATACCTTTCAAAGTTATTAAGATTTCTGTGAAAATATTTCAATAAAATAAAATAATAAATTTGTTTAATGTTGAAAACTTCGAAATGTTTAAACAAGAATTCAGTTGAGTAATCTTTCTGCTTCTTTAAACAAATTATGATTTATTTGTTTAAATTAATATGCGGTACAATCTCTCCCAAAAATAACGTAAATATGACAAACATTTAATTTCCGTAAAAAATCTAACTAGAAAAATATTTAGGGGAGAGTTGGTTAGTATCGGACATCGGGTAATATCGGACAGTGGGTTTCTTTCATCTACCACAAGATGATAGTACTTGAATGTCATGTTTACGTTTCTGTGATGTCGCATACAGAAATGTAACCGTGTTATTCAGGTACTACCATCTCGTGATAGATCAAAGAAACGCACTGTCCAATATTACCCGATGTCCGATATTACCCAACTCTCCCCTATACAATTTTAAATTAGAAAATTTCGTGGTATCCCTCATGATGTCATACCAGAGTGTCGTGACGCAGCTGTTGGAAGTACCAGCACTAGACAAGTAAGAACGACCTAAGACTTTTTATTTTTCTTTGCTTTTAATGTTGGTGGACTTGAATCAGTCTCAGTTGGCAAAGCGGACACTGAATGCGTTTGAATTGTCTCATTATTGCTTACATAGGTATGTTGTATACATATCTGGTGTCTTTCAGCTTCCAGAAGGCCGGACAGAGGTTGCCTAGCAACCAGACATCGTAAACCGCGCGTAACTATTTCATTACGGCTGCTACATCGTCTACAAGCAGTCTGCTGTGATGAAGGCCTCGTTAAAGGCGATTCTTGTTTTGCACCGTTTACATCGCTGTTCACTAATAGCCCCCACAAAACATTTCCCTTTCACGGCCTTCCTCAGAGCTCCTTCATTCTGTAAGGTGTGTTCTTCACTCCATGCCCTTTATAAACGTAAGATTAAAGACAACCATCATTATTTTGCTCTCTCACTCTAAGCAATACCGTATGAAGTATTATACAGTGCTACAAAATATATTCCTAGATTTTTACGGAAATACCGATTCTCTGTATCCTCGCTGTCGGAAATTTGTTTTGATGTGAATCGTTTAAGCCAGCCGTGGCGAAAATGTGATCGTGCGCCGAGCCACTGTGTAACCTCCAACGTGCTTAGCACCTATGGAGGGAGGCGGACACCCGAAGAGGAAGTAAAGCAACTGTCTGACTTATTAACGGATTTTCATTTTCCTTACGTCAAGCACTTAAATATAATTTTATACAGTATAAGGTTACAAACTAATGTTTAGTACGTGTAACGAAGAAAGAAATGAATAAGAAAATATAGGACACATACCACAACATAAAATTAACTGTCTTCAGAATGTCTCTGCGACCGAGTTTCAAAATCAGGAATTATGTCACTTACTGTCAGTCGTAGTTGATCACGAAGGTAATTGTCTGTCAGTCGTGATCTAAATTTGGTTTTTACTATTTTCATTGTTGAAAATAATTTTTCAAAAACGTAAGTTGTAGCTAATATGGCTTCAACGAGCAAGCGAAAGAACGAAGCTTCGGATACTTATTTTTGGCAAAGATTTGAAAAGTTCAACATTTGTCAAGTCCTTATATCTAGCTTTCATTTAACATCACGTTGTAAATCTGTGAGTTAAATCGAAGATCTAACCGCATTATTTGTACATCTGCTGAAAAAGGACCGACGTACAGAGATAATAATAATAATAATAATAATAATAATAATAATAATAATAATAATAATAACACTTAACCTTTTAATGTTTCATGAGTGACATGTAGTATAATGCCGTTTTATGTTATACAATCGTTTTCCTCGGAATACTTGTGAACAAATCATACATTTAATATTCTCATCATATTGGTAGCAAAAAATGGTCCTCTCATCCTACTTGAAACTTTCGTTTTTGTAGAGGTACATGGTTTCGAGAGAGACATTTCGACGATACGCCACTCTCAGATCAGAGACAAATACAAATGGAACGGAGTTTGACTCCAGTGAGTGAGAGGGTGGAGGTTGGCGAGGAAGGAAGCAAGAGAAATGCATAGCTATCATTGCGAGCCACAATGTGCTCGCGAGTCACATTTTCGCCACGACTGGTTTAAGCGGAGGCTGTCGATCATAAGCAGGGCCGTGACATCGGTATATTTGTATTAGTGTGAGGTGAACACACGACGCCGAACAGAATGTAGTGGATGTGTTTCAAGTACAGGCAGCGGAAGCAAATTTGACACGCGCCTAAGCAAGCACGTTCCGTGTTTTATATACAGTTATTGCGTATTATAAAATCAAGACAATATAATCATTGTGTATAAGGGTTAATATCGGAAAGGTCTAAAATGCAGGTGAGGTTGAGAATAATTGTTGGAAATCATACTTAAATTGTCACAAATGTGATAAGCACAAGTCTGAAAAGATTTTTTTTTTTGTAATATTTAGAGTTTTGGATTACAGTTACATATTTTGTTCAACTGCCAGTAAATTCATCCCGAATGATGCACACGGAACAAAATACGGCAATTTACTGTGAATATGATAAAGAACAATAATCTTTTTCTGGATTAACTTCAGAAGAAGACGTAGATAATTATAATTACTGTTCACTGCAGCACGAACAGGATTTTGTGCAACCGTTATGGAACGAGTTGCGTGCCGATTTTGCTCGGATTAAGCGGCTCCTCGAATCTCTGCACTATGTATTCCTTTCCAGCCTGAAAGTCCGAAATCCATGCTTCTGGCGATACTGTTCCGTACCTCAGATCTACCTGAATCGCTCTGAATTACTCTATAGATCTCTCCGCATTCCATTTCATCAATGTTGTAGTTGAAGACAATGAATGAAAGAATGAAGTTCTTTAACTAATGAATGCATTGCGGGTGGCATCGACGCAACTCCCCTAAGGTGCGATGTTATAATAATTTTTATGCTCGACCATGCCGAAATGTAGCAATTATACACCTGGTAGTAGCCCTTTAATGCACCGCATTAAAGTACACCTATTCATTATAGTTCAGTTGTTCAGCCAATGAGAAATCACCATTGTACCATTATAAAACCGCAAGTATCGATTATTCTCGGATATGCAATCGAAAGAATTAACGCAACGTCACGGAGGCTGGAAATCCAATACTGTCGCAGAAGGTTATGTTCTGTTACTATAATAATTAGCGTTAATTGTAAATAATATTCAAATAAATTCAATTTGTCATCTCGTTTTTCAATTCTAAATCAATTTCCAGGTTATATCAGTATTAATGTTCATGTTATTCCCTAGATTATATCAAGGTCAATGACATTCGTCCCTCGGAGAAAATCAATACTTTCGCGTCTGTGCATATCTCACAATTTATAAGGTCAGTTCCGCTCTTCACTTAGATAACCATAACATGAATACTTATGAATAATTTCAAGTTAGAAGTATGGTCGAGCATAAAAAGTCGTATGAAACTTGCCTATAATGGTAATTAAGACGCTCATATGAAAATTATGAAACTCGCTTGCGCTCGTTTCATAAACAAACATACTCGCGTCTTAATTACTACCATTATAGGCTCGTTGCATAATGTACTATTCTTACAGACTTTCTCGAGTAGAACGCAGAAAAACTTTCCTTATTAAAAATTGCTTTCTCGTTGTCAGAGATGCTGAAAACGTTCTTGTCCAAGAAGTTCTCAAAACATATCTTTGCAATATGACAAAGCCTTTATCTGTATGCAGTACTTCGTACTATATTGAGAATTCAGAGGTTTAGGAGGTGGTGTAGGGTGGCTGTCTTAGATCTCAATAGATCAAATTTTCTGGATACAAACAAACTCCCTAGCATATGATCGTCTACAATTGCAAGTACATCGTGGTATCAGTTTGCTTTGCAAATAACTAATAGTTGGAGCCTTGGCCGATATTTCAACTACGTGCCTGTAAAATAGGTATGACGCTCACCTGTTTCCCACGAGCCGCCGCTGACGCAAAGTGTAATTATCGTGGCTGATAACTCTATTCTACAGACACCGCCTCGAGTATGGAATATGGGTCACTGATTGGCGCAGCCCAGGTGTTAACAGTCGACACCTCGGGCATCGAAGTGCAGCCATGTGTTTCGACACTGAGCGTGAGAAGGGGCTTGCTTGCCCCACAGAGGGTGAATACAGTAGATATAGAAAGCACGAAACACCTGATTTATTTGATGACGCATTTCAATTGCTTTCGACAGTCTGCGTCACTTTCTTTTTATTTTCTCATTACGCACAGTATATAAAAAAAATACAGTACAGTGGACTCTCCTAAGTTCGACTGAACAGAATTGAAACTTCAGTCCAATAAGGGTAGTGGGTGTGGCAAGTGAAATGAATACAAATTCTTATTGGTTATCCAACAACGAATACAGTACTGTACTTGCATTTCTTGCCCGCCTCGAGACTTGTGTATGCGCTTCTAGTACCACGGTGGGTTTCGACAGTTCCGTCTTACAAACGGCAAAATTCTCAAATAGAAAAAGAAGAGTTCATTAATTTAAAATCAATGATTAAATATGGATGTCCTAATCAATAAAATATTCTGTTTTCCTTAACAAAAGTATCGCTACAAGACACAGAAGCAATTCCCTTTCAAATGACAAACTCATTTCTTAGTGCCCGTATAGGGGCGTGTCTAATTCTCCTATGTAAGTAGTTGAACTATAGAATGTCGAACTTGTTTTCTGTTGAACTTAAGAGCTTCCACTCTATTATGATGATGTAAAAAGTCGATTTATAGTTTTCCACGGAAATACACGTTTTTAACATTTCTGATATGGAAAAGTGGTTTTTGACATGCAGCCTGTCTCATTTTTCTGCATACAGCGATTTATCCTGAACAATTTGTTACATGAATAATTTCAATGAAAAATTGTTCCGGGGCCGGGTATTGATCCCGGGACCTCTGGTTGAACGTACCAGCGCTCCACCAACTGAGCTAACCAGGAACTCCACCCGACACCGTCTCAACTTTTCCCCCTTTTATCCACACAACTCGAGTGGGCTGACAAGATACCAGAGTTTGTGTGCACTCGATGTGGGTCTCTGGCGTCTTGTCAGCCCACTCGAGTTGTGTTGTTATAAGGGGAAAAATTGAGACGGTGTTGGATGGAATTCCTGGGTAACTCAGTTAGTGGAACAATTTTTCCCTTGAAATTATTCAAGTCTGCTTCACAGAGAGCATCACCTGAAAAATTAGACTTGCATAATTTGTCACATGTTCTCGTATTCCGTATCGAGTTTATTTACCAGGGAATTATGCACACAAAATAAAACAATTCTTATTAAAAATGTGTATTTGTGTGTATCCAAAACCTAACCACTTCACTTACGTGATTTGAGTTCCACATATTGCGGATAGATGGCAGGACTATGACCCATTTGCAAGTTGCACACCACTTTGGCGGGGCACTCTGGCCATGATGTGTATCTGCAGATGGAGAGTTATTTCGTGTACTAGGGTGAGTTTATGTGTAAGTTTTCGTGCAAATGTAGTGTAGGAAATTATTCAGGATGATGATGAAGATGGGGAAGGGAGAAGGGGAAATTCGGTGCCGGCACGTAGCCTACACCTGTCGAATAACACAAATGGGACCGCCAGGGTTAAAGTCCCTGTCCGACGGATGAATCATTATCAACAGTGACATATGCCTTCTCTTCATATGCACACTGAGAGGTTTTGGATCTAATCCAGGCATAGTGGTCCATAATCTAATAATTAGAAGTTGTGCACCGCCATCTCTCCTAGTCCCGAAGTAGAAATTTTACACGAACATCTCTGACCCCGCCGGGAATCGAACTGGAACCTGCTAGTCTTGAGGTAAACTCGCTACCACAGAGTTAACTCGGCGGATTTCTTAGTCAAGATAAAGAGAGCATTATTTGAAGTCAAGAAGATGCAACGTTGATTTACTTCAAAGAGTTTGTAATGATTTGTAAAATGAAAAATAAATCGATTTTATAGGCGTATATGGCATGTAAATATTTTCTTACCTTGTACTAAGTAAAGGTATGAAGTTAGGATAATGTGTTAGGAATCTGACAAAATGCAAATAAAATGATAGGAGTCCTGAAGCTCATAAAGTTTAAGAACTGGATACTGATGTATGTTATAGCCTACTGAGACATGAGTCGATGTTGCTTGTAAAAAAAAAATTGCCGTAGAGGGTGCGATTTAAAGTTTCTAACCTCTCCGACCTGTTGGCTTCATGCAAAGTTTGGTACCTTTTCTTAAAACATTGTTTTTAGTTTTAAACAACCTTTTTTTTTTTTTTTTTTAAGGATCACTAGTTGTAAACCTCTCTGTTACGCAAGGGTGAATTTCTACAAGAGCAAGATTGAAATGAAAAGAGGAATGGGCTATGCTTAATGTCATTATAATCCATTAATATTATCCAACACTTCCTATCAATATAGCCCGTTGCTATGTTAATTTTTAATGCATCTAGAATCATGTTACCGTAACTAGGGAAGAGGAGTGGATATTTCTATTTTCGTTGTCTTAGTTACTCGATGTGTTAACAACAACCGATCGCTTGATTTGAAGTTGAGTAGAAGAATTTCAGAATGATAAATCGTCATTTTTTATTGGTGCTGATGAAACAGGACTGATTTTGAGACGTTAAAAAATTAACAGTTCTTAATTATTTTGACGTTTGTGGAGAAAAATCTGACAAGCGTTGGAAAACTCGTCTGATTGTTAGTTCAACATTTTCACGTGCTCTTATAAATCTCTCCTCCTTATGTAATGATGTTGCATAGCTCCTATTCCAGCCATCCTCTGGCAATTCCTCAATGTCACTCATCTCTCATGAGCATGAGGCATGTTGCAGCAAAAATATCTGAAACTAGATTTATGGATTCTTGTCATACGTTGTGAAACTTGGGCTCTCACTCTGAAAGTGGCGCAAAGGTTAATAACGTATGCTACGGAAACTACCACAGAATTCAACCAGCCGGATAATGGCGCTTGTTGCATAATGAGCTTCAGTACAATTATGCAGTACATGCAGCGGAACTGGTTGCGTGTGTGCAAGGGGGAGGGAAATTAACTTGTTCAGAAAAGGGAAATAGTTTTGTTACAATTTATTTATTGTTATGTTATACAATTTAAGCATGTGGCTCTAGTGCTTCTAGCTACAAGTTACAAGGTCCCTGGTTCGATTCACAGCAGAAAACTTGGAGTTTATTTCTCAATGGGAATTTCACTCCTTTCTTAATCGAGGTCTTACATCCATACTGACCACATCCCAGTAATTTTATATGCATGTGGTTTTTAAAATTGGTTTATAACTGTCATAAGTGAAAATAGACGGCAGTAGTAATACAGAGTAACAATTAATTAATGATTTCAAGGGAAAAATTATTCCGGGGCAAGGTATCGATCCCGAGACCTCTGGTTCAGCGTACTAGCGCTCTACCAACTGAGCTACCCAGGAACTCCACCCGACGGAGACAGTGTATATACATCTCATTCGTTTCTTCTCACGTCTTTTGCTTTCTATCGTCGCCTAGCAACCTGAATTGTTGTTGTTGTCAGTTGGTTGTAGGATGAAAACAGTTTATTTTTGGTAATTTCCTAAAATTAATTAAGTTCACTGAATTAAATGTTCAAGCTGTGCTCCATTGCTGATTAAACAATATAATACAGCCTATTCCGGAACTCATCTATATAACATAGGCTAATATCAAAACTGTACATATTCTCCATCGTGTTTAAAATGTTTAAAGAATATATTTATAATACGCAACTACGAGTATAATATATCTTAATATTAATTTGTGTTACTGCCTGAAATAACCTGTAATCAAAAATAGTCTTTGTAGTTTGATTCTCTTCAGGTATAATCAAAATCGATATGCATAAAAGATGTATACAATTGAATACTCTTTCAAATGTTAATTTCGTTATATAGAAATGCCATTTGAAATTTCAAAAGGAGGGGAGATGACGGGGTTAAACCTAAAATGCAATTAACACCGATTTTAACCATTCCCCTCAATATATAAATTTAGTTGTATTTCTTTATTTCAAGGGTTCAGAGCCATAGTGGGCCAAGCGCCATATTTAAAAAACGAAGAAAATAAGGGCTAAAATTAAGTGATTACTGTAATTTTATAAAAACATATAGCAAGTAATATAAAGTATGAACATTAAAGCTAAATGACATGTCGATCTTTATTAAACTACTATATTCAGTTAACTTTAAACCTTGCTTTCTCCGTTTTTAATAAATGGCGCTTGGCCCACTATGGCTCTGAATCCTTGATTTGAATTAAACATAATTGGAACAAATAGTTAATCAGGCTGAGAATGTTTAATGAAAGCCCTATATTTATAAAGATTGTGCCAAGGAATCAGTTTTTTAATGTCACCATGTATTTATTTTTCAATTTATAGATTCTTTAAGTCTCAAAATGTACAATCCTTCTACCTGTAAACCATTTTCTGTACCGAGTCTCGTCTGCCCTGCTTCTTTCAATGGTGTTTGAATCTCTAAGGTGAGTTCACGTACTCACCTTGCTTCGCACATCAGGACTTACTTACTTCCTGGCTTTTAAGGAACCCGGAGGTTCATTTCATTGCCGCCCTCACATAAGCCCGCCATTGGTCCCTATCCTGAGCAAGATTAATCCATTCTCCATCATCATATCTCACCTCCCTCAAATCCATTTTAATATTATCTTCCCATCTACGTCTCGGCCTCCCTAAAGGTCTTTTTCCCTCCGGCCTCCCAACTAACACTCTATATGCATTTCTGGATTCGCCCATGTAAACGTCTGGATTTAATGTTCCTAATTATGTCAGGTGAAGAATACAATGCGTGCAGTTCTGTGTTGTGTAACTTTCTCCATTCTCCTGTAACTTCATCCCTCTTAGCCCCAAATATTTTCCTAAGCACCTTATTCTCAAACACACTTAATCTCTGTTCCTCTCTCAAAGTGAGAGTCCAAGTTTCACAATCATACAGAACAACTGTTTTATAAATTCTAACTTTCAGATTTTTCGACAGCAGACTAGATGATAAAAGTTTCTCAATCGAATAATAACAGGCATTTCCCATATTTATTCTGTGTTTAATTTCCTCCCGAGTATCATTTATATTTGTTATTGTTGCTCCCAGATATTTAAACTTCTCCACCTCTTCAGAAGATAAATTTCCAATTTTTATATTTCCACTTCGTACAATATTCTGGTCACGAGACATGATCATATACTTTGTCTTTTCCGGATTTACTTCCAAATCTATCTCTTTACTTGCTTTCAGTAAAATTCCCGTGTTTTCCCTAATCATTTGTGGATTTTCTCCTAACATAGATAACCATATTATATTAATGGCATAATCTAATAGTGGAAATGTGTATAAAGAATTCAAGAGACCTACATTACAGAAAGCTAGTCACATTGATATTTAAAAAAAAACTCAGGTCCAGAGGAAAGTCAGTGCTTAGCTGGTATGAAGCTTTTCTGGTCAAACAAGCCAATGAGCATAATTTCTATGAAGGAAAAGAATACGCGGAGAAGAAGAAGACGATGATGATGATATAAGACTATTTTTGTTTATAGCTGATTCACGAGTATTTAAATCTGTTTGAGTTTTATAATTGCTTAAGATGAGATTGCTGTCGACGTGCTGGCGGTACTTTATAAGGAGATCCTGGAATTTTATGATGCACAGGCATTGGCCAAGTTTTGGAATGTCGACCTCTATTTTTCGCTTGTTCAAAGGCAGTGGCCGACCTTGGCCAAAACACTGACTGATCTCATGTTAGTAAACAACTGGGTCAGTTCTTATTTGACTGTCCGTCCGTCAGTCCGCCCGCCCGCCTGTATGTGAAATGGAAAGTTTTGCTACTGCCGACGTGCTGGAATTCTCGGGTGAGGCAACGCCGGGCCCTGAATGAGAATTTCGCGACAAGAGAAACGCGGGCCGAGCACTTGCGTAAGCCAGCATGTGCATCACTCTTGTGTGACGACGGGGAACACTGCACGAGCTGCAGCTATTAGTTCCCTCGTAAAAATACAGGGTGATTCATGACTAACGTGTGTAACCTTCAGCTTCCTCAGGTGCAAACACGAGTCCCATTTTAAATGGTTGTAGATTTGTCGTGTTTTGTAAATTGATAAAAATTGAGCTTTATTCACTTAAATCTTCAAAATTATATTAGACCTGGACTGTACAAAATGATCAATAGAGCATCTTGAATACTAAGGTATCATAATATCAACGGCTATGGAGTAACGGTTAGCATGTCTGACTCTTTATGTTTAAAAAGAAATGCTGTTCAAGAGAATTTCAGAAATTCATATCACATATTCACAATTCACTATAAATAGCTAGTTAATGTGTTTCTGCCATAGTAAGAGAAGTTGTAGTTAATGCAATTAGAAAGGGTATGTGAATGTGTTAATTTTGTTTGTATATATTCAGGGTCTATTTTTTTATCATTAATCTAATCACAGTAGTAATAATAATAATAATAATAATAATAATAATAATAATAATAATAATAATAATAATAATAATAATAATAGCTATAATATCACTGTTTCATATCATATATGTTTTTATGTAATTTTCCTTTTTATTTTTCTTTTCTATGTATTGTATATAATATGTCTATGTCTTATGTGTTGAACGTGCACTAGTATGTCGTGTCTATTTCATGTCATTTTTATGTCATATACGTTCTCAAAAGTAATATGTATATTACTACGAAATGCTCACTTATTTTTTTTTATTTTTATTTTTTAAGTAACAAGTCTGTGTGTGATATGTCCTGGGAAAGTACTGTATTTAATATGTCTGCATTTCATATATTGTGTATCTATTTCTATATATTATATCTATTTGATCTTATATCTATGTATTTCTATAATATAAAATTAATATGATTTTTATTATCATACACATTTAATGTAATATGTGTATTTTATGTCATAATTATGTATCTATTTTTTGTAACTATTGGTACAGGGCTATAATATGTATGATTTAATTACAGCCCTAATATATTTACCTTCGGGTAAAATAGAGTTCTATAAACTTGGAAATTCAATAATAATATTATTTAATATGAATTGATTTTAAATTATTTATATACTTTTATTGTACAACATTAATAAGAATACTACACAAAAATAGTGAAACTGCAGTTTATATTGTATTTCAGAGCCTTCTTTATTATCCATGGATACTGTCATTGTTTACAATCGATACACAAGTTACGTTTCATATTGTATTAACAAAAAATGTATCAATTTTATGATGTAATGATAACAGACCAATTATAGAGTTTATATGCAATGCCTTCTGTGTATGTCTAGTTTTATTGTTTCGTAAGCGAAATCCTCGTAACACGATAATATTTATAATCGATAGTGACTTCGACTCGGCGTTTCTTTTGTAGTTCAGTGTACATGGTAGTTTTACGTTTAAAATCATGCAGCATAGTATAGGCCGAGCTATGCTCAGGAATTTTTTCAAGTCCTGAAATTTGATATGAATGATATAGATTAGATGGACTTTTAGTAGTATGTACGTAATAGTTCTACGTTTAACATCATCCAGTATAGTACAACTATGCTCGGGAAATTTTTTAAGTTCTAAAATTTGATGTGAATGATATGGATTATAGACGGAGGCTGGAATAAGCTGCACGTACTTAGACCCTATTGTAGGACCATTCTGCCATCTCCAAATTTCAAATTGGGAGAGAAATCTTGGACATATTTTGCCTGGAGAACTACTGTATAGATAGATAGATAGATAGATAGATAGATAGATAGATAGATAGATAGATAGATAGATAGATAGATAGATAGATAGATAGATAGATAGATAGATAGATAGATAGATAGATGGATGGATGGATGGATGGATGGATGGATGGATGGATGGATGGATGGATGGATGGATGGATGGATGGATGGATGGATGGATGGATGGATGGATGGATGGATGGATGGGTGGGTGGGTGGGTGGGTGGGTGGGTGGGTGGGTGGGTGGGTAGGTAGGTAGGTAGGTAGGTAGGTAGACAGACAGACAGACAGACAGACAGACAGACAGACAGACAGACAGATTATTTAGCAAAAACATGTGAAACATGTATGGCATCGTCATATACAATTTAAAATACGAGTACATGATATACAATGGATACAAATTAAGATACATGAATATTAAAAAACTCATCGACATCATACAATGGATTTGCCAATAATATAGTCCTAATTCGTGTCCTAAACACTCGGAATGGAAGATTCCTTATATCAACAGGTAGACTATTAAATAATTTAAAAGCAAAGAATAGAAAACTATTTTGAGTAATACTGTATTTACATTTGTCAATATATAAATTTGTATTATTTCTTGTAGAATATTTATGTACAGAAGTACATGCTATGTAATTATTAATGTTATTCCGAGTGTAAAGAAGACAGGCCAATACATACATAGACGGCAATGCCAAGATTTGTGGCCTTATAAAAAGAGGTTTACAATGAGTCGTATTTGGTACTCCATAAATTAATCTTAAAGCTTTCTTTTGTAATATGAAAAGAGCTTGAGCAAAAGTATGGTGACCCCAAAGAATAATACCATAATCTAAATGTTAAATATATCAGGGACAGGTTACATTTTAATGCTGTAAATATCATTGTACATGGGGAAAAGGGAGGAAAAAACTTTTAAATGATACGCAGAAACGCATCCTTGCAGCGAAATTTGGGACTGAGAAAGATTGAGTATGTGCGCTCGATCTCCCAAGTTTCGCCATTCCACCGAAGAAACTGCAGAGAATGTTTAATATAAATTCTGCAATGCTTGGGAAAAGTGGCATAAGTCAGTTTCCACAAACATTTTTTTATTAATCTGTTGACAACTTACGGAACATCTGCTCGCTTGGGAAAAGGCACATAATATTTCTCCCAGTACAATAATTCATACAGAAGAAAATCAAATCGACATAAACCAGTGTGTGTGGTCCACACCTGTGGAGTAACGGCTAACGCGTCTGGCCGCGAAACCAGGTGGCCCGGGTTCGATTCCCGGTCGGGGCAAGTTACCTGGTTGAGGTTTTTTCCGGGGTTTTTCCTCAATCCGATATGAGCAAATGCTGGGTAACTTTAGGTGCTGGACCCCGGACTCATTTCACCGGCATTATCACCTTCATCTCATTCAGACGCTAAATAACCTACTGTAAGCTGTTGATAAAGCGTCGTACAATAAGCTACTAAACCAGTGTGAAGACAGTTTTTTTTCCTTCTCCTGTAAAATTAACATTTTTGATTTGTGCCACTTTTCCCGAGCACTACAGAATTACCGCCCTTTAAAATTTATCGCGAACCTCGGATATAGCTGTTGTCCCAGGATTCACAAGGTCACCAAGGAGTGTAGTACAAGTACCATTAAAATGAGGCATTTTAACTCAACTCTTGGCTGTGCAGTTCTCCGCCTGATGGTTCCATACGTCGTGGTCGTGGCCAGGTTTCGTGAAAAGCGGCCAATTGGTCCAAACGTTGTTGGGGGTGTGGGCATGTGAGCTGGCAGCCTTCGCGTGCATTAGCGTACATCACGGCAGCCTTGATCGCCATTGTCAGGATCCATGTGGCGGAGTGAAAGGAAGCCCCGTGCCCCGTCCCAGTTTGGCAGTACGCATGCACAAGCTTGCAAAGCCATGTACGGAAAATCCAGTTAGCATGTCAATCCTGTGAATTATTGATTGCACAATTCTTCATATTTTTCTTTTTGGGCAATGACTATGCAGCTCCATGTCCGACGTTGTCTTAGATCCAAATCCAGAGGTGCCAACTCTTAAGGCTCATTCACAATGAAAATTAAACATAACGTAAGCGTTAACTTAATAATATAAACGTTACGGTAAAATCAAGATCATTCACGATGGGAATATAAACATAACAGCAAACATACTTGGTAACCATGGAAACATAACAAGGACGCCATTTCCTCATATTCTGTCGTATACTTCAGCGCTCCACGATTGTGTTCTGTTTGCAAATCACGTAAGTATAAGCATGAAAGTTTGGAGTTTGCGAACTTTCATGTTAACGTCTTACGGTAATGTTTATGTCAATGCTTATGTGAATCATTGTGAATGATCCCATTTGGTAGCCTGGGCGCAAACTTCTGTGTTTATGTTACGGTTATGTTTAATTTTCATTGTGAATGGGCCTTTAGAGATTTTCCGTAATTATTACGGATTTGTTGTCTCTATTGCGGCCAAAGAGAAAATTATTATGGAAAAGTAAATTATCGCCTTACTATGATGTATGTAAGTATGATATTTCCGTACAGGAATTCTGCATGGCCATGTAGCGAAAAATGGGCAGAACGGAGAAAAATTCACTCAGTCACTCGTAATGAATGCACCTCTGTACATAGTGTTGGACACTATGTTACTGTCGCGTATTCTGTGACACAGTATAGTCCGGGTGAGCTTACTTAATACCCTAAGGATGAAACCTAACCATTTTTCCCCCATTACTGGATAAGCTAGTGGATTATGGTGATTTTCTAGTTTGCAGATTGAATTTTCTTTTGCCAACTTCGTTTCGAATTTCGGTACTGAGAAATACTGCAATTGGTAATGATTTTATAACTGTTATGTTGGTAGCAGTGACACAAGTCAGTAATTTAAATTCTGAAAATTCATATTGTTCTAGATTTCTGAGCCCATTACTGGAAGCTGTGAAATTTGAACATGCTAACAATTAATTAGGCCTAATAGCAGTATTAATATTATTGCATAATAGTTATTGTATGTATTGCTTTGTGTTGTGTTACAATTTCAAGATTAGAGTCAGGTAGGCTGAGTGTAAATAAATATAACATAATTCGTGTGATACATGCCCTTGGGTAATTTTCGTTGATTTTATTAAACCTTCTATAATGTGACTTTACAGAAAACAATTTTTCACGAGGAATAAAAAATTAATAAAAAATGAATAGGTCTACACTGATCCTGGCTGATGTTATTTATGTTCATCATATTCACCAACATTTTCTACCGAATTACTTCGTATTCTTATGTAGGACCATCGGTTTTAAGTAGAAGTAAAAAATTATTTTCTGTAAGGTCACATAGGAGGTTTCATAAAATCAATGATAATATACAAATCACGAAACGATATGTGATTATTGATAACCCACTTGAAAGTTGACATTTGTGCATATCTGGAAATTTCATAGGCCTGACATTGAAAAGAAGAGCTTTGGATTCGACTTATTTTATCGATTATAAAAATAAAATTGAGTCCGGATTATTATCGGTGTAACAGGGTCTGAAGATAGATAACGGAAATTTTTAAACAGATATGAATGTATGTGTCGAGAAATTTCGTTATATTGTACAGTATAATTTATTGCTATTTATTAAGCAGCTAGTCTTTTAGTAGTAGTAGTGGCGGTACTAGTAATCTTCTGCCGGTCAAAGTGGAAATATAAAAATGGAGCAAATGCCAACAAAATGTCTCAGCGATAAGGGATCGAGAAAGGAGACAGCATCTTGTATAGTTTGGATCAGGCCTGCACAAGGTTTGCGCTCTCCGAGCCGGCTCACAGCTCATGAGCGGAATGCAGATATTAGCTACGCTCTGTATAAGGGTGGACTGGAAGAAGAGATGATCTCTTACAGAATATACACAAAAGGAAGTACTATTACGAGTACTTATGAAATGAATTCCCGTTGAGTGTTAGCAAAACTATCTTGGACTATTATTAATTAATAAAGAAATATTTATTTTACAGAAATAATAGAAATTCTATAGCTACTTAAATGTACAATATCATTTTGTTATATTTTTATTTATCAGTATATGAAAACGAGGTTTTATTCTGTTGGCAGCTGAAAGGAACAATAGCCTACTGATCGTAATGAAACATCAGTTACAGATGTTCGATGTCTGCCTTTATTAAAGTTGATTATAGAAAACACTTGCTCAAACATAAATGTTGAGCCAAACATAGCAATCATTTTCACAGCCAGCCTGTGTAGTCGTAGATATTATTGCTAATGTTTAGTCTTGTAAAACTCAACCAGGCTAGTAGTATTATTCAAACGATCTTTAGCCCTTAGGCCACATTGAAGATCAATAAGTTCGAGCTGTAAATCGTTAAATGTTATGTTCCGTCTTTTAGATTCCTCCATACTGTACTGTAGCAGTAGGTAAGCAACGTGAAACAGTTACTGAGAATAGGCCTACATACTGCACTCCACTAGATAACTGAGTGGTCGTTTCCCTCTCCTCTAACTACAGCAAGTCTATGTCATTCTGACGTATCTTCCTCTCCGTTTCGGCGAGGGTAAACACCGCTCTCCCGCTCCGAAGGAGCGCGCGCGCTCGTTGAGCGCTGTTTGTACAGGACTGGTTTAGATTTTATCTCAGTTTCTCAGCCAACATTTGATAATTCAAGTGCTTGATATTTGCAATCCGTGCTCGAGAAGATCATAGGAGATTCGTGGTGGAAAGCTTTGGGCAGATCCTCTGCGGATAACTCAACTGCCCACTCCGTCATTGTTCATTTATCACCTTCCGATTGTATCATAGACCTTTTGATTGCTTAAAATGGCTTTAAAAGAAATAACTGCCTACCGAGTGGGAAGGGTGTGATGTGGAGAAAGTGCATCACACGTGTCAAATTGATACCTCGGCGAGGCCAGGTCATGCAGATGGACCCGCCCCTTATGAAAGGTGCGGCGGGGGCAGACACCCCGGACGCTTGCTCCCATTTGCTCTAATTGCAGGAAAGGTCCACATTTGCGTAACAATTCTGTGGCAGACTCGTAGGCGTTACCATTTTGCTTGTTTAACGATGGCAGGTTTATTTACGATTTTTTAAATTTGTCTGAATATTAAATAATTAGAACTTATGTCAGAGTCGTACTATGCCATGTCATGTTACGTGTACATATTGCAATTCAGATAGAATCGCCCAAAGAATGGGAACACATTAAGGATAGATCATATTAAAGATAGACATAATATTAGAACTGAATTTTTATTGCGGCTTGGCACAATGAATTCGTATCTCGTGAGTAGGGAAAGGATTTCTAGTTCTGTACCTATTTTGTTTGCTATGCATATTATTCAGATATCTCTACGTTTCATGTACACAGGATCCAACTATTAAAATTCTACAGGAGCTAAAATTCCTATAAATGTATAAAAATCATATTTGTGTCTCAAAACCCCCTTTTTGGCATTTTTCTTATATTTACAATAAAGATACGGGTACTAAAATGAAAAAATGCCCGAAAACTACAAAAAAATGTTATTCAAAATGTGAAAATTTCTCTTACATACAAACATTGGTCTGTCAAGTTCGTTCCATATTCGTCTTAGAAGGGGAAGGAAGAAGATTTTACCTGATTTCCTGGAACCGAAGTCGTTTCGAAAAATTCATCCTAGCATAAAAGAAGTCGTAGGGTATTCAGGTTAGACGAGAGCTTACGAATTACTTTCAGCTTCATTTGAGCCCCTAGGCGAGAGCTTACAAATTAAGTTTTCGAGTCAATACACCCCCATTATGCGAAATTAAACTGAAAAATGAGGAATCAGTCTCTGTCAGTATGTGAATTTGAGTCTTCGCTTCAGTAACCCCCATTGTCTGCACCAGTTATTTGTACATAAATTGCACCTGAAATGGAATATTTACTAAAATTAAAATTATTAATTTTATATAAACTCCTGAAAGTCCTAAATTGGATTTTATGAAGTCTTAAATCTCTCCTTTTTGGCACCTAGAAATTCGTTCCCACTCATGATAGTTTAGGTTAATAAATAATGTAATTGGTATGTTTCTGTTGATTGCATATTATTTTTTGAAATGTATTTCTTTGTTAGAAAAATTCTTGATACTTACATTACCGGTATGCTTAGAAGATTAAACTGTAGTTTGATGGAGGACATTGTTTTTTTTTTTATAGTTAATAAAACCAATGTTCTCCATCGAATCACAATTTCAGTGATTTGTTTTCAATATGAATTATCTCATAGACACAGGATATAGGTATAAAGTATCTCATGGACACTGGATACGGTTACAAATTATTTCGTAGACACAGGATATGGTTATAAATTGTCTCGTGGACACTGGATATGGTTATAATTATAAATTATCTCGTGAACACTGGATATGGTTATAAAATGTCTCGTGGACACTGGATATGGTTATAAAGTATCTCGTGAACACTGGATTGTCTCGTAAACACTGGATATGGTTATGAATTATTTCGTGAACACTGGATATGGTTATAAATTGTCTCGTGGACACTGGATATGGTTATAAAGTATCTCGCGAACACTGGATTATCTCGTGAACACTGGATATGGTTATAAATTATCTCGTAAACACTGGATATGGTTATAAAGTATCTCGTGGACACTGGATTATCTCGTGGATACTGGATATGGTTATAAATTGTCTCGTGGACACTGGATATGGTTATAAATTATCTCGTGGACACTGGATATGGTTATAAATTATTTAGTGGACACTGGATATGGTTATAAAGTATCTCGTGGACACTGGATATGGTTATAAATTATCTCGTGGACACTGGATATGGTTATAAATTATATAGTGGACACTGGATATGGTTATAAAGTATCTCGTGGATACTGGATATGGTTATAAATTATATAGTGGACACTGGATATGGTTATAAAGTATCTCGTGGACACTGGATATGGTTATAAATTATCTCGTGAACACTGGATATTGTTACAAATTATTTCGTAAACACTGGATATGGTTATAAAGTATCTCGTGGACACTGGATTATCTCGTGGATACTGGATATGGTTATAAATTGTCTCGTGGACACTGGATATGGTTATAAATTATTTAGTGGACACTGGATATGGTTATAAAGTATCTCGTGGACACTGGATATGGTTATAAATTATCTCGTGGACACTGGATATGGTTATAAATTATATAGTGGACACTGGATATGGTTATAAAGTATCTCGTGGACACTGGATATGGTTATAAATTATCTCGTGGTTCTGGATGTGGTTATAAAGTATCTCGCGGACACTGGATATGGTTATAAATTATCTCGTGGACACTGGATATGGTTATAAATTATCTAGTGGACACTGGATATGGTTATAAAGTATCTCGTGGACACTGGATATGGTTATAAATTATCTCTTGGACACTGGATATGGTTATAAATTATCTAATGGACACTGGATATGGTTATAAATTATCTCGTGGACACTGGATATGGTTGTAAATTATCTAGTGGACACTGGATATGGTTATAAAGTATCTCGTGGACACTGGATATGGTTGTAAATTATCTAGTGGACACTGGATATGGTTATAAAGTATCTCGTGGACACTGGATATGGTTATAAATTATCTTGTGGACACTGGATATGATTATAAATTATCTAGTGGACACCGGATATGGTTGTAAAGTATCTCGTGGACACTGAATATGGTTATAAATTATCTTATGGACATTGGATATGGTTATAAATTATCTCGTGGATCTGGATGTGGACGAAATCTACAGACGAACTTGTTGGGCTATTTCTTATCTGCATAGAAAGCTTTTGGCCTGGTAGCTCGGTTGGTAGAGCAACTGACTACGGATTGGAAGGTCCGGGGTTTGATCCCGGGTGGTGACGTTACCAAACTTCCAGGACGTCCCCGATGCTCATTCAGTCTCCTATCAAATTGAGCATCGAGTCTTCACCGGGGATAAAAAGGTTGTTATTCGAGTGCACAGGTCAAGAAAGTATGGAGGTCTAACTCCATGTCCCCGCCCCCAAAGTGCCTTCATGGTATGTAGTAGGCCTATAAGTTATACCTTTACCTAGACATTTGGCGGTAGTGGGCTAAGTTTATCCTCCACCAGCAATAAATCCGTCTGTACGTCCATTAATCCATCCATCTATCCCCACAGTGGAGGGACAGAACCGTTGGCAGTCGAGGAGTTACTCCATCCTGTTGCACCCACCTTCAGCTGACCCGTCGTTTTCTTTGCGAAATCAGCATGTGTAATCCAAGTTAACATTCTCCTCATCCGTAACTGTAACTGACCTTTGCACACCGAAAAATCGGTCACATAAATATCAGAATCACATTCGAAATGAAAGCATAACGCTGTACAATAATTCTGCACGAATATGACGTCAGTTACGCGGCCAGCGTCTGACCACTAGTGCGTGGCGGTTTGCATAACATGAAGATCTTCAAGACTAGCTACTTTTGTATGGGTAGAATTAATCTTAAATGAAGTACTTTGAATCTTTTTCAGTGTAAAAATACTTAGAATAATGAGAATATAAAACTGATGGTAAGTCGAGGCAAATTCTCCTTTTTCGGGAAACTTAGTCTTTTTTACTGAAAAGGGGAAAGAGAAAATGTTGATTTTCTCGCCTAAAATTTCATGAAGTATCATGATTTGGGAAAAATGTAACTGATTTCATTGTATTAACAAAACATTACTTCTAAGAAAATAAAACAAGTTCTGTAAAAATACTTCGCCTTCATTGATGGATATCATTTAGTACGACATGACCAGGAGATTCGTTTCATGGATAGCCTACTCAGACCTTCAAATTACACTATGCTTATCTAACAGTGACATGTGTGAGATGAACATTAATAGTCTATGGTCATTATCTGTAAATAAAATTTATTTTATGTTTCTATGAGGATCTTGAACACTACCCATTTTTTTAATTAAAGAAGTAGAGAAGAATTAATTAAATTTAGGAAAGTGAGTTAGACTATTTCAGGAAGTTCTATCAACTGTCCAAAAATTACTGTTTTAATATATTGTAAACCTGCTTTCATTTGTTCATATTTACCTAAACACGCGATAACCGTAGTGCATTTGTTATAGCCTATAACAATGCGACTTTTGAAATTCTGCATATGTCAAGCTTACATAATGTTTGCAAAAACAAAATATAGCCTAATTCATTCGCGAAAAATGAAGTAGTTCTTTCTTCTTTCTTCTTTCATACATTTTACAGCTTGTAGAGTTTTTCTGTTAATTTCATTAGCAAAATTTCACTAAGCATTCAATATTAAACATTTCGATACATAGATTATACTCGTATGAAGGAAATTTTTTTTAAGAATTAAGCGCATTAGTGTTGTATATTAAACTTATTATTATTATTATTATTATTATTATTATTATTATTATTATTATTATTATTATTATTATTATTATTATTATTATAAATTGTGACTCATGTTCGTTGCCTGAAACTGCAATGAATCTGGGTTTGATTCCTGAAAAGTAAGTGGAGATCTGTTTTTTTTTTCTTAATGAACTAGACATGGCTCATCTTTGCCCTGTATTTTGTGAAAGTCTTATGTATTGTTCACCACATCACAAAGAAATCTGCTACAAGTGTGGAAATAATGTCAGTAATGTTATATAACTCTGCTGCGAGTACTGGACAGCTTGTAAAATATTAGGGCCAACACTAAAAGTTAGCTTTATGACCGACATGACCTTACTGGCACCGTGCTTTTACTATCGCTGGATTACCGGGTCTCCGGGTTAATGGGGTTGTGTTCTCGAAACACTGAAATGCACTTTCTTGTACGACCGGTGAAGGTCATGTGATGTCGTGGCGACACACCCCTTTCTTTTACTGGTCTTCTGTGGGCTTGAGATAGTTGTCGACATTTTGTGGCTTTAACTTTTTTTGTATTCGTCGCTAATGGACAGTCGTTCTTGTTCGTCTAAATCTTTTCAACCTAAATTTCGGAAAAACTAAACTCAATTTCGGAAATGGTTAATTCATATTTAGAAAAAGTAAACTTAATTTCGGAAAAGCTAACCTCAATCTCGCAAAATGTAAATTCAATATCGGAAATGATCCCAAACTCAAAAAAGAATGGAGTCAGTTTAGGATATGAAGGTTTTCCTTATTCTTTCAGCTACACTACAGAGAAACACTATATAAAATAGATTCTCCATATTCTCTCATGAGAACAGTGTTATGTTTGTTGTTTTGGAATGATATGAGTAGGCCATGTCAAGTTTCAAGTTTCCCTGGATACCACACAGTAGTTAAGCAAACTTCCTGATTATAAACAAGATTTTCTGAAATGTAAGTTTGAGTTTTGATAACTAATAAAACTTAATATTAAAATTATTTGGACTGTTCTTTAACTAATTTTAAAGTGTCAGAACACAACAAATGGTCATTTAATATTGTATCTACACAGCCATTCAATGAAAAACGTTTATTGGCGATATTCGTTTACCGTACATGGCAACAACAATTTTTGTGATCATAATTATTTATAATTTTTTTTCTGTTGAGATTATTAATACTTACTTTAACATCTGTGGTCATATCGCTTGTGTAGGATCTGTGGGTATACCAGTTGGCCGTTTTTACTAGTGTTGATTTCCTGTTTCTATTGTATGTTGTAGATAGTTTGTGTTCATGAAACTGATTATACATTTCGATTAATGTTTATGATATTGTTGATTGAAGCGGTGATGAATCACGGCATTTAAATTTCAAGTCCGGTATTTACCTTTGTGATTGGTCGGCCACGATGTTTGAATCCGGGACCTCTCGAACGCAAGTCTCAAACGCTATCATCTGAACCAACTCGCTCGGTCATAACTAATTTAGAACAACTGTGTCTAATTTAATACAATATTATTCAAAATAAAAATAAAATAAATAGTAGACCTATTAAAGCTTTCCGAAATTAGATTTATCTTTTCCGAAATTGAATTTCCTTTTCCTGAAATTAACTTTACACCTCCCGAACTCTATATTACTGTTTCCGAAAATGAAATTACTTTCTCCAAAATTGTATACACTTTTTCCGAATATAATTAAAATTTTCCAAAATTGAGAATGGAAAGGCATAGTGCTCTAGTGTTCATGACACTAGCCATTAGATCCAATATGGGTTAAAGCGTGTTATTATCCAGTTGAGAAGCTTTTATCATCCACTCTGCTCTCGAAATTAGAATTTATAAAACAGTTATATTACCGGTTGTTCTGTGCGGTTGTGAAACTTGGACTCTCACTTTGAGAGAGGAACAGAAGTTAATGGTGTTCGAGAATACAAATATTTGGGGCTAAGAGGGATGAAGTTACAGGAGAACGCAGAAAGTTACACAATATAGATTTACACGCATTGTATTCTTCACCTGACATAATGAGGAACATTAAATCCAGACGTTTGAGATGGGCGGGCATGTAGCACGTATGGGTGAATCTAGAAATTAATATAGAGTGTTAGTTGGGAGACCTGACGGGAAAATACCTTTGGAGAGGCCAAGACTTAGATGTGAGGATAATATTAAAATAGGTTTGAGGAAGGCGGGATATGATGGTAGAGATTGGATTAATCTTGCACAGGATAGGGACCGATGGCGAGCTTATGTGAGGGCGGTAATGAACCTCCAGGTTCCTTAAAAGCCATTTGTAAGTAAGTAAACCGTTAGATCCATGTTCGGGAGTTCAAAACCGGCCGAAGGAGGTGGATTTTGAAGGGCGAAGAAATACTGAACATGACTTCCTCCGGGAAGCACATAAATCTGGGTTCAGAAAATAATCACTCTTCCATAGAGAATCAACTGAGGTCGTTTAATATTACTCGTGCTAGCCATACTGTAACTGACTGACGAATTCTCTGTTTATTAAGTATATAGCATCGATTGATCACGCAGTTTAGTTCGCTTTTTAATTGCTGCAGTCGATGTTGTCCAACACAGATTTCAACGAGACAAGAAAGTCAAGAGCGCTTGGAGCTTAGATAATCTTCAGAACAGTATACACGAGTCGAAGCACTCAGTGCACGCGGTGTAAATACACACGATGCCTACTGTATCTTTGCTACAATGGAAAGGCATGTGTCGCCTTGTGATGCAGACTTTTCATTATGCCTACTTCGATAAATGTAAACGCTGCCTTCTCAACGCCAAAGTCAGTGTATTATTTTCCTTTTTTACTGAATAATAACCTAGATAATCTCAGTTCAACTCTATTCGTAGCTCGAAATCACGTGGGAAGTCTACGCAGGGGGTTTCCCCGAGTCATTGAATTTGACGGATTGCATTTTCGTGGGGATCTGCATTTGCTTTTCGTGCAGTCGTCGTAAATCATAGAGGCCTCGCCTCTCACTTTGAACCCAGTCATTAAGCTCACAGACAGTCGGTCCGCTATTTGTAATTCATAGCACCTCCTCAGCGGTAATTTTCCTATCAGGTCGGACGTAAATCAGGCTGGTCGAATCCGCGCAACACAGCGTTAAGGGGGATGTGTGGGAGGCAACAGGTGTCCGTCTCAGAGCTGCAGGAGCTGCTGCGCCTGTGATGTGTGGTCCTACGAATCCTACGTTTGCAGGATGTGCTACTGAACTTATACAGCTCCTTGGGCAGAACAGTAACGATTTGTTTATGTGTCTTCCTCGGTGGTCTTATTTTACCGTGGTAACCGTTGTCTTAGGTTCGTGGGTTCAGACCCGGCTGACGGCGATGGATTTTAAAGGATGATAAAATTCTTAGCATCTTGGCTTCCTCTGGTAGTGAAGTAAAGCTGAAGATCCCGTGTCGTAGTTCTACTACATGTGAAAGAACCTTGCTCCTTATAGAAGACACTAGGCAAAATTTGTCCGTAATTTCTGGAATATGTTGAATTTCGATGAATAGAATAGACTACTACTATGCTCTTCTTAGGTCACCAGTATACTGCAGCCTCATAAGAATGCATGTAATCACCGTCACGTCGATCGGTCCGAGAGAAAACCATCCTGTCCGAAATAGAATGTCAGATGCATTATGCTGCCAGCCTTACTGTAACGGTTTGTCAAGAAAGAAATAAATTCTTTTGACGTTTAACGTCTATATTCGACTTATCTTCTTCTTGTATCCTGTTGTTCCTAGGTGGAACACAGGGCAGCAGAAAAGTTCCTCCAGCGTACTCTGTCGCCAGCCATCTGTTTCACCTCTTTCCAGCTTTTTCCACATCTCTCTACTTCCTCCTCTATCGATCGTTTCCATGTTTTTCTAGGCCGTCCTGTCTTCCTTACTCCTTGTGGATTCCAATCAATTGCAATCTTCTCAATAGCTCCATCTGGTTTTCTCAGCGTGTGGCCTATCCAATTCCATTTTCTTTGTTTTATTTGGTAGTATATTTGTGATTGGTTAGTTCTTCTCCACAGTTCTTCATTTGCTATTATTTCCGGCCATCTTATATTTAGAATACGTATCAGACATCTGTTGACGAATTTCTGTATCTTTTTATTTATTACATCCGTAATTTTCCAAGTTTCACAACCATAGAGGAGGACTGATTTTACATTTGTGTTAAACAGTCTGAGCTTTGTCTTCAATGAGATGTTGTTATTCCGCCATGTGGGATATATCTGTGCAAATGCTCCATTTGCAAGCCGAATACGTCTTTTCACATCTTCTTCCGCTCCACCTGTTTTTGTAACCACAATTCCCAGCTATAGAAAAGTATCCACTTCTTCTATTTTTATATCATTTACTGTCTATTTTTATTATTACAATTTACCCTCATCTGTTTTGTCTTAGAGGAGTTTATCCACAGTCATTATGTAGTAAAAATGCAAACATGGATAGTTGCCCACCACTAGGATCGCTACTATCGCCTCATCATCGCAGATCTCTCTCCTAGCAGCCGACAAAATATGTCGTTGTGTTCTTTTGGAAAAATTAACACCTTCCTTCCATTATTATTGAAATATTAAATGCATAAAGTTAATTTATTATTTTAATGAAGTATATTAAATTCCACCATAAACTCGAAGATACCTGCAAGAAATAGGTTAATATTATTTTTGTTTGTGCAAAACGAACTGAAATTTACTATAATCGCTTCACTCATTCAAGATTATAGCGATAATTAACTATGAAACCAATAAATATTAATTTGCATTTCCCTTTACAACAATAATAATGGAAATATGAATTAATGGATTAACTTATGTACGTGTACCGGTACTTGTAGTGTAGGCTTACGTAGTTGAGGTTAAGCAATAATAATCACACCAGAATTGGAAATAAAACGTGATTAATAAATTTTATTGTAACAGACTTAATTTTTCTACGTCTCTAGTAAAATATTATTATTCCAATTATTGTATTTTAGCCATTACCATTTTCATTACAACCAATAACGAACATTTCACAAGCATCAATGTGAAATACGTAACGAGCTAGCACTCGATGGAAATACGATTCAGTCCAAAGTCGACCGTGGACAGTCTATTGTTTCTAGTTGCTAACCGCTTCGAGTGCTTTATCACGAGATTTGCAAAAAATCACCTCAAGCTTCGCGACTGTATATAGTAGACTGCGGTTTATCTTCAATCCAACATTTCCTACTTCCTCTTGTAATTTCTCAACTTTAGCTTCCATATCCCTAAATCTCTGTGCTAGCAAACATATATAATCTGCAAAGTCAATATTCGACTTATACTAATATGAAAATTGAAGAATTTTGTGGAACGCAAATTCGACTTCGGTTACCATGGAAATACTTGTTAATCTGATAAAATGAACAATGTAGACAGTTCATTCCTAGCCTATACACAAGGGGAGTCTCTAAAGCCTTCTTGGAAAAATTTTGCATTTCATTTTGAGAGATTTTTCAGATAAGTTTTAGTAACACAATTAAATAGTTTTATTATTTTTCAGTCTGTGACTTAACATGCCGTATACAAGGTATAATTCCTTTATATTAAATAATTAACTATTTGTATAAATGTTTCCGTCGCTCTTATTGCGACATCATCAGGTACATTTATTATCTTGCATTTTCAATATGTTAACCTCATTTTAATTCTTGCGTAACAATCAAATATCAATGTTAGCACTCTTTTACTATATTACTATGATGTGCTGAAGTAGGGCCTACATATGGTATTTCCGTGCATGATATATTCTGTGACACAGTACATGAGGGTAGGCCACCAAAGGGGAACAGAGAGATAGAACTTAAACTGAGAGGGATTCAATCCGGCATTGGATAAGCCACATTGGCTTAGTGGATAAAGCGTCAGCATGTAGAGCTAAAAACTCGGGTTTGAATCCCGGTGCCGGAGAAAATTTTTCTCAATTCTACTCATTATTCACCATAGATAGCACTCTGTTTACAATAAATCTTGAAGGACCTACTAATAAAGAATGCAATGTTTAGAGTACCCATAAAATAACGTATTTTAATGTGATGTAAATTTAGCAGCAATTGATTCTAAACATACCTACGTCTAATGACTTACTTACATAATTGTAATAGTGTGATAAGATGGATTGAAAGTAATAAAACTCCAAGAAACAAATTACGTAACTTTTTGTTTCTGCATACCTTATTAATTTTATTTTCTGCACAGTTTTTTTTAATATTGCACAAGCATTTTGCAATTTGCACAAATATAATTGAGGGTTGGGTGCAAGAAAGGCACTTCTCTCAAATGCAAGTTCTTTTTTAGAAAATTTATGTTGAAAATTCAAACTGTAATAATGTTATCTATGCACGCCTTTACATTTTGGGTACTCCTGACCTCTATGATCACGGTATTGAACTACAACTTGGTGATCATATGCATAACAGATCAGAGGACACAATAAAGCGTTTTACTCGAAAAGGGCACATCCTCTAAAATGCCCTTCTTGCACCCAGACCCTCAATTTTTAATTTGTGCATTTTTGCGACAATTATTTATTTTCTAACTTAAACCCTGCTGTGAACTAAGAAAAACAACCAAGGGCACTACTAATTTATACTTAATTGTAACTTAGTAGGCCTACTATTATTGTATGTGTGCACTGCGATATTTCATTCCCTTCATACTTTATAGTTTTTATGATAAAGGTTGCCGTGTTTGCATAAGATCCTAACTAATCTCGTCGAGTAGGTTGTTTAGAATATATGTAAATTTAATGTATGCAAATGTATTAACTATTTCGCATTAAATTACACGTATCAGCCATTGATGAAAGATGTTAAAGAAATTAAATACAATTTCTTTATTATCCAAAGCCTCATGCCAATAAATTACTTTAAACTCATTGCTTCATTGTTTATTTGTCGTCGTTATCGTTCTAATATATAAATTACTGTCCAAGCTACGTAGGCTACGAGCGCACTATCATTTTATTATGCGTAGGCTATATAACTTACACGTTTTCTTAATTATATCGCATTTCGCAGCCTTTATTATGTAGATTACAGACGAATTTCGAATAAAGAAAGATAGTTGCTTTGTTCAGTCCATCCACATGACCCAACTCTTTTTCTGTTGTTTTGTTATACAGGGATATCATTTTATTTTTACTAACATTTCTAACATTAAGCCGGCTATACCTTTGGATTAACGGTTGAGAACCGAAAACACCGTTTGCTACCACTTTCCACGACTGGAGTTCGATGATATTGACGTAAAATACAAACAAATCACTTTACTAGGTATAGGAAGGAAGAAAAGTAATTCATTCATTTACGTAAACTAGTAAATATCGCGATTTTGAGTTTGATAATTTTCATTAAGTTTTTATTTAATCAAAATACATTACTGTATTAACAATAAGTATTTTTGCTCACGAACTGAGCTGTCCATTCGGACGTATTCATTATGCAGTGTATATTATACTGTCTACAGCACATTAGCGTACAATATAGAGAATGCAGTTAAATTGAAAAATAATCATAATATGAATATGTAAACACATTTTTTAAAAATGGTGGCCGTTCATTTCGATACAGGCTTCAGTTCTTTTGTGCTTATTATCGCACTATATACTATTGCACCTAATTCCAATTACCAGTTTCGTCCTTAGTACTAGTAACTCATGTTGCAATAATTTTGTACCTACTCTATAAAAGAGTACCTTACGTACTGTAAATTCAATCTTCTCTTCTGCCCGATCCGAAAAGATAAAATTACTCAGACATGTGTACCACTGTCCGTCTAAGTGGTTTTGTCACAGGGTCGTAGAAAGGAGGGAAATCACGTGACAGTTAATTACTTAATGAGGCCCTTTTATTTAAGTTATTTTAAACATTTGCATAATATTGCGTACACGTCCAATTCCTAACAGAAATTAATGTGAATAATTTCAAGGGAAAAATTGTTCCGGGGCCGGGTATCGATCCCGGGACCTCTGGTTGAACGTACCAACGCTCTGCCAACTGAGCTACCCGGGAACTCCACCCGACACCTTCTCAACTTTTCCCTTTATATCCACACAACTCGCGTGGGCTGACGAAACGCCAGAGACCCACATCGAGTGCACACAATCTCTGTGTGACTTAGAATTGTGGTTTTCGGTTAACGTACCCGGCCCCGGAACAATTTTTCCCTTGAAATTATTCAAATCTGCTTTACAGGGAGCTTTACCTGAAAGACTAGATTTGCATAATATATACGTCACTCTGTACGTTAACAGAAAACCACAATTCCAAGTCACACAGAGATTGTGTGCACTCGATGTGGGTCTCTGGCGTTTCGTCAGCCCACGCGAGTTGTGTGGATATAAAGGGGAAAGTTGAGACGGTATCGGGTGGAGTTCCCGGGTAGCTCAGTTGGCAGAGCGCTGGTACGTTCAACCAGAGGTCCCGGGATCGATACCCGGCCCCGGAACAATTTTTCCCTTGAAATTATTCAAATCTGCTTTACAGGGAGCCTTACCTGAAAGACTAGATTTGCAGAAATTAATGTTTTCAGAAAAGAGCTAAGACAGCCCAGCCACTAGCCTTTACAAAGGGACGATCAGAAGCGGGTGAGGGAAAGAGGGATGCGACATAGGCAAACGGACGACAGTACCTGTGCGAAAATATGATTCAATATTGAAAGCTCTTTCGTCACTGGAAAACGCGAACATATTTCTGGAACGTACTATACTGTACTGTGTGGAGGACAGTTGGGAGTTTACTAGTAGAGGGGGTGGAAGTGAAGTACATTCAAAAACTCAGGTTCAATAAGAATTGAAGTAAAAAATAATTCGATGCCCCTGTATAAGGGCTCCGATATAAGTAGGAGTTATTGAACAGTGATGTGAGGACACGAATTGGATTACATTCGCTTGTGATTCTCATTGTTCCACAAGATCACGAACATCCCAACATCTCGACTCTCGTCTGTGAGTGACCCTTGGGCAAGGCAAGCGAGATGTGGCTGGCTTCTGACAGCAGAGTTAAATTCGTGGCATCTGCATTCCCACAGAAGTTGAAGGTAGCTCCACGGCTCATCGGGGCTATTGCGTTTCGTCAGCCGACAGTTGCCAACTCCCAGCGCTACAAATTATGTTACATTGACAGAGTAAAAGTTGTATGCATAACCTCGACTCCAAAAGCGATATTGAGAGTTCCAGCACAATGAAATTCGTTAATTTATTTTTTCAAACTCTGCGGCCTTTCTCCCGTCTTTCTGTTGATGAAGAATTTAGAAAGGGCGCCGATAGCCGAACGACTGGGACGTCGGCATTCCACTCTGGAGACTGCGGTTCATGTAAAATACGACGGACAATGACGATGTTGGTACAGGTTTATCGAAGAATTACATATCTCGTGTCATCACTTCGTAGCTTTAATTCATAAACGAGACTTTGGCTGAAGACTTCCCAAAGTCGACTTTCATAGTAAAGTTTAACTTCGTTAAAAGTCCCATTCATAGACAATACTTCTGAGAATTTGACTTTGACTTCGGTAAGTCGAGATTTGGCGATCTTTTGTGAATGTTGGCAATCACAATCATAGCCTTCTAAACGAATTAAATTAAGGAATAGCTGAAGTAGAGTAGGCATTGCCACAATAAAAGCCACCTTTTTGAGTCGCAAATCAGTGAAACAATTGAACATCGGCAGACGTTAAGCGATTGTTGCAGCATTATACAGGGACATCATTTTATTTTTACTAACATTTTTAATATTAACCTGTCTATACCTTTAGAGAACCGGAAACACCGCTTGCTCCCCCCTCCAAGACTGGAGTTCGATGATACTGGCGTAAAACACAAATCACTCTACCTGGTATAGGAAGGAAGAAAAGTAGTTCATCCATTTACGTAAACTAGGAAATATCGCGATTTTGAGTTTGATAATTTTCATTAGGTTTTTCTTTAATCAAAGTACAGTACTGTATTAAGAATAAGTGTTTTTACTCACGAAGTGAGTTATCCATGCGAACGTATTCATTATGCAGTGTATAAATGTTAAATGTTATGTTTTATTTAACGACGCTCGCAACTGCAGAGGTTATATCAGCGTCGCCGGATGTGCCGGAATTTTGTCCCGCAGGAGCTCTTTTACATGCCAGTAAATCTACTGACATGAGCCTGTCGCATTTAAGCACACTTAAATGCCATCGACCTGGCCCGGGATCGAACTCGCAACCTTGGGCATAGAAGGCCAGCGCTATACCAACTTGCCAACCAGGTCGACTGCAGTGTATATTATACTGTCTACAGCACATTAGCGTACAATATAGAGGAAGAAGTTAAATTGAAAAATAATCATAATATGAATATTTAAACACAATTTTGAAAATGGTGGCCGTTCATTTCGATACAGGCTTCAGTTCTTTTGTGCACATTATCGCACTATAGACTATTGCATCTAATTCCAATTACCAGTTTCGTCCTTCGTACTAGTAACTCATGTTGAAATAATTCTGTACCTACTCTACGTACTGTAAATTCAATCTTCACTTCTGCCCGACCCGAAAATATAAATTACTCAGACATGCTATCTACTGTCCGTCCAAGTGGTTATACCGCAGGATTGTAGAAAGGGAGGAAATCACGTGACAGTTAATTACTTAACGAGGCCCTTTTATTTAAGTTAAATTAAACAGCTGTATAATATTACGTAAACTTCCAATTCCTAAGAGAAATTAATGTTTTCAGAAAAGAGCTAAGACAGCCCAGCTATTACAGAGGGGCGAGCAGAAGCAGGTGGGGGAAATCGGGATGCGACGTAGGCAAACGGACAGTACCTGTGCGAAAATATGATTCAATATTGAAAGCTCTTTCGTCACTGGAAAACGCGAACATATTTCTGGAACGTACTATACTCAGTAACTCAGTACTGCTTACTATCTGCGGTCTTGGTGCTGTGTGGAGTTGGAACTTCCTTAGTAGAAGGGGTGGGAGTGAAATACATTCAAAAACTCAGGTACAATAAAAATTGAAGTAAAAATAAATTGATGTCCCTGTATAATTATTTCAATGTATAATAATTGTGAGGACGTGAAAGATAAGAAGATGCCACCAGTGACAGATTATGAAAGGGACATGCTACTAGAACTGGTGGAGACGTATAAAGAATACAATTAACTATACAAAAGCAATAGTAAACCATTAATCCTTATACCCATAGACCAATATCGAAGTGAAATAAGAGTATTATTAATGGAACAGGTAATCCTTTTTTATTATTCTATTATTCATCAGTGCATGTTGAATCGTGGATATTATTTAATACGGTCCATTTTTCAAATCTGTATCTTGATTTGAATTCATTATCTCTTTAAAATTTAATAGAGTTTTGTACATGTCTAATAATACGCCGAGAAATATGAGGAGCTTCAATAATTTGCTGGATGTTATTAATCTTCTCGGCAAATATAACAATTTCCCAAAAATCAGCCATTTTTCTTATGTCCACGAACGAAAGTCAAAGTCAAAGTCTAGATTTTCGGCTACTTCGAAGTAAAGTCACGATCGAAGTTTACTTTCCTCAAAGTGTCGATTGTGAATAGGAAAATGGCGACTTTGTACTTTCCAAAGTGAACTTTGGTCCAAAATATCGTCTATGAATACGACCCTTAGTGGCTCAGGTGGCAGAGGAGAGCATGCGAGACTCGCGGACTCGAGTTCAGATCTTGGAAATAGCGGAGTGGACAAACCAACTTCGTGAGGTTTTTACTTGAGGGTTCTGCTGTTCTCTCGACATTCTACCAATACATTCCACAATTCCTCTTTCGTTATAACCTCAGTCTTGAAAAATAAGGCATAACTGTGTTTGCCTGACACCGAATCTATCGTCCGCTAAGGTGGGTGGGTGTTTGTCCAGATACCAGTTTTGTCAGACTAGCAACACTAAAAATCCACCCACGTAACAACCAAATTCTACGCCATTCCACACATGACTTCAGAATACATTTTTGTGCGCTGGGATCATGCAGAACATATGGATATGTTAATTAATTACATAACTTTCTGTATGCAACGCTGGTTTAGTATCCCTTCTGTATTCACACTTTTAATATCGCTGCAGTACTTTTAGAAACAGACCTACCTTCCATTGCATAAAATATGTTTATATGTATACTAAAGTTGTATATGTTGTGCATATATATTATTTACTTATTTATATTCAGTATTATTTGTTTAGTCTCGTGCCGTGGCGTCGTGGTCTAAGGCACCCTGCCTTGGACTCGCGTTACGGAATGCGCGCTGTTTCGAGTCCTAATGGAGGAAGAAATTTTTCTCATGAAATTTCGGCTAGTGTATGTGACCGGTGCCCACCCAGCATCGTGATGTACTTGGGGAGCTACGATAGGTAGCGAAATCCTGTTGCGAATGCCAGCTATAACGACTGGAGGGATCATCGTGCTAACCACACGATACCTCCATTCTGTTTGGATGATCGTACACCTCTGCTTCGGCATGTGAGCGTGAGGCCAGCAGCCGGCTGGTCGGTCTAGGCCCTTCACGGGCTGTAGCGCCACGGATTATTATTATTATTATTATTATTATTATTATTATTATTATTATTATTATTATTATTATTATTATTATTATTATTATTATTATTATTATTTGTTTAAATACGATGCATATTAAACAATTTAATCTTAGATCACAGAAAATATATGTTACGAGTCGTACTTGGAGCAGTTTAGAGAGACAGAATAAACAAGAAATCAGACAATTGACTGAGTTTATTTTTACTTACTCACCTCCTCTTCAATATTACCCATAGCGGTAAAAATTTGTTCTGCAAGCCGACACCATCACCCTCAAGTTATTTTTTTTTGTCCCTGAGCGGTGTCCAGTATTTCCTTGTCACTCAGAACTTTGAAAGTCCTGGAGAAAGTCTATAAAGAATGGTTCAGAAACCTTAACAGAATGGCAAAACTCAAGCTACCCCTACAAATTAAGCGAGGTTTGGATAATCCACTCACTGTTATTCTAGAGTCAACTGTACCGGTATTTATATAATTATTAGGGCTAGGATTTTGATGACCTATAAATCATGAAAAGAATGTCCTAAAAACAATGCATCTGTGACCTAAAAATCTTTCAAAAATGCCCTTAAAATGCCCTAAAAATTGATCTTACATAATTGGCTTAGTAGGAAAAGAGGTTTTGTACGACTTAATATTTAGACCAGTAATTAAATTAAATTCTAGTATTAACATTTAAGTTTATTTAATTTTACACAATTTTTTCTGAGTAGTACGCTTTAATTAATTATGTTACCTGATGTAGTTTCCATGTAGTCCACCACAAGGCCACTCTTATCCGGAACTAGCAGGTATAGAGGAGTCTATATTGAAGGGGTGGTTGGACTGATCCATTACATGGAGTGTAAAACGTTAAAATTGCAATATTTGTGTAGAAAAACAATTAAAATAATATGCAAAATAATGGGTATTAATGGACAAAGTATGTAGAGAAAATTTCAAAGGAAATAAACATTACTTTACATTAATAATGGGGATTTATGGCCAAAATTAAATGAAAATGCCTAAAAAATGACCGAATAAAACAAAAAATGCTCTTATGAGTTGAAACAGGCAAAAAAATGCAAAAAAGTCCTAACAAATATGTCTTGAAACATTCAGTTTATCATATATCTTATAAATACTAAAGCAGCTATGTTTCTGGCTTACTAGAAAAAATATATAATTTCATCAAAATCCTAGTCCTAATAATTATGCACATTTATTTTCTAATTAAGTGAAAGGTCTAGTTGTGAGAATTACACTCAACATGGAAAGTAACAAAGAGAAAAAGTCTTTAAGATCGTAGTGTATCTAGTGCCGAGCAGAGAATGCGGCCGTCAAATAGAAAAGATATCAAAATGATTTAATAATTTGGCGGTGCTGAATAACATGTGTGAACTGAATAGAAACAGTAGACAGCGATCAGCAACAAGCGCAATTACTGTGGTGTGCGTTACTATACGTAACATAGGCCTATTACAATATTGCAGAGTCTGAGATGTGAAACTCACGCCTGCATCCACATTATTCCAGGTAGAATTCCTAGCCTTGAAAGGAGTGGTGGAATGGTGTACATACAAATAACAAGTATAAATATCAGTGCTTCCGAAGCAGCATTGAGTATACGACAAATTCAATTTAAACAAATAGCTGTTGATAGCTGTAAGGAAGAATAATAATGGACCAGTCTTACCATATCCGGCTAAATAAGTAGATACTTGGCCATGAAGGAATCACAGAAACTGAGGGTGCTGACAAACTTTGTAAGCTTGTTGCATCTTCAGAAATGGACTGCACCTACATTAAATGTCCTGTCTCCTAAGTAAACCGGCAGTAAAAATTAAATGATAACAGTGGCGTAGCATGAAATTTTGAGCAGGGGAAGCTAACTCAAGTTGTCTTTCATGCAATATGAGAAAATGTATTACAAAAATACAGTCTTAAAATAAATAGTAGTCAATTTCAAGTCAGCAGTCGAAGATTGGTTGGAACATCGTAAGTAACACCAATAAGGCATGACCTCAAATGAGACGTAATAAAATACGATTTCACGGTTTACACATATCTCTAACAAATAGACACGTATACGTATAACATTAGCTCACTCCCTGTCATACTTAGAGAAATCACAATATTAGTATCATTACGTAAGTATGCGTCTGTCTTTTGGTTGTGTCCTTCATTGACAGCAAGGGAGTCGGTCATTTGTTTTTTAAATCACACTTTTGTTCGTAAGTCAGTCTTGATAATACAATTGTCCTAAAAAATTCAAGTAAATTAGTGTCAGGAACTGTTATTTCGCTCATTATTTATTATATCAGCCACAATGTACACTAACACTTCAACTGAACACAACTGACGAATAGGGATAACTCGGAAACTACTTATTTTAAATGTTAAAGCTAGCTTCTTTTCGAGCCTTGCGACTAGGGTAGTTTAAAAGGGATGGAAAATCTGCGGGGTGGATTACACAGAAGAAACCGGTTTGCTTGGAAGCTGGTGTGTGCAGGCTTCTTGTTTACTGCTGCATCACAAATAATCCTGAGCTGCCGCATCACAATATTTAACGCGTAAATATAAATTCTATTAAAATTAATAAATAATTTTCTCCATAAACTGCAGGTTTATTATGAAATTATTATCAACTGGGGAAGCTAAGCTTTTTAGCTTACATTGACGCTACGCCACTGAATGATAATAACATGTAACACAATGTGAACAAACGGAACCAACGAACACGGTACAGGAGCAATGTTTTCCCACATACTGTGGGATTGCTTGAAACGGATTTCGCATCAAAAAGTCTGAAATAAGATAATATGTGAATTTCGAAAGAACGACCTCGAGAGGCTTATGATAAACTCATTCGATGATGAGTGCAAATACCAGACGTGTTTAGAAATTAGGTAAGATTTGAAGATATCATGGTCTAAGGCAGGGATGCCAATTGATGCCCACAGGAGCAAGCGCGCGCTTTAGAGCCCAGGAGAGCCTGAGCGCTTAACAGCTGAAAGGAAAGAGACAGACGAAAGAGGTGGTATATGCCGCTTGGTCGAGCTATATTCAGGGATGGCCAGCACTGATTCAATAGATAAAGGGAAGAGAACTTATTAAAACTGTATCCATGTCAATTTTTAGATTTGCCTGAGAAGTATAAGTGCATTATAAGAATGTAAGTTTTAATTTTAATGCTAATTTTTCACAAGTTTGATTTTTTTATTGAAAAGAAATATTTTCTCAACTTTTCGTATAGAAAAGTGAAATTTTCAGGTATAGGCCTATTTATTTAGTAGCCTTACAGAATGTTTTCGTAAATCTAATATACCGTATATACGTATTACTGAAGATAGTGTATTGAACATTTTGAAAATATTCGCATGGAAATTGTTTGTAAGGAAATGAATTAACAAAGCAACTACTGTTACATCATAAGCAAAAGATACGTGCCCATGTGTAGTAAAAATGTCAGCTCTATAGCTTCAGCAGATTTCGAGAAAATAATTTAATATTCTGATGATAGGAAAGCGTAATGCGATAAGAGTTTTGTTATGTAATATTAGTTACATTTAAAACAGATACAGTACCTAGGTAACTTTGCTTTGTACTGTAATATTGTTTTGATTAGTTTATTGATTACTTTTGTAAGGCTAAAGATACCATCAATATAAATTCCAACTTATGTCATACTCAATCTCTTTCGTTGGAATATCACTTTTTTTATGAATGATGTGTTTCATCCAGTTAATACAGTATAATATTATACTACTATGGAATTTAAGTGAATATTCCTTCATAACTCTCTATTATGTTACTAAGATTTAAAACACAAGTGCAATATTAAGAAATCAGTATTAGTACTTTTGTTTTACAGACAATATAGATAATATTAAACAGAAAGAAGGCATATAAAAATAACGACATAAAATTTCACGTTCCGTTTGAAGTTTGTGCACCACTGTTTTCTTAATCCAACAGGTTGCTTATTCATATACACAACCCTTCCTCTTTCCATACTTAGCGCTTGCTGCCCGCGCACGACGTCAAGGTCAGAAAAATGCGCTTGCATTGACATCAATGGTCTAAGGCATCATACCTGGACTTGCATTACGGAATGAGCGCTATTTATGGTCTTCATGGGGGAAATTACCTGGACTGGATGAATGAATCAATCAGTGAATCAATGAATGGATCAATCAATCAATCAATCCATACATGAATTAATCAACGAATCGATGTATGAATGAATCAATCAGGTGATGGATGGATGATTGGATGATGGATGAATTTATGGTTGATTGATTGTACTGAGAGAGTAAGAATTATCTATTAAATGGTAGGCCTACACGATGATAAACGCGTCCTTGCAAGGGCTCTTGTAACTCCTGCATTGCTCAATGTGGTCTGTCTTTGACGTCCACCCACAAAGAATGTGAAACAACTCGAATATTCGATAGACCGAATCTAAGACACTCTGCGAGATGGAAAAGCTTTGCATGCTGACTATAGCGCCAGGCGTTCAATAGCAATATTTTTTTTTTAATTTTAGTAGGTTATTTTACGACGCTTTATCAACAGCTTAGGTTATTTAGCGTCTGAATGAGCTGAAGGTGGTAATGCCGGTGAAATGAGTCCGGGGTCCAGCACCGAAAGTTACCCAGCATTTGCTCATATTGGGTTGAGGGAAAACCCCAGAAAAAACCTCAACCAGGTAACTTGCCCCGAGCGGGATTCGAACCCGGACCACCTGGTTTCGCGGCCAGACGTGCTGACCGTTACTCCACAGGTGTGGACTCAATAACAATATATAATTTCTATTTTTCGTAACCGACGGTGCACTGCTCTAAGTAACTGTCATCCCATAGACACATTATAGTGCCTAGTTTCCACTCGCTGCTAGATAAAGACGTAGCAGATCCAGAAGTGAATGGTTTTCTAAGCAGTACATTGTTTAATCAACCTGTGCTATCTAAATATTGTACTGTAGTTCATTGGCAAGGGAAAGGTTTGATTTTGAAATTAAGAATGTGGGCGGAGGTCTGTGGGCGTTTGAGATGTAAAGGCGAGCGGAAAAAATCAAGAATCGAACTAATAGCCATCAGACTGGCTGTCATTATATGGAGCGGATATGCACCCAGCAGCTGCGTCATGCGCAGGTGGTCCAGCAGCACGCGCGCGGGGTGAAAGTTGGGTACGAACGAGGCCTTCTACAGTAGATCTTCTGCTGTGATGAAATTTGAATTTCCTTAGCCGTTTGATTTATATCTTTGAACATTTATACAATTATCATACTGCATATAAATAACCTTTGTACAAAGTTTCATCTCATTTGATCCGAACTTTTATTATTTTTGTAAATATAAATTGTGTTTTGAAAAATCACTACTTCTACTACAAATTTCAAAATGTTTGTCTGAAATGTACTCCATATACCTTTCTAAAATTCTGAAACATAACTTATTTCAGATTATTCTTCAAGAGTTAAGAAAAAACTATATAGTAAAATTTAAAAGCCAATAAAAAAAGTATTACCGGTGTGTCTAGCAGAAAAAAAAAAATATATCCCCGCCACAAATCTTGAGCCTTAAAGAAAATCCTGATAGCAAGTTTTGTTAAACACACTTTTAAAATGACCTACAAAAATCGTCTACGTAGTGCAACATTTTGAGGAGTGGCATTTTAGTAAAGCAATATGAAGACAAATGAATTGCAGCATTTAGAAAGGAGCATGAGTTTAAAGGGCTACCTAGAGCGTGCAACCTTCTAAAAATGGCGGCCCGAAACAGCTGATTGAAGAGGTATATTTGCATGAAAATTTGTGGAGAGGTTCTCTGAATAATATACAATTTTTAGCGTTGAAAATATAATTTTCCACCAAAATGGACAAAATTTGATCTCAGTCTATCCTTAAACCGAGCTTTCACGTCGAGGTATATGCGTTTATAATATCGATACTAAAGGGCGGAGTGTGTTCAACTTCGTGTTCTGTTCTCTTTCGAAAATGCCTTGATATTCGTTATATTGGAAGTTTAGCGGATAGGATAGGAAGTATGGCGTTACTAAGGTATAGTCCGGGTCAGCTTACTTCATACCCTATGGATGAAACCTAACCATTTTTCCTCCATTACTACATATGCTAGTGGATTGTGGTGATTTTATAGTTTGCAGGTTGAATTTTCCTTTGCCAACTTCGTTTCGAATTTAGATACTGATAAATACTACAAATGGTAGTGATTTTGTAACTGGTATGTTGGCAACTGAGGCAGACGTTGTTGGTACTGTACTTCCATGGAATTAAAATTGTACTAGATTTCTGAGCCGGTTACTGGAAGCTAGTGAAATTTGAACATAGTAATAATTAATTAATATCAATATCACTATTAATACAATTAATTTTATATTCTCTTATAGGCCTATTAATATTATATCTGAACTGCGACCGAACACGAGCGCTGCTCATTCGTTCTCAAATTTTGTTAATACTCCTGTATCTCCTTTTTTTATATTCATTGCATTATTTTATTTCTATTTCTCTTGTTTGTTTGTAATTATATTCTTTATTCTGTATATTTAAATTTAAATAAATAAATAATAATTTAAATAAATAAGTTTAAAAAAATACATAATAGTTATTTTATGTGTTGCGTTGTGGTTACAATTCAAGACTATAGTCAGGTAGGCCTAAGTGTAAATAAATATAACATACTTGGGTGTGAAAATGCAGATGGGTGATCGATAGAAATACCATTTCACATTTTAATGAATTTCTTTCGTGTTTAGATTTTTATTACAATAATGTCAAAAAGAGGAAAAAGCATGGCAGCGACTCCACCAAGAAAACGTAAAGCGTTCTGCGAGAGTGGGGATAACTTTCCCTACTGGCGTTCTGTTCTTTCAGATTTAACCGAAAGAAGATGATGAAGAAGGAATTATGCTCACGAGACAGCAATTATAACTAGAGTAGCAAAATTATTGGGAGTAAGTATTCTTAAGCATACATTTCATGGCGATATTCGGTTTTCGGAGTTAGTAATAATAATTTCATGTGGTGAAACAAAATACGTTTTTAGGTTAGGTCTCGTGAATCAATTGTTTAGTCAAACCAATGAATTTCATACTGCCTGACAAAATACCTAACATGTTGATTCTTTTCTCGTATAGTTTGCCTACGAAAATATGTTACAAATTATTGAATTATTTTGAATAGCCTTCCAACATAAAGGTAAAGTACGGTAAGTAAATAAGTCATTCAGTACGTATGATCGTGAGTTTACTTCATATGGTGATATCTGGTAACAGTTGGCAACACTGATAAGACATCAATATTTACTGTTTAGGAACTGTTCTTACGTGACCCTCACTGCGCAAGAGAGGAAGCGCACACCGAGAAGTCTGTCGCCGTTCGAGGTGCGGACAAGTATGATTTACTCCCGACTCTGTCCTGTAGCAGCGACTTTATTAGTGGAGTGCGATGTCTCCTGAACTGTGATTTATCGTCGCATTAGGATTCCAGTTCAGGGCATTTGAGCCTGCGTGACAACTTTTTATGTATTTATTTTTACTAGGCGTTTTACCTTTATTACAAGCGTTGTTACTCTCCGATTAAACATATTTAAGACTTGATAGTTCGTCTGAAATATAGACACGAGGTACAGTCTACTATCCGAACTAAGATTATGTAAATAGCAGCCACTTTTAAAAGTAATTTTCATTCTTTCTAAACATTTCTCTCGCTTTGATCTCCCCTCTTCCCATCTAACGTGAAAAATAAAGACGTTTGCCGCTTACCAACATTTGAGGATGTCAATGTCTATTTTGAACATATCACTTCGAAGTTAGTATTTCTTTCTCACTTTCCAAAAAAAAAAAAAAACAAAACAAAGATTTCGAAACATTTTCTATGCTTCCCTCTTATTTTATCTATAAATCCTGAAAACTACAATGCGATTGATTGACTCTCATAAGAGCTACGACATGATAATGCTCAACGGTGCGGCAAGTAGCGTCCTCGTCTGGTAGCTGCGACCGACAACTAAAGAACCAAAATGGCGAACGATTATACCTATACTTCGTTCCATAATGTCTGACAGGAAAAGTAAACATTTCCAGCACAGTAGAAGAGAAGTATAGGGTGCGACAGTGGGATATGACGGTTTTTATAGCCATGTTATGGGAAACTCAGAACGAATTAAAAGAAAACACATATCCTGAAAGTAATCTAGTACAATGCAATTTATTGATGTCTGATTACTTTTTAAAAACTACATTTCGTAAGTAGTCTCCATGGGAACGAAAACATTCCTGCAATCTGCTATGAAAGTTCTGCACAACTCGCCCCAACAAAACAGGTTGGATGGCACTAATTTCGTTCCTTATGTTTTTAGTAGGTTATTTTACGACGCTTTATCAACAGCTTAGGTTATTTAGCGTCTGAATGAGATGAAGGTGATAATGCTGGTGAAATGAGTCCGGAGTCCAACACCGAAAGTTACCTCATATTGGGTTGAGGGAAAACCCCGGAAAAACCTCAACCAGGTAGCTTGCCCCAACCGGGAATCGAACCCGGGCCACCTGGTTTCGCGGTCAGACATGCTAATCTTTACTCCACAGGCGTGGACCCTTATGTTTTGTTTCAGCTGGATGATGTTGCGATACACTCTACTTTTGAGATAACCCCATAGGAAGTAATCAGCGCACACTGCTCATGGTTCAATGAACTGTCTGCGAAACATGTTTTCAGGACGAATAATTTCACGATTTGGCGACATTGCCTGGCCGCCAAGATATCCTGACCTTGTTGCACTGATTACTTCCTATAGGGTTATCTCAAAAGTAGGATATATCGCAACAAGCCTCGCTCTATCATCCAGCTGAAATAAAACATAAGGAAAGTAACCAGACATTAATAAATTGCATTGTACTAGATTACTTCCAGTATATGTGTTTTCTTTTAATTCGTCCTGAGTGTCCCACAACAGGGCTATAAAAACCGTCATATCCCACTGCCGCACCCTATATAACTGGTATTTAACCAATGACAGAGGTCTCATTCCACGCTTGTCTTGAAGTTGGAGCACTCTTCAGACCGCCCAAGTTCAAGTCAAGCGTGGAGTGCGACTTCTGCCATTGGTTAATAACAATTTATACTTCTCTCCTCCTCTGCCGGCAATGTTTACATCTCCTGTCAGACATTGTGGAACGAAGTACAGACAGAGCCCTACAACTCTTGTTTATCGGGGGAATGTGCTTATTTCTTTGTAGTTTCACATTCTTCCAAGAGAGAACGCCACTCGAATGTCTTCATGATCACTGAGACAGTTGAATGTCTGTAGAGTGGAAGCTAACTCATTTTGCCACGTGTTCTTGTTGTGAAAAGAAGAAAAGCAAGAAAACAGCTCATTTTTCTACTATAAAATAATTTCAAACGTATGTTAAAATTTTAATACATCCTTGAATTCGTAATAACTGTCAGACCTTTGTAATGAATATTGTAGTAAAGATTCTAAAGTTTGTATTGTTAACAACCAACGACTTTGTTCCGCCATCTTAAGTTGCGTCACAGCACTAGGCATCTTACCCCGCTACTTGGGGAAGATGCTCATTTTTTTCGGCAACTTGTTGCAAGAGTTTTTTTTTTGTTTTATTGCAGGGAATACGTAGGCTAAACATTACGTAAGGTCCTCTGATAGAGGTCAGTGGATTGAGGACAGTCTTCAACTTGCAATGGAACATGTTAAAACAGGGGTATGAACTGTTTTAGAGCATCGCAAGCATACGGGATTCGTTACCGTACTATTAAACGCCGCCTAAAAAGAATGATGACAAAAAAATGTACTGGATTGAATTCATTGTGTGCAAGAAGTGATTTCACTAGTCTTGCACACGACAATAAAATCTGTGCAATGACTGTGTTGCTAAGTAGTGATAAACGAATGAGAACGTGTCCATGAGCTTTAGATTAAGTAATTTTTGTTATATACATGTATCAAACAAAGTCAGGTAAAATACATATAGCCTATCAGTAAATGTGTTAATTGCATTTTTCATCTTACCCGACTATCGGGGAAAGTTGCCTACAGTGCAGGTAAGAAGAAAACCTATATCTATAAAGAAGGTACTTAATGTTCTCTGTTTTGTACCAAAAATATAGTTTCAAAATACCTTCCAGACTTTGATATTTCAATCTGAAATTCAAAACTAAATTAACAGTATCTTAAATTTTCAATTAAAGAAAAAGTCAGGCAACTTCCCCCGATCCACTCTACAAAGTTTAGGGGGATAGTTCAAAGACACTCTGTATTGCTTCACATTACATGCGTATAGGCTTACTGGAAGAAAGTGTCATTCAGTGACACGTAGTTTTTTAATAGAAATAGCAAGGAGCAGATATTCATTCTACTCAACCGGCTTGTGTTAATAAGAAGTCCGCTAACAAAGAGAGCGTTGGCGTTGGTTTCCTCTGCAAGTGTTCGCGGATTTTGATGTAAATGTACGTCGGCACGTGCCTCGCATTTCGAGTCGCCGTGATTGACAGCTGACAAACAGGACCGCTGCAACATCTCGTCACTTGGTCTGTCAACTGAGACACTTGCGAGTTAAGACTTAACGAGTTTCAGAGGGCGTGGTCCCATTGCAAACGCAACAGGTTTCAGTGCATTTTCTCTTTCCTAGATAAGCTTATTGATTCGGCCGTGGTCCAATGGGTACAGTGGACTGACGGATAGCGGGATCAAATCTGACCGATTCTTAGATGGACAAAATCCTACCTGCTTCTTCCACAGGATTAGAAAGCAAAGTCGTTTCGTTTACGCAGTGTATTAAATAATATAAAATCACAGTAGGCTTCGTCAGATTTAATAGAATATCGCGGTACAAGGCTTGGAAGTGCTTTTTACAAAAATCGAGAAAAAAAAACAAGCAGAGCGAGTTTTTCTATTTCCGAGATTTTGTAAAGCACTTCACAAACGTGTGTTGTACAAACAGTTTTTTGCATGATCATATTTTTAAAATTGCAAACAACACATTTTGCATTGAAAATTTAGAGCAATATTATTCTAAAACCTTCGCAAGACTGTATTGTATTGTATTGTATTTATTAACATTCCATGGTATTCATACATGCGTACAGCTAGAATATGGAACAAGTAAAAACTTAATATTATTATAAAATCTTAATTTATAGTCACAGTCTAGATGAAATATATACAGACGAGATTTACAATATAGTCTACTAGTACAACACAAAGTTTTAGTATCAATTTCATGAAGCGTTGTTGAATGTCATGAATTCACCTACAGAATAGAAGGCGTGAGAAATTAGGTACTTCTTTAATTTGGCCCTAAATAATGTTATGTTTTGAGTTTCATTTTTTTTATATCGATAGGAAGGCTATTAAAAATTATTACTGCCATATAACGCACTCTTTTTTGATAGCACGATAGACTTCCCGATGGAGTATGAAAGTCATTTTTGACGTGTATTTATGCTATGAACTGTTGAGTTAGTTACAAAGTTTTCACGATTACATACGAGGAAGATTATTAATGAAAAGATATACTGACAAGCCATGGGCATTATTTGTAGTTTTTTTGAAAATAATCGTACACGAATCCCTAGATTTGGCACCTACTATTATTCTAATTACACTATAATGATAACTAAGTAATAATAAGTGCACTCTAATGGGTCTATCCCCGGTGCACCCCCAATTTATAACTTGTGTTGGGCAAGCCTGTGGTCCAGGTAACACAGGGGTTTTCTCCGGGAACTCCGGTTCCCCTGTAGCATCCCAACAAATTAATTATTAATTACGTTCAAATTTCACAAGCTAGTTACTTTCATTTCATCAGTTTCCTTTACTGCAAACCAAAATAATTGCTGCCAACATAACAGTTAGAAAATAACTGACAGTTGTATTTGTCAATCCTCGAAATTCGAAACAATGGTGGTACCGGTAAAAGAAAATTCAACCTGACATCTACAAAATCACTATAATCCACTAGCATATGTAGTAATAGGGCAAAAATAGTTAGGTTTTACCCTTATGGTATTAAGTAAGATGATCCGGACTATAATCCGAGTTACATTTGGCACTTCGGTAGCGTAGATTCAAGGAGCAATAACGGTCGCACTGGTCTCCTTTAGAATATCATGTAACCGGAAATGTTTCATGATACTCGTACCTGCTTATCGTATTCCATGCTAGTAATCACATTAACATAATTAATTTAAGCAGATCAAATCCAAGCAATTACCAGTCTTTCTTGTTGTGATCAATATGGCTCAATCTCAGTTGTGCTGGGTTCGTAACCGTGTGCGATATTGCAGCTGCTTAAGATAAATTACTCGTAATTCTAACGGGTTTTGGTATTTAATTTAATTATAACTGGTTCATTATTTTACGAGCTGGGCAGTAAAACGGTCAGGCTGTGGTTCCAAACGCTTGGGCCAGTTTTATTAATGCCCTGTTCTCACGCACTCTCCTCGCACGCAATGGCGGACTCGCACGCTGCGTGTCAGGCCAAAGACAGGGGCCATCACTCAACCCTGCGTCGGGCACGAGCTTAAGTACTGAACAGGAAGTCGTTTCGTAATTTTTATAACTGTTGTGGCAGATTTTTATGTCGATCCCGTCACGCCCTTCGTATCTCAAACGGTATCTTCTTTTGTTTGGGAATAGAATGTTGTTCTACATTTTCTTGATTTTTTTGTCATAATATGTGCATATGTGCTATTCCATCTCAAATCGACCGAAATATAGAGAAAATTGACCTTACAATTTCTAAAAACAATAAAACTTTTTTTGTACGTAGAGAACTGTGATATAATGCTTTGTGCAAAATTTGAGGCATCAGAACTTCATAGTGTTTAAATTAAAAATATTTAAATTTATCGTATTTTCATAAAATTAGCAACTTTAAACTGTTGTGGCTCCGAAACCCTTTCACCCAATGATCAAAATCATGGTTTATTTTGATGCTGAAAAATTAAAGTTTATATTGACTGTAAACAGATTTTCTTACTTTTTATGGAAATGAAGAAATTTAGATTTTTCCTCATTAAGACGCCTTTGCCAAGGAAAAAATATTTTTAAAATATATAGTTAGATTCCGCATTGAAAGTACAAATAAACACATATTTTTTACTGATGGCACGTTGATAAGAAAGTATTGAAAATATCAAATAAAGAAAATAAATAGTACGCACGTGAACTAACCAGCTGACTGTGAGGCGGGAGCTAGCCGAGGCAAGCAAGGCCAGGAGACATAAACACGTGATGTGCCGTCTAGCAGTCATGGCTGTGCTAGCTTTATCACAGGTTTTCATTAACACAGGAGTAAAATGACGCCCAACGCTAGCTTATCTTCAGCTCTCGGCCAGTGCGTACGGTACTGCGCCGTTCAAGTCTAGGCGTGTGAAAATAATCTATTTAATACCCTCGAAACTTATTGCCGTACCACTAAGCAAACAATGCCGAATACCTCTTAATAATGCAAGGTTCTTTTCTCAATATTTTTTTACATTTTTACAAATTGTCAAAAAGCCTAAAAGTAATTAAAATCAGATTATCTATCTCTCTGTATACAATAAAAATAAGGATTACTTCTTAACATAACTTACCAAATGTCAGCTTCAAAATGAGCTCTCGTTCAATGTTCTGCAGTAAATGGTTCCAGAGTTCTGAGCGCTGAAAGAAGCTTGTTTTTATAAAATACGCTAAATTTGTCGCTATCACGAAAACCGTTTGACTTTCGATAGTATATTTTTGAAAATGCACCTTATATAAATAGGGAAAAAAAATAGAGTATAAAAAATGCGAGGTTTTTTACTGATCGATTTCATATGTATGTAGCCTACAGTATGTTTCAATAAAAGCGTGAAAAAATTAAACAGGTAATAAGGGTTACTCAACTGAACATTTTGATGTAGCGAACTTGGGGTCTGCGAGGTCAGTTCTAGCTTAAACACGTCTATCGTTATCGCTTAGGCCTACTGTGCTGTACGTACTGCGATTTAATCAAAATCCTCAGACCGTTTTCAAGATAAAATTTACAAATAAAGAAATGTACAAGAATTCCTGGTTTAACAGTGTAGATGCGTGTCATTTTAATGGTAGCTGTTGTTCTACAGTCACGTGTTCTTTGATCTACGTCCATATTTTCCCTCGCTCCCACTATTCTCGAGTCCTTGTGTAAAGAAAGTTCGAAGCCACAAAGTTAACGAGGAATTCCCGGCATGCTGTGCGTGGCCAATTTATGCTTCCAAGTCTCGATCGTGATTACGATTGAAATGTCGAGAAAATGGTGCCAACATCGTCGGTCTGATTTATTCATCAATTCACTGACAAGACACTTAGCAGCAAAGACGTCAGTATCAAATATCTTCATGAATAAAGACAAAATACTAATGAAATTCAATATAAGATTTCAAGCTACATTATGTTACACAGTATAAATGTCTGGAGGTCATCTTATCACGATAGACAAAAAGTGGTACGGACATCAGCAATCGGATGATGAAAGGGCAGCCAGCATTTCAACATTTCATTCTTCAACAGTTACTGTAATCTGACATATGTAACTTCCCATTATACAGTTTTTCTTTCTCATGACAACATTTTTGCAGCCGGTTTCACCTGCATTCGTCAGATATTTCCTTTTTCCACAAACGTAACATTAATAACTGATAGCTTTATAAATCAGAACGTTTGGTCAGCATTAGTCACAAGAAAAATAATGAGTGTTACGAAGATAACACGTGCTGTCACACCGGTTCCATCAGCTTGCAGAGGTGGTGCCATTATCCATCAGCCGCCATCAGTGAATCTGATTGGTTCTTATATAGGGCGGGAATTACCAGACGAATGACGTCGTGCACTGTTGTGTCATGGCGGTGTGTTCTGCTGTATGTGTATCTATTTATTCACACTGCAAATGGGTATATACCCGGTGGCAGTGGTAACTAATTACACCCAACAATGACAATTAATAATAGACACAACTAATAAAAACAATAATTAATAATAATAATAGTAATAATAATAACAATAAAATAATAATAATAACAAGGAGCATCCTAAATTAAATGAAGCATGGTCACTTAAAATAACATTTAAAGTAAATCTAATTTGTATCAACCCTGAGTTCGAACTAAGACCCACGAGTGTGACATGTTCATACCTGCACAAGTACCTTTCGGCACTACACTTATTTCGCTGTCAACTCACTCACTGCACTGATTCTACCTGATTACACTAACACTTATAACCATTTCACTGTTCAAATACATTGTACAGCCACTTCACTGACACCAACACACTTCACTTACACTATAGACTTCACTGACACTACACACTTCACTGACACAACACACTTCCTCACTGATAGAAGACTTCAAATAACAAGCTACCAATTACACCCTTTAAATAGTGTGTATAATATACTACCGTCTATTAGTAAAGCACTTAAGCCTATTTTTAAATACATTTTTGGTTGTTGGTAAAGCCTTTAGTAAGTGTGCAGGTAAAGCATTCCAGTCCCTGATAGTACGATTGAGAAAAGAAAACTTTCCAGTGTCCGTCCTCTGTCTTCTTTCCCTCAATTTATATGAGTGGTCGTTCCTTGAAGAGTAATTTGGCGGCTGCAACCTATTTTTTATTTCTCTCCAGGCAGGCTCACCTCTGTATGTTTTGAACATTGCGCATAATCGAATTCGCGTTCTCCGGTCCGTGAGTGTGTCCCATATTGTTCGTAATGTGCACAACGTAAAAAAAATATGTTATTGGCTTATGAATGAATATGTCAACGGACCAGTTAGGCCTATTACAACTGGTTCAAGAAATAAATTGTTTATACTCTCTTTTGAGGGAGATGACAGTATGGAAATTTCGCAAAATCTTGCTAGCGTAGCACAAAAACAACTTTTATAGTCGCCATGATAGCCATCCAACCTTCCAGTAGTTTTGTTCCTATTTTGCTGTAGCGTGACGTCATTGATGTCCACCGGTCCGGTGAGATTCGGAGTACGCTGAATGGAACCACCTCTATCTCTACCTCTAAAAAATAATGCAAGCTGAGCATTTGTACTGTTACAGGAAACGTAATTTCTCTTAATTTATTAGTGCATATGTATTGGCATAATTTGCAATTATAAAAGTATATTTGGAACACCTCTGTGGTGTAGGGTCAGCATGCTGGTCTCTTACGCAGAGGCCCGGGTTCGATTCACGGTCGGGTTGAATTTCCTGGTTGAGGTTTTTCAGGGTTTTCCTCAACCACAACATCCCTAAAAATCACCGGCCTCATTCATCACCGAAATCATATTCATAACAAATCAGTAACCTATATACAGTCGCCATCTAGTTCACAACAATAGAACCAGTCTCAACAATAGTACACAGGCCTTCGGATTTCAACCAAAGATTAACTCGCGATATGACCAAAGATGTTAAAGCGAGTATAAATAACAGCGAGGGGGGGAAGTATATTATTTTACATGCACATTTAGTGGTTTTTAGGGCATGAACTTTTAGGCCCTAATAATAACCCTCTGACAATTGAATAGTCGCCCAGAACAAGGTTGTAACCTTCATTTCTGGTAAGTCGACTTTTCCGTGAATTCATTCATTCATAGTGTTCTGCCCAAGGGCAGATCTTTCACTGCAAACCCAGCATTCTCCAGTCTTTCCTATTTTCTGCCTTCCTCTTTGTCTCCTCATATGATCCATAATGGTTGTTGATAATGAGCTATGTCGCTATGTGTAATGCTTATACTTGTATTAAAATCAGCACACATGTATGATTGTCTACCTTGCTCTAAAAAATTAAAAGTATGTACAGTACAACGTGAAGAGTCCACTGCAAAAAGGGGATATGTCGAATGTATTGCATTTTCCAGGAAATGCAATTTAAACTTTCACATTCCCACTCTTTGTGTGGTATACCAATTCTTCAACACGATGTAGATCTTGAACTATCATCTTTCTTGCAGTGCAACAAAGTGTATTATATTCTACTCCCTTTGATCTATAGTACTGAATCTTCATCTCATTTTTCAAAGATTTACACATTCGCCCTTTTTGCAGTGGACTCTTCATGTGTTTTCCCCCATTTTTGAAGACTTTCTTGTTTGCTGGTTACAACCTTGTTCTGGGCGGCTATTCAATTATGAAACGTAGCAGTGGTGACATGGCACTGACAGGTTTGTCTCCGAGCTGTGCTGGGGTTGCGAACCGCAGCCATGCGGTACAGCCTCTATGTTTACCCACAGCCCTGTCGGAGGTCCGAACAGGCAGTCTGCCAAGATGCTGGTCTGATAAGAACAACAAATGTTTGTACACGCTCGACCTCATTCGTTGCCCGTGTCGCCCTCTGCGTGGGATTTTTCCTCTGCACTTTTCTATAAATCCGCTCTGATGTAGAACCAGTTTGATTTAATGATTCGGCTGTCTCAGATCTGGGTTGACGATAGTCACACTTAGGAAATCAATTATACTTGCATTTTTACATGTGTGGCGAGTGGAACAATATGGCCTCGAAACAGGTGAAGATCTGTCGTAACCAAGCAACACGTGATTTGTTGTAGCTGGTAAGTAAACACGGAGATAGACTGTGAATTATTGGCGTTCCAAGTCTGGACCCGCCTCCTTCCATTGTTGCTGGCCTGTGAGGTGGTGTATACAAGGACGGACGACGGTAGAGATCGTCCACGGCGTCGTGGTGCAGTGATAGGCCGGAGGTCGATGCTAATCTTGTGTTCAAAGTCCTGCCTACCTATCAATTTGCGTCCCGCGGTATGGCAGCTTCTTACAAAAGGTCCTTATAAATTCCTTAGTGTTTTTTTCTAAGTATTATTGTTGTAATTATATTACTCTTCTTAATATTAAATAGTAATATGCGTTACAAGAGCGGTATGTTGAAGTTTTCATGTTCGAGGAAAAGTTTGAAAAAGCGAAACGTAGTTGAGCTTTTTTAATTTCCGAGAATTGAAGAAAATATACCGCTCGTGTAACGTACATCATTTTGTGCGAAGATCGTTTATTACATACTTGAAAGAGGAATTTCTAATTAGTTGCAATGAAATATCCATCTTGGTTTCTGTTCAATGACGGCAAATTTGCAAAACAACAATATCTATTTTCAACATTGGTGCTTTAAAATGTTTTCTGTGTTTACTATACTCCAGCAGGCCGTGATATACGTCTGTCTTTTTTTCCCCCAGTCTATGGATTCTTGTTGATTTTTTCACGGCTTCCTTAATGTTACTTGCATCACGAATGCAGTAACTTTAGTGGAGTTGTAGAGTTTACTTAATTTTTGCAAATATTTAAAAACAATAATTAACAATGCAATTTAGGTGAAATTGCAGTGGTAAGTTTCCAATTTATAATTCGTCTCTAAAAATAATATTTTAAGAGCCTAAAGCAGTAAAATCAATATGTCACTTAAGAGGTAAGAAGAGGGAAATTGTTATGTGTGTTAGGTTGGGAATACTGAATGTTGAATTTTAGACTTTCCGCGGATTGGTTTTGTGCGGAAACCAAGCAAATACGCACGATCTCGCACAAAAGTTGATTCAAGTTCTAAAATTCTTACATGCGAACAGGTGAAATAGTCATTATAGTGGACCAAAACTTATTTTGGGAAAAACATATACATTATCTTTGCTCTAGATTAAGAAAATGTTTGTAGACTATAAATTTTACCAGCTACGATCCCTTCTAACATGTAGGCCTAGGCCTAATATAATACGTTCTATTTATTTAGCTTCAGTCCAGTCGGTTATTCAGTACTTCTACTATCACAAAGAAATTGCTAATTTCTTAGATAATCCTGTAATATGATAATAGGGGCAAATAAATATACTGTAAGTTCACAGGGCTAACGGCTTCGAAGCTGGGTACCTGGTTCTAATGAAGTGCACTGGTAGCAACATAAAACATGGGGGCATGAGATAGTTACTCTACCTACCATAATAAATTCACTTCAATTAAATTCCCCAAATAAAAAAAAGGTTAATCAGTATGGACTAAAATGTTGGGGAGGTATAACAAAATCTGTTCTGTTCCCCATGAATCAACTTAATAAGACTACATTAAAAGTTGGTTTAAACAAGCATTTACATTATCCAACGAATCTCGTATGTAAATATTTCGAAGTTTTAGATACACTATAAAAATAGTTACGAATATAAGCTGTATTATTAAAAAGAAACCGTCTACTGAAGGATGCGCTGAAGGAAACAGTGAACGGAAGAAATGTTCGGGGCAGAAGACATCAGATGATAAACAACATTAAGATACATGGATTGTATGTATTTATTCACACTGCAATGGGTATATACCCGGTGGCAGTGGAACTAATTACACTCAATAAAGACAATAATAAACACAATTAATAAAATAGCCTATACAATTAATAATAATAATAATAATAATAATAATAATAATAATAATAATAACAGGGAACATCCTAAATTAAATGAAGCACGATCACTTAAAATAACATTTAAAGTAAATCTAATTTGTTTCTTAAACCTAAGTTCGAAATAAAACCCACGAGTATGATATGTTCATATCTGCACAAGTACCTTTCAACACTACACTCATTTCGCTGTCAACTCACTCACTGCACTGGAACTACGACACATTTCACTGATTCTATCCTGATTTCACTAACACTTCAAAAACATTTCACTGTTCAAATACTTTGCACTGCCACTATAAACTATAAAGCTTCACTGACAGGAACACGTTTCACTTACACAACACACTTCACTGACACAACATAATTCTTCACTGATACAACACTTCAATAACAAAATATCAATTACACCCTTTAAATACTGTGTATAATTACCGTCTATTAGTAAAGTCTTTAAGCCTATTTTTAAATACATTTTTGGTTGTTGGTAAAGCCTTTAGTAAGTCTGCAGGTAAAGCATTCCAGTCCCTGATAGTACGATTGAGAAAAGAAAACTTTCCAGTGTCCGTCCTCTGTCTTCTTTCCCTCAATTTACATGAGTGGTCGTTCCTTGAAGAGTAATTTGGCGGCTGCAGCCTATTTTTTATTTCTCTCCAGGCAGGCTCACCTCTGTATGTTTTGAAGAGTGCGTATAATCGAATTCGCGTTCTCCTGTCCGTGAGTGTGTCCCATTTTAATGGTGAATTTTTCCGACAACACTTGAGAGCCCGTTTTTGAATCTTTTCCAGTATCTTAATATGTTCTAGTCTGTAAGGATCCCAACATGCAGCACCATATTCCATTACTGGACGTACTAGTGATTTATATGCAATCTCTTTGGATTTATCAGAGCCTTCGTACGTGGAGACTAAGAGGAAAGTGGAAATAGGAAAGATTTGATAATGCTGGGTTTGCAGTGAAAAATTGCCCTTGAACAGAACACGAATTAATTATTAACATGTTACCACAAAAAATCCACCGGCGTAGCTCAGTCGGCTAAGGCGCTTGCCTGCCGATCCAGAGTTGCGTTCGGGTGCGGGTTCGATTCCCGTTTGGGCTGATTACCTGGTTGGGTTTTTTCCGAGGTTTTCCCCAACCATAAGACAAATGTCAGGTTATCTATGGCGAATCCTCGGCCTCATCTCGCCAAATATCATCTCGCCAAATATCATCTCGCTATCACCAATCCCATCGACGCTAAACCTCGTAGTTGATACAGCGTCGTTAAATAGCCAAGTAAAATAAAAAAATCCACAAAAATAAAACTAAATACTCGTCAAATTATCATATTTATTCTACAAGAAAGTGTCCTATTTCTCTCCTAAGTGTAATACGGAATCTGGTCTGAGGCATAGCTCTAATTTCGGCCCAATGCTATACAATTGGTTATTATTATTCTCATCTAACATTAATGAATGATTTTAGGTTTAAAAAGAAAAAGTACAAATTACTTTTACAAGCTTTTATCTAACGGAAAAATGGATTCTTAAGAATATTTCCCGAATTTTTATAACTACTGCCAATATTTAAACTGGATAATCTAACTCCCAAGCCTTCTCCAGCGTCCATCCTGTTTCTCTTCCTCCGCTCCAGAAACCTTGATCTCGTGGACAGCCCTGGATTCGATCTCGGAACCTTGGCATAGCGTCACGGTGCGTGGTTGGTGGGGGCAGATTACAAAATTGTTTGGGTTTTTTTGCATGTCTTCATCGGATATAATTAATATGTAGAAAGTGGGGTTGAGCAACTCGTCGGGTGTCCGTCTGTCAGACTCTACTCTGGATTTCTCACGTGTCAAGGTGCTCAAGGGCCTCCTGCGGAGAGTACAGTGCTTTCGTCACATGATGCGTTGTGAACATCGCTTGGAGCAGATGATGAGATGATCTTCAAGCTCGAAACTACGTTTCAGTTTACGCCTCACTATAACGGTTTCCATGCTGCAAATAATAATAATAATAATAATAATAATAATAATAATAATAATAATAATAATAATAATCATCATCATCATCAGCAGAAGCAGCAGCAGCTTTAATTTTTTAACGCTGTTTTAAGTTATTTTCGGTTGCTGTTTGTTGACTCCATCTTTAAAGTTATCGTCTTTGACTTCTACAACATTTCATTTTGTAGGTTAGAAAACGGTAATATAATTCTTACGTCAATAATTATGTAGACATGCTCGCACTAGTCTTTTCTTAACCCTTAAATTCGCAAAGTATCCTATAGGATACAACAGGTTAATAGGCTAATAATAATAGTAAACTGCCCCCCATTGAGGGTAGCCCTTACGGACTCAGTATATCCTCAAAAAAATATTATACATATTATGTAAACATAGATATTAAATTTTAAAGAAGGGAAACAAAGAAAAGGGCGTGAAAAATTACAATTGCTATTAATGTGGCACCATGTGATTAATTAGGATTTGGCAGGATTTTTTTAACACAATTATCACAATGTCATCCCTCAGAGATATTGGTAGAGCAAACTGCCGTCGAAATTCTTCGAAAAAAGCTGGAATAGTCCCTCGAGCACCTATGAGCAAGCCGAATACCTCAACGTGAATTAAGGCATATTCCAGCTTGAAATAGTTGACTGTAGGCTCATAGATCGACTTCTTCTCAAGGTGGACCTCGGCTGACTGATGACATTCTACTTCAAAACGTATCGTGGGGTCCACAATGATGTCCTGTTTAGTGTCAGCATTGTACGCTAAAATATCTACTCGTCTCATTGACCCATTTTCAGCTAGACAGGAGATTTCTTCTTCTACTATCCGGCCTTTATTTCTTAATGCTATAATTTTAGTAGAACAATAGAAAAAATTGGTAGGACAATTAAAATTTCACAATACTATAATATTGTACAACATATAAAATATGGACATTGCGATAGTTGTTTTCTTTACAGTCCGACACGGTTTATTAAACTAGTGTGAGAAATGAAGTTTTGCCAATTAAAGGGTTAAATGCAGTATGTTCTCTAGAACTTTGAAACTTCGAACGCGATTTCTTCCAGCATGTAGTGCTTTGTCTTTATGTTTCTTATGAGCTAAAGGAAGAGTTTAGTGTGACATTGAAACGTGTGTTCAGATTTCTGCCCAGCAACAATCCTGATAATAATTCTTATGTTTTATTTTAAGATGGTTAATTAACAGCCCGGCACACTCGTAATCATAGACTACAAATTTCTAGGCTCTAGATACCCAGGGAACTTTTCTTCAAGAAAAATTCCCTAAGAGCCGAGTCCGGGTATCGAACCCGAGTTATCTTTTCATAGTTATGGGTAGAAATTTAAGAAATATTTCCTTTGACGGCAGGATGTTCTATATTACTCTATTACATCGAATGCCTCCAGATATGAAAGCATCATATTAACAGGCCACGGAGATAGTCTAAAAGGAGAGTAAACATATTCCTTTTTTGTTAGTGAAGGTATTTCAACTTGCAATGCTACAGCTAGAAAAAGAAACGTAACAAAATTATTATAATGTTTCCACAGTAACGTAATCTCGTATCTCAAAATTATACGCTGTCTTGCAATACATGCAATTATCGCAAAGCATTCTTTCGCGTACTTCCAACTTGCTTCTGTTATCAGATTGTTGAGATGTGATGCTACTCTTCCAGAACTCAATTTTCTCTTTCAGCCTTGGGATTTTTAACAAATGTTGACACGTTTGAAACGGATCTATTCGTCCTAATCTTTTTTTTTTTTGTTTATGTCTACTGCATGAAGTCGAAAATTATACAAATGACTCGGTGCAAGATAATGCAAAACACCTGTTTGTCGGAATAAGCTTTCAACGCATAGAAATATTGCGACAAGCCTTTCTGGAGATTTTAATGTAGTAATATAAGAAATTGGCTCATTACATAAATAGTTATAGTCTTGCTACTTTTCTCACAGCTGTATCATGTAAAAAATAAACTGACCTTCGGCCGTTTTCACCTAGTTCGTTAGAGTTTGCTTGCGTATGTAAAATAAACAACTATCAATTTTCTAAAGTCTTGTTTCATAGCCTAAATAATTAAAAGTGCATTTCTTCAATTTGGATTTCCTTCAATTATAAGCTCTTATCTTTGCCACAGTTTTTATAAAAGATATATATTTTCCACCACTCCTATACTCCCTAGATCACCAGATTAATTTTTAATCTAAGATTTTTATTATAAGGTTCTTAGGAAAATATTTGGGGCTAAGAGGGATGAAGTTACAGGAGAATGGAGAAAGTTACACAACGCAGAACTGCACGCATTGCATCCTTCACCTGACATAATTAGGAACATTAAATCCAGACGTTTGAGATGGGCAGGGCATGTAGCACGTATGGGCGAATCCAGAAATGCATATAGAGTGTTAGTTGGGAGGCCAGAGGGGAAAAGACCTTTGGGGAGGCCGAGACGTAGATGGGAGGATAATATTAAAATGGATTTGAGGGAGGTGAGATATGATGGTAGAGACTGGATTAATCTTGCTCAGGATAGGGACCAATGGCGGGCTTATGTGAGGGCGGCAATGAACCTCAGGGTTCCTTAAAAGCCAGTAAGTAAGTAAGTGAGTAAGTAAGTAAGATTTTTATTATGGTTTTATTATTTTATTAATTACTACATTTCTTTTCTTTTTGCATTTTTCATTATAATTTCCCTCTTAACTATTAGTATTGATTGAGGTACTTATGTTGTATTTGAGTGTAAAGATCTGTATTTTACTTTCTTGTATTGTGGTACTATTTTCATTTTGTAAGTTATTATCTCAGTTTTGATATTATTTTGTAATATGTTAATATTTTTGTTCTTTTCACTTTTCGTCTAATTTCATTGCATGACTTTCTTATATAGTGTATTTTGTGACCTGGTGGAGTGTAGAAGAAGGTCTTATGGTCGTAACTGCATCAGTATGGATGAATGAATGAATGAATGAATGAATGAATGAATGAATGAATGAATGAATGAATGAATGAATGAATGGATAGGCCTAAGTAAATGAATGAATGAATGAATAAATAAATAAATACATAAATAAATAAATAAATAAATAAATAAATAAATAAATAAATATGTAATTAAAAACAAACAAATAAATAATAAGCTAGTCCGCTGAGTTAGCTCTGTAGTAGCGCGTCTGCTTCCAGACTACCCCGGCCCGTGTTCGATTCCCAGCTGGGTCAGAAATTTTCATGGCGGTGCACAAGTTCTAATCACTAAATTGCGCACTAATATGCCTGGTTTAAATCCCAAATCTCTCCGCTGTGTATATGAAAAGAAGGCATATGTCACTGTTGATAGTGATTCGTCCGTCGGATGGGGTCGTTAAGCCTGGCGGCCCCCTTGGTGCTATTCGACAGGAGTAGGCTACGTGCCGGCACCGGGTTTCCCCTTCTCCCTTCCTCACCTTCTTCATCATCATCCTCACCCATTCCCTACACTACACTTACACGAATACTTACACATGCACTCACCCTAGTACACGACATAACTCTTCACAGAAACACATCATGCATAACGTGGCCAGCCGAAGTGGTGTGCAACTCCTGCCCTCTATCCGCAGTATACGGAACCCTAATCACGCAAGTGAAGTGGGTAGGCATTACACACACACAAATAAATAATTAAATGAATGAATAAATAAATAATTAAAAAATTAAATAATTCAGTAAACACAGTCAAATAATTAAATAAATAATTAGTAAAATAAATAAAATATATATTCAGTAAGTTATACAGAAAGACGATTTGACGATTTCTTAGTCCAGGTATATAGTATCTAAGAAAACAATGCATTTATTGTCGCCTGCGATACATAGAATTTTTCTGTTTATTTTCGAGTTCATTTTTTTTCTGGTTATTATGCTTATTTAAGTTGTGGTAACTCTCGCTAGTGGTTTTATATTTTATTTTATCCGTCTCAGAATTTATTTTATTATTGTAAATATTTTTGTTTTATTACTATTATTGTTATTATTATTATTATTATTATTATTATTATTATTATTATTATTATTATTATTATTATTATTCATGAATTAATTTGTATTACTATCTTTGTATCATCTCCGTCACGGATATTTTATTATTACTATTATCATTATTATTATTATTATTATTATTATTATTATTATTATTATTATTATTATTGTTACTATTATTTCTAACATCAACTTTATTATTGATCTCTTTAAAATTTATATAGTCTACTGGACTGTACCCGAGCACGAGCATATGCTCATTTCGGGTATATATTCATATGTATCATTTCAAATGTAAATTGTGAATAAATTTGAATTTGAATTTGAATTCATAGAAGCCACAGTTATCATATAGAAATATTCTGGTTGGTGAGTCAGTACTGTTTTCCTTGTAATGAAAGTGGAAATAAATTTGGAAAAAAATTGATCTGCAACATAAATTCCGTTCCAAGCATGAAGCATTGGAGAGAAGGGCGAACAATTTGACAGAAGGGAGAGGATAAAGACTGCGTTGTAGTTATGTAATTGTAGGTCACTTCCACTGCGCAATGTGGGCACTTAGGCACTTACGAAAAATTAAATTTATGATGTAGCCGTTAAATTGGTGAAAGGACTATTACAGATTAACCTTCCTGTAGTCTGCATGCACTCCCTTTCTACTCCGTATGAGTCTGCTCCAAGGCGTCATCATGTTTCAGATAACCACCTGACCCGCAAGACACCCCCTTCGTACGCAGATGGGGTGTACATGCTGGCAGGACAGAACCGCCCCAGTCCGAGGAAGCTCAGTCAGATCTTTATGAAGGGAGACGACGGCCTCAGCTCCTCCAGAAACAGGACCGCCCTGCTGGCATTCTTCGGTGAGTACAAAAACCTAAATACATATTTATATGCAACTTGTGGAAGATTAATTAGAAAACAAAACTTGGAAAAACAATTAAATTGAAATTGAACTTATCTTTGAACGAACTAATGGTATTCTTTTTAATTCTGAATTCATCCCTGCAGTGGGTTCTACATATAAGGCAAACTCGGCTAATTTCGCAGTACGTCTAATTTCGCAGTATCTCATATAGGCTATTAATTAGTTGTGGAGTTGTCCGTGTTCGTTTGAACTTACAAAAAATATGGATAAATGCCAGAACCTATCGGGGATGTTTCATTCAGGACGATCCTATTGCAAATCATTCTGGTGAACGTTATACAGGGACATCATTTTATTTTTACTTGCATTTTTATTGTACCTGCATTTCTGAATGTACTTCACTCCCACCTCTTCACTAATGTCCTTGCTCCCGGCAGACACACAAACTTACGGCCGCTGTTGCAATCGAAGTCTTCAAGCAGTGAAGTAAACACTGCAGTGTATAGTGTATTTCATAAATATGATTGCGTTTTCTATAGAAGAAAGAACCTATATTAATAATATCGTACTAAAAAATTATATTGAAGAAACGATAAATTCAATTTCAGAGAATATGCTTCAAAATGTTTTTAATAATATGCGTAAAGAATTGAAGCCTGCATTGTAATGAACGGCAACCATTTTCAGCAACTTGTTTAAAAATTCAGATTAGCTTATTTTGAATTGAGGTGGCTAGAAGCAAAGGAATGCTAGTGACATTTGTAATAACATGAGTTAAGTGCATCCAGTGTAAGCAAAATTATCTAAAATTTTAGTGGCAAAGGGATATTTTAATCGCATCACACATTAAAATTTAAATAAAAATTTCACCGATTTTACGAAAGCTTAAATATTTAAACCCCATTTTCTCAAAAGTAACTTAAGTGCACTTACAGCCCTTTACTTATGACCCCCTCAATTTAAATGCACTCTCTATATTGTATGTTAACACCAATAATTAATATGCTAAATAAAGTAGACATTACATAACGAACATAGCCGCCTGAAAAGTTGAGTTTTTTTTTTTTTAATGTTACTACTCTACTGTATTTTGATAAATTCCGTAAAAGTGATGATCAAACTGAAAATCGTAATATCGTATTTCCCTACAACATAAATGGATACACAAATTTTCTCTCCTCCTATACCTAGTAAAATGATTTGTTTACATATTGCACTAGTAACATCAAACTCCTGTAATGGAAGGGGGCAACAGTATTTCCGAGTATAGCCAGGTTAATGTTAAAAATGTTGGTAAAAATAAAGAGATGTCCCTGTATAACTATCTGCTTTAGTTGGTGAGTGTTTGCTGAGATAGAGTGAGTAAATATGTAGTGTTGGGTTTCTGAACAGTATATCGTTGAGATATTCAGAACTGTAATTATCACACTATGATTAATGAATTCTCCACAATCTTATGATTAATTTGAACCCTTGCTTGTTATTTTATCTGATATAGTTTGTTCATAATATGCTTTTGCCGGTACTCAATTTCTTAACTAGTTTCCACTAATTGCCGGCAGTTCGAGTGGCACGCAGATTCGAATTTTCTTTGCGCTATGGGCTAAGTATGCGTCAGCCAGAAAATCTGTCCCACCATAGAGCAGCAGCCTCAACTCGCTCGAATTTGAACGATTTTTGTGATGTGCTAGGAAGTGTATGAGAAAGCAGAACTGAGTACCAAGCCTAATCTCATTTGAAATTTAAATGAAACAGGGTTTTCATTGGTTACCAAACCTAACAAAATTGTGTCCCCAAAAGGAGCAAAGTCTGTCTACCTTCAAACAATGGCAGAGAAAGGAGAAAGAACAATAATTGTCTTGCCAGCGGAAGCGGATTAGGCCTAAATAGTTTTCATATTTTTTTTTCTATTTTTGGCATAATGTTTAATGCAAATATGTGTTAGATAAATTTATTAATTTACAATTAATATGCAATCATAAATTCAAGCCCAGTTGTTCTATATTTATTGCCTAGTTTGTTAATGTGTTCAATTCATGTGTGTAAACATGTACTGATGTTTAGATTACATTAAACCATGTTTTGAACTAAAAATAATATTCTTGAAAATTGCACAAGTATTATTGCGAAATTGCCCGAGCAGTACTGCGAAGTTACACGAGTTCCTGAAACACACACATATGATGTCATGTTTTAGATGGAACTATTTCCCTGTTGGGATACACTTAAAAAATAAAAATTTTATACCAGCCAATACAATTATGTCTAGTGATTAACTGCTGCATGAAGGAAATTTTTTCAAGCATTTTTAGGTATAACTATAGAAAGAAAACCTTAATACTGCGAAATTAGCCGAGTTTGCCTTACATATTGAGTTATAGATGATAAGGCGAGACCTGGTATGTGAGCTGTGCGAGAGAGGAAAGAACAAATTATTATCAGAAAGAGTTTGTTTCATGATGGTTAATATTATACAAATCCACCGACACCAAAGTTCGTATCAGACTAAAACCTATCTTCCCCTTCCATACTCATTGGTGATATAGCCACGGCATATGATAAGGTTACAGGGCAGGTCTTGTTCTCCACTATACCCTCTGTATACTGTATATAGGCCTACTATAATACCAACCATTGTTAGTACTGGAGATGAACAAAGATCGAGAAAGCAAGACTAATAGCGCCCGCAAATCCGAAAACCCGCACGACAATGTTGTATACGTCGCATCGTTGACGTAAAGACTGCTTGTGAGTGTTTCGAGACGCCGAGATTGATCACTCCCTAAGTCCCGAACGTCAAGAAGCCTTGAATCGCCACAGTTGTTTATACCTGACTGAACTTTTATCTACCTTGGCAACTATTATATATGTATAAACAATCAACTAGCCTATTTGAAACATCATCTCTACCTTTCAGTGTATAATAATCCGTTCCCCAGTCTTTATTTAATTACTAGGCCCGTATTACAAGGCTAGGAATTTTCTCTTCATATGTTTGAGATCATGCTGTCAAAAAATCTGAAAGTTAGAATTTATAAAACAGTTATATTACCGGTTGTTCTATATGGTTGTGAAGCTTGGACTCTCACTTTGAGAGAGGAACAGAGATTAAGGGTGTTTGAGAATAAGGTTCTTAGGAAAATATTTTGGGCTAAGAGGGATGAAGTTACAGGAGAATGGAGAAAGTTACACAACGCAGAGCTGCACGCATTGTATTCTTCATCTGACTTAATTAGAAACATTAAATCCAGACGCTTGAGATGGGCAGGGCATGTAGCACATATGGGCGAATCCAGAAATGCATATAGTGTGTTAGTTGGGAGGCCGGCGGGAAAAAGACCTTTTAGGAGGCCGAGACGTAGATGGGAAGATAATATTAAAATGGATTTGAGGGAGGTGGGATATGATGGTAGAGACTGGATTAATCTTGCTCAGGATAGGGATCAATGGCGGGCTTATATGAGGGCGGCAATGAACCTCCGGGTTCCGTAAAAGCCAATAAGTAAGTAAGTATGTTTGAGATCAAGTGTGCAATCTCAAGTAAAAAGATATTAACGTTATGTTTTATGTTTCTTAGAAATGCAAATTTATTTGAGAATTGTTTTTTTTTTTCTATTTATATAACCATAGGTAATATCATATAATAGAACCAGAACAATTTGATAAGTAAGATACTGTTCTGTTTTGTCTTTTTATCTCATTTAAATATTTATAATGTTATTTATTTCAATGATGTATGTTGTTCAAAGTTACGAAATCTTTCCACGTCGACCAAATGCTATTTCGAGAATGATGAGCGAGACTCGAAGCGCACGAGAATGACGAGACTCGAAAGACAAGTGCAACGAACACAGCGAGCGAGAGCGACAATTAGTTTTGTTCATCTCTAGTTAGTACGTATAATCAATTAGTACATGAGAGAGTCCACACCTATGGAGTTACGGTCAGCGCGTCTGGCCGCGAAACCAGGTGGCCCAGGTTCGAAACCCGGTCGGGGCAAGTTACCTGGTTGAGGTTTTATTCCGGGGTTTTCCCTCAACCCAATACGAGCAAATGCTGGGTAACTTTTGGTGCTGGACCCCGGACTCATTTCACCGGCATTATCAGCTTCATTTCATTCAGACGCTAAATAACCTAGATGTTGATACAGCGTCGTAAAATAACCTACTAAAATAAAATAAAATAAAGTACATGAGAGATCAACCGACGGATACTATGGGTGACGGTATTCTGGATTACATAACATGAGGCTGTGTCTGTGTGCAGGCCAGGTGGTGAGTTCGGAGGTGCTGATGGCGAGCGAAAGCGGCTGTCCCATCGAGGTGCACCGCATCGAGATAGAGAAGTGCGACGAGATGTACGACCGCGAGTGCCGAGGCGACAAGTACATCCCCTTCCACCGCGCTGGCTACGACCGCAAGACGGGCCAGAGCCCCAACAGTCCACGAGAACAGGTAGGTTGCTTTCAAGGCGGCTGTGCCCAACGAGCACAGAATACATAGAGCAGACACTAGTATCTTAATACCATTGGACGGAGTGAAGCCGGTTTGATGGACCTGACGCCATCTTGTTGCTACCAAAACATTGCAAAATAGCTATTACGTTATAGAAGATCTTATGATAATAGGAATTCAATATGTCCCTAATTTCCTGGAGGACTCACACTTTCTTGTTTGTTTTGTAATACAGAATTGCTAGGCACGTATTTTTTTTAGCAAAAATTGCAAAACTGTCATCAATAAATCACATATAGGCCTTATACATATTTAAATTGACAGCTCTTCAAATTGCAGTATGGTATTTAATAGGTACTCCGGAAGGTTAAAAAATAATAATTATGAAAAGGAAGATAACAGTTTGACCTTATTTTGCTACTAGTCCAATCAAAATGCTAACCTATAATAATTACTTTTATAGGTTGATCCATTTGCTTCGATTTAATAATGCAACTTGTTTCTTAACCAATATTATTATTATCTTCCTTTTGCCAGTATTTCGTATAGATGTCCCGGTTTTGTTTAGAGAAAAATGGAGTACTCTTAATCATATACCATTTGATAGGCTCTTCGTTTATAGCATATAATTAGATTATAACGGCGAACAAAAGTGAAGCTTTATTACGAAGTGGGCCAAGTTAGATCATGATTGGAGAGAGTGATCTAAGACTCACGAGTTAATGAAGCTACTTTTGTACGAGTTGCACAAAATACATTGTTCGTTATTTGCCGAAAATTAGAAAATAAATCTATAAATTAAATTAGTCATATTAAGGGGGTCCGGATAGGTCCTAGCTTACCAATGTTAAAAGTGCGTAGGTACATATAATTTTTTTTTCTGAGACTCTTAGGATTACAATCTTGAAAAAAATATGAGATATGATGTACCTTTCTGTTTGCTTTAACACAGGGATTTTTTTTACATTTTATGCATTTCCAAAATTGAAAATAACACGCGACACAAACTTCCAACTTGGGTTATTAGGTTAGCTTCGCTCGTAAATGGTAAGTCTACAAAGCGTAAGTCTGATTTAGTGATTATAAAAGTTAATTACAATAATATCAATACACTAATCCTTTCTCTTAATTAAACTAATACGTCAACAATACGAATCTAACCGACTAACCAAGGTTAAATCATTCATTACTATACCGGTAATAAGTATATTCCACACATGCATATTTACCTGTGAAAAATTATTCCAGGAATTTTCTTTGAAAACCCGTTTGTGCAGCCATATGCAGCACATGTAGGCATCTTGAAATCAGTTCATTCATGAATTAAAACAACGATGCAACACTACAATCAACTGTCCGTGTGCTAAGCGGGAGTCAATGTTTTGGTAGCATCATGATAGCGACTGTCCACAAGAGCGGCTTCACCTCCAAGCTGTTATTGTCTACTCTATGTATTCTGTGCTCGTTGGCTGTGCCTACCGCCATGACATCCCATCGAGTGATTAGTAGGCCACGGAAGTTTATGTATTAAAAACCTGAAAATATGCATGCAACTGTCCAGTAAAACTGTTGAAATATGCGCTAAAATTGAAATGTATGCAGTAAAAATACATTTTAGAGGTTTAATAATACGGTATAAATGAAAAGGATTTAAATTAATAAATGTTAAGAAGTCATATTGCACACAAGAAAGACATTTGTCTTTAGAAACCCATTTCTGCTACTTTTTTCTTTCAGCATGTCGGCGGTTAAACTTGTAAGCAGATCGATCATGTACTGGTTCTTCGCTTGATTGTTCAGTAAAACTTATTGAAATGAAAATTTACTCCCCACGAGACTTCATTGTCGCAGATGTTTAAATACAATCAGTTTTGTTTCTATGAAATCAGAGCGCACTAGCAGCATTGTATTGTATTGTATTGTATTTATTAACATTCCATGGTATTCATACATTGCTTACAGCTAGAATATGGAACACGTCAAAAAACTTAATACTATTATAAAGTCTTAATTTATAGTCACAGTCTAGATCAAATGTATACATACGAGATTTACAATATAGTCTACTAGTACAACACAGAGTTTTAGTATCAATTTCATGAAGTGTTATTGAATGTCATGAATTCACCCACAGAACAGAAGGCGTGAGAATTATTTACTTCTTTAATTTGACTCTAAATAATCTTATGTTCTGAGTTTCATTTTTTATATCGATAGGGAGGCTATTAAACATTTTTACTGCCATATAACGCACTCCTTTTCGATAGCACGATAGACTTGCCGATGGAGTATGAAAGTCATTTTTGACGTGTATTTATGCTATGAACTGTTGAATTAGTTACAAAGCTTTTACGATTACATACGAGGAAGATTATTAATGAAAAGATATACTGACAAGCCATGGGCATTATTTCTAGTTTTTTTTTTTAAATAGTCCTGCACGATTCCCTAGATTTGGCACCTGCTATTATTCTAATCGAATCGGTCGGAGCTAAAAGGAACTAAGTCAAAATATGAGGAGTGGATCAGGACAGCACGTTTGCACATCTCCTTTTTATGTTACGCTAGTTCTTTTCAAACTGAAATGACGAGTGAAGCGTAGGACAGTTAAAATTACCCTAACCTAACCTAACCTTTTTATGTTAAGTTAGGTTAGGTTAGGTTAGGTTAGGTTAGGTTAGGTTAGGTTAGGTTAGGTTAGAGTAATTTTAACTGTACGTTTCACTCGTCATTTCAGTTTGAAAAGAACCTAACCTAACATAAAAAGGAGATGTGCAAACGTGCTGTCCTGATCCACCCTAAAATATGCAGGTTTTGGGTTATGCAACCATTTGTACAACAGATGTCATGCGCATCGAACGGTGGAAGAAGGAACTAAGTCAGACTTTTAAATGTTCTTTGGTCTTCTATAAACATAAAAATATATAGGCCTACATTTGTGTTATTAGTGGAATGTTTTTGTTCCCCCTGAAAAGTTGTGAAAAGTGACTTTTAGCTCCGACTGATTCAATTACTCTTTTTTGTAATAGAAATATATTGTTACTATCTGTGGAATTTCCCCAGAATATTATTCCAAAAATCATTACCGAGTGGAAGTATGAAAAGTATATTGTTTTTAAGGTATTGATATTTACTATCTTTTGCATAGATCTAATAGCAAAACAAGCTGAATTTAGTTGTCTTCGCAGTAGTTCCATGACCTCAACAATACGTGAGTTTATTGTCACATAATATCTAAATACATTCATTTTTGTTTTTACGAAATCAGAGTAAAAGATGGTAAGATTCTGAATGACATCTAGGCGACGAGTAGACTATTTTCGCCCTGGCTGTGAAATATTACACTTCCACAGCTAGTATGTACATAAAGCAACATCTAGCCTCATGTTAAAGTGGAAAACGACTCAACTTAATACACTAGGGACAAGTATTATTGCCGCGGCCTCATGCTGAACATGTCGGCATCATACAATAACGTGCGGTTGCTTTTAAAACATAATTTTGCCGACCGATTGTTGCTCTGCAGGTTTCACTGTAAGCGTCACGTTGTCAAGTTTACTTCCTCGATAAGAATAAGCACTAGAGTCCCGTCGCTCCAATTTCCGGCAGCCAATCACGTTGCAGGTCGGCTACATTTAAACGTATGCGCTTTGTGATTCGCTCATCAAAATGTTAAGCATTTTCTAAGGCTGGGTAAATACTTATATATAATCACCCGCCATTTTGGCTCTTTCGTTGGCGTTCGCAGAAAGCACACGAGGACGTTATTTGCCGCTCAATTATTTGCTGAATTACAGTGCGTTTGATTTATTATCATAGGAGCTACGACATGATAATGTTTAACGTTGTGGCAAATAGATCCCTCGTCTGGTAGCTCGGCAACGAAAGAACAAAAATGGCGAACTATACTACCTACCTAGACTTTATAGAGCCTTGACTTCCTAAGACGTAAGCAAAGAGAAGGAGTCACGCCAGGAATAACAGCTTCGCGACTATAGTTTGTTATATTGTTAAATGGCTATTATTATTATTATTATTATTATTATTATTATTATTATTATTATTATTATTATTATTATTATTATTATTATTATTATTATTTCATATACGAGTACGTTGACATTCTTAACTCTTAATAACAACTCTTTAATAATAATTTTTAATCACATACCTTAATGTTCGTCCTCAGCATAAGACATTGCAACCTCGGTTTTAGTCCACGTGGATTAGACAAGTAGGTGTCATTTAATAATGGAAGCAGCTTATTGGTTGCAATATTGAAATTGAGGCGAGTGATTGGAGCGGTGACATAAGAAATTGAAAACAATAATACAATTAAATTTCAAAGACCTGCCGAATGTTAACCATGAGAGCGCGGCGATAATATTCATTGTCGTCGCAGCAATTTCATGTCCTGAACATTTTTGGTTTCATTTCTGACATAATTTTTATATTTCTTGAAAATTATTCTTATTTTTATCACACAGTACCGGAAAAAGGCACATAAGCAAAAAAAAAAAAAAAAAAAAAAAAAAAACTTGTCAGGAGAGACTTTCTTTTTAATTTACTCTTAACTGAATATAAAATGAAACTCATGTATGTTGGTTAAAGTAAGACCCTTTTCAACTTAAAATACAAGAAATTTTATTATTTCAAAAATTAGAAAAAATACTAGACTTACGTGATTAGGTACAACAGAAAAATCGAGTTTTTTTACTTATGTGCCTTTTCCAGCCGACCAAAGAATTTTAAAATCAGATAATAAATAGGGCATAATATCATATCAATGCAAGAGTCGGTCAATGTTACTTATGTCCCGCCCACTATAGAGACATAGGCCAATTTTACACATATTTAGTATAACTTGTTGCTTCTTTGACAGGTTAGGTTTGGTTAGTTTAGGTTTTTGTTATAGCCTACCTTGCATATACGATTATAGCGCAACATTGGCAGTGATAAAAGTGAAATATTCGTTCAGTGGGCGTTGGATACTCTACATTCACCCAAGAGTCTGATCCGTTGCTAAGCAACTGACGTCAGATGTTGAAATGTTCGTAATTTTTTATCCGTGTGACACTCGAACATAAATGTTTCACGTTAAAATACAGTCAGCGCTTGCCAGGAAGTGTACAGATTTCCCTCTCTCGAAGTCGATATTGTAAGCGTGCTCTGTTTTGTGTTGCAGACTAACCGCATGACGGCGTGGATCGACGGCAGCTTCATCTACAGCACGAGCGAGGCCTGGGTGAACGCCATGCGCTCGTTCCGCAACGGCACGTTCCTCACGGACGAGAGCGGCAAGCTGCCCGTCAAGAACACCATGCGGGTGCCGCTCTTCAACTCGCCGGCGCCTCACGTGCTGCGCATGATGAATCCCGAGCGACTCTTCCGTGAGTTACAGCTGATTGAAGTGGGAGTGTCTGGAACGAGGATGAGATGAGGATTTAATTTTAACATTTAGGAAATACGTGGAAAATATCATTAACTTCTCCATCTCTTTCACCACCGCTACTTTACTATACAGGGTGTTTAAAAGTAATGGTAAAAAATCTAGGGATGAGAATTAAAAATAAAGAGAAGCAAAAAACGTTTCAGTAAACATGGGTCTGCAAATTAATCGTTTACGACAGGCATGTCAAAACCCTGCACATTGTGCACTGGTCTGCGTGCAACGTGCAGTTCCTATTCCCCTACCTGGAGGGAGTGAATCGGCTTGGAGGGGAGCGCGACAGGGCTGTACAGTACCTATAGTAGCAGATCAGCTTTGGTTTCAGTAACACAGATCAGTACGGGTGCTCATTGAGCTGTGATTGTGAATGCGTTATGGAAAATAAAGTGAGGAGTCCACAGATATAACGAAGAAGAGAAATCACGAATCATATAACATAACTGTTATGATGTTTTCCTCAGCCAACAGTAATTATTTTAAAATGAAAGGCTTTCATCATATCATGTGGACCTAATAGTGATGTGAGAATTTAAATCATATTAGTAAAGTTCTCAAAATATGATATTCGCCAGCTCTTATTTCTTAATTAGTACTCTCACGGCAAGACAAACATGACAATGATGTTGTTTTGGAGTCTGCACTAACACAGCCATCAATGGTTAGACGACTTACAACTTTTATTTGATAAGTTGATAAGTGATGAGAATATAGTGAGGAATACATGTGAGGATCTTGAGGTTGTAAGGAAAGGAAGAAAGCAACTATTTGTAAGGCGGAAAAATTTTCTGGAAAAATAATACATAATGGCGAATTTTCCATCTCACGTTACTATATTATCTTAATATACTTACGTTAATAAACCTTTAAACCTGACATAAAGAAAATGTCCTCTCTTCACAGCTTGTGAAGTACTCTTTTAACTCAATTCAGTGACGCTCCCAACTTGCTAATACTTGCTCTCAACGTTTTCCAAATAAACTATATATAAATTTAAATTCAAGCTTAATTTATCCAGTTTATTAATAATAATGTGAATTTATATTAATATACAGCAAGGAAATGATTCCAGTGTAAAAGCCTCACAATGTCCTATTGCATGTAATTGGGAGTAAAATATTTTCTTTCTTAGCATTTGTGCACCAATGGTCCCAATAATGCTTGACGAACAATGAAAGAGTATTACTTTGAAATAATCAGTACCTACTACGTAAAGTGAAATACTGTGTTCGTTTTTTGTTGTTTCGAAATTACTGCAATATTTATATATTCTTCAAATACTGTATACAAATCACGTAAATAAATGATTCTTTACAAACGACTGCATTGTGAATTGTAACTGAGTAAGTCTATTGTTTCTTGTGTTACAATTATTGTCAAATATAGACACTGACAATAATTGTGTTTTTTCCTTCTGCTAAGTATGTTTATAATGTCCAAATGTCAATTTAATTGAACACTAGAAGCGCAGAATAGATTCTTGTACATCCCTCGCGCTAAGAACTGGTAAGAGCAACACGTGAATGACGCAATCTGCACAGACCGGCGTTCCACGCACATACACTGCACTTTTAGTGTCTGATTTCTGACATGCTTGGTTTACGAGATAATGTCATTTTGTGCTGGTTGGGGTCCATTGAATACTTAAGTAGGGCTACTAATTCCAACAAAAGCAGTGGCAATTTAATTTAATTATCAATCATAAGACAGTAAAATTCATAATTTTGGCTTCAACACCACAGAAATGTGACCGAACATACAATAAGAAATTTGTTTGTTTGAACAACAGTAAATTTTGTGGATAAACAAGGTACAGTACAGTATGAATATGTTAACTGGAAAATTTTACAGCAGGTGTTCAAAATGCTGATCATGCACTTTAGTCTTCTGGAAGGCATCTAAAATCCGATGCTGCAATTCTTCAGGAGCCACCAGCGTAGCTCAATCGGTTAAGGCGCTTGCCTGCCGGTCTGAAGTTGCGCTCGGGCGCGGGTTCGATCCCCGCTTGGGCTGTTTGGCTGGTTGGGTTTTTTCCGAGATTTTCCCCAGCCGTAAGGTGAATGACAGGTAATCTATGGCGAATCCTCACTAACCAAACTTGACAGCAGATGCTCAAAATGAGAACCATTGACAGACAATATCCCTGTCTATCACGAAAACAGTCCATTGTCTTTCTCACAGTTGCATGACTGATCTGTTTCATCTCATCTATAGCCCACTAATAATAAATCTGTAGCCGAAATTTTTCTGGTAATTTTCGATTTTACAAAAATAATTGGTCCTAACATATACAATTAACCACCCTGAAACCGAAAATAGCTTTTTTTTTTAATTTTTGTTTGTATGTCTGTCTGTCTGGATGTTTGTTACCTTTTCACGCGATAATGGCTGAATCGATTTATATGAAAATTCGGTAATTTCCTAGAAGACGGGCAAAATCCAACATGGCTGACGAAAACTACCAAAACCGTTCTGCCAACTATGAAGTCCAAATGTCACCAAACATCGCAAAATCAAAGATGAAAAATCAAATATATATTCGTATTTTTAAAGAAGAACAAGCCCTCCAAAAAATGAAAATATATTTAATTTTTCGCCTTTGATTTTTTTTGGCGTTTCGTGGCATTCGAACTTCATAGTTGGTAGTACTTTTCTGGTAGTTTTCGTCCGCACTTTATCCCCAAAAATCACAAAAACACAAAACAAAACATAATAATTTATCACCTTATCAAATAAAATTCAATTCTCATTGACGTCTTCATCGACAACCACTTCACTTCCAATATAAATGACACAGGCTTTAAGGCAATCTAAACTTAAACCATGCAAGCAACAAAGAACTAAACTAACACTTTGTCGTACAGTCAACTTTGCATAAATAAACCACGTCTTTACACTAAATGAAATTCTCTTCGAACACTTATTACACCATAACATCTACAGAAAATTCAGTAAGTAATTTCTTTAAACCACAGAAAAAACAGTTTTCTCCTCAACATTCAACACAATCCTTAATCACCAGCGAAAGAACTAAACCAAAATCGACACAAAATTTAATCAATAATTTCAGAAGACGGATTCCTTCCTTTCCCTCTTACTTCAAAATTCCAACCTTGTGCACACAAAATAAATTATTGGCACTGAAAAGTGCCTTTTCGTAAGCATGATGATGCTCATTCGACAAATGCAGACAAATCTACAATGTAACATCACTCACGTCAAACAACCAGGAACAACTGACGTCATTATCCATTCAAAATTAATGAAAATTCTAGAATAAATTACAACTATAACCAATCAAATCGAAAGAAAATCATAAAATGACAAACTTTCAATAGCTTTAGCCATCAGACACAACATAACACCACTCACGTCAAACAACCAAGAACAACTGATAACGTCATTATCCATTCAAAATTAACGAAAATTCTAGAACAAATGACAACTATAACCAATCAAATTAAAAGAAAATCACGGCGACACCTAGTATAAAAAACCTAGTACTAACATGTAAAAGTCACTAAAAGATCACTAACATTTAACTCTGAAATAAAAAAGTTGGTAATACGTACTATATTCAACCAAGTGCCCGTCTTCTATGAAATTACCGAAAATTCGAATATAAATTAAGTTCATTGTAACTTAGATTTTAGGCTATATGAAATTCAAAATATGTTATTTAAAAGGGGGTTATAAGGGGGCCTCAATTAAATAAATCGAAATATCTCGCTTATTATTGATTTTTGTGAAATACGTTGCATAACAACAGTTTCTTTAAAAATGATTTCCGATAAGTTTTATTCTTTGAAAAATTTTGATAGGACTGATATTTAATGAGATAAATGAGTTTTAAAATTAAAATACAATGCCATCTAAGGCGGTGTAATGAAATGAAAACAAATGACTACGTCTATAAGGGGCCTTGCACAACAACAATCGAAAGCTATGAAATATAGCCTACAGAGAATGTTTCTGTGTTTGTGTGAAGTAATATCGAAAGCTAAATTAACCTATTTGTATAATTAATTATTATTTCACCATTGCAAAGTGTAGTTTATCTAGATGGACATAATGCTATAATGTTATTACAATAACTTCTGGGTGCTCTCTGGACCAAATGATCACATTTTAATTATTTAAATACAATTTAAATTAAGTAACATATTAAACAATTTATCCTTCCATCAAATACGAATGTTCCCTGGAGCAAACGTCCTATTTTAATTATGTAATTACTTTATATTTATTTCTAACAGGTACAGCGGAGCGCACGGGTACGGCTAGTATCTAATTCTTTCTTTCAGGTTTTCAGTATTTCTTGGTTTACCTGATACACTCTGGACTTGAAGTAACCCCAAAGGAAGAAATTCATACGTAAAATTTAATGGAGAGTCGGAATATATAAATCTTAAAATAGTGTGCCATTAAAAAAATAAGTTTACTGTCGTACCCTGTATGCCTGAATGAGTAACTTTTTCGAATACTGGTATCATATTGCATGGTTTAGCTCCAACAGCTTTTGTATATAACGCTTTTTTTTTAATTAAAATTTAAGAAGTTACAAGTAATATTCAATACCTACTTAATAAATACTATGTATATGACAAGTGAGCTTACTTTTGTTGACAGTGTTGGGCGACCCTCGCACGAACCAGAACCCGGCTCTGCTGTCGTTCGGCATCCTGTTCTTCCGCTGGCACAATGTAGTGTCGGCCCGTGTGCAGAAGCAGCATCCCGACTGGCCCGACGAAGAGGTCTTCCAGCGGACGAGACGCATCGTTGTCGCAACCTTACAGGTACGACAGGAGAAATGGAGAGCTTCTACCTTCATCTGCTTGAATGTGGAACAACGAAGCCTAAAAAAATATATTAAATCATTGGTTAGTTAGGAATAGGATCAACATTCAAGCGGTTATGTAAGTCATCCATCATTTGAGGACCATTTTTCTCGAATTGAGGGTTTTTTTTTATATATTCTGGGGTGTAATGAGAGGAAAATGATGCAGTGCTCATAATATCATAAAACTCAACATTTTCCGTTGAAAATAGTGCCTCAGGTATTTCCCAGCTGATCTTCTTAGGACATCCATTTCTGTACTTAAAATTCCAAATAGAATTTAGAGCATTTATTGCTTGTTTTGTTTTTGTAATTCTTTCTGTACTTAAAATTCAAAATAGAATTTAGAGCATTTATTGCTTGTTTTGTTTTTGTAATTCTTTCTGTACTTAAAATTCAAAATAGAATTTAGAGCATTTATTGCTTGTTTTGTTTTTGTAATTCTTTCTGTACTTAAAATTCAAAATAGAATTTAGAGCATTTATTGCTTGTTTTGTCTTTGTAATTCTTTCTGTACTTAAAATTCAAAATAGAATTTAGAGCATTTATTGCTTGTTTTGTTTTTGTAATTCTTTCTGTACTTAAAATTCAAAATAGAATTTAGAGCATTTATTGCTTGTTTTGTCTTTGTAATTCTTTCTGTACTTAAAATTCAAAATAGAATTTAGAGCATTTATTGCTTGTTTTGTTTTTGTAATTCTGTTTCCTATTCACTTCATCATAACTTCATTCTTCATTTTTTTCACCTTCCCTTCTGTTTCTTCTATAATATCTTTCTTCACCTTGCTGCCCCACCTTTTTCTTTACTTCCCTTTCCTGTATTTTTTCTCCTCCTACAATACAAGCTGGGATCCACACCTGTGGAGTAACGGTTAGCGCGTCTGGCCGCGAAACCAGGTGGCCCGGGTTCGAATCCCGGTCGGAACAAGTTACCTGGTTGAGGTTTTTTCTGGGGGTTTCCCTCAACCCAATTTGAGCAAATGCTGGGTAACTTTCGGTGCGGGACCCCGGACTCATTTCAGCAGCGTTATCACCTTCACCTCATTCAGACGCTAAATAACCTGAGATGTTGATACAGCGTCGTAAAATAGCGTACTTAAATAAAAATATAAGCTGGCCATCCTTTCCTTTTATCGCTTTCTTTTTTTAACTTCACTTTCCCCTTCCTTTCTTCTTCATTCTCGTCTAATTCATTCCCTTCTTCTTTCACCTTTCTCATCACCATCTTCATATCACCCACTTTTTCCATCCTCCTACTTATCTCTCCACTCTCTCTGCCTTCTTTCTCCCCAACCTCACATTACAACCTCTTCCTTTCTATTCTGATACTATGTGACTTACGAAGTTCAGTCTAGTGATTATAGCCGTGTTAGTGACCCAGCCTGCTGAACGTCGTGTTGTGTTGCCTGTGCAGAACATCATCGCGTACGAGTACCTGCCGGCCTTCATGGGCGAGGGCCTGCCACGCTACGAGGGCTACAAGCCCGACGTGCACCCGGGCGTGAGCCACGTGTTCCAGAGCGCCGCCTTCCGCTTCGGCCACACCATGATCCCACCCGGCATCTACCGCCGCGACGGCGCCTGCCACTTCCGCGAGACGCCCATGGGCTACCGGGCCCTGCGCCTCTGCTCCACGTGGTGGGACTCCAACGTACGTACACCGCGCCTTCAGTCTTACACTAACTTACAAGCAAACATTCTCATGAGGGCAGATAAAGAAGTTAAATAAAGCAAATAATGTCGAAACAAGTGCTTATATAAATTTTGGCCACTCGAGCGCAATTACGAGGGCCATCGAGAAAGTAAGTTTCACTGGGATCGTTTACAGAAAGAAAACACAATTTCATGGAAAGAATTATTGGAATTAGAACGAATTGTTAAGAAGTTTATTCTTTAAGCTATTTCTAAAAATGTGTTTTGTCTTATTGGCTTTGTGATAAGGATTTCCATTGTCGCGAGGTGGATATTGTAAAAGATGATGAATAACAAGATGTTCTATGAAGAGGTATACTTAACGTGCCACAGATAAGTTAAGTGATCTGGTATTTGAGCAGCAATTGTTGAGCTATTTTTCAACATATTCCCCACTGGAATTGAGACCGTGGGATCAACAGAGAGGTGCAGACGGATGTCATACACTGATTGCGATCCCAGTCGGCAGACTTCTACAACACGGGGATACAAAAGTTGAGCCAACAGTATGACAAATGTCTCAGTTTAAAAATAGCTCAACAATTGCTGTATCTGTTCCAATAAATTAATTTTAATTGTGGTTTATTTAACGACTGCAGAAGTTATATCAGCGTCGCCGGTGTGCCGGAATATTGTCCCGCATGAGTTCTTTTACACGCCAGTAGATCTACTGACATGAGCCTGTCGCATTTAAACACACTTAAATGCTATCGACCTCAGCCGGGATCTAACCCGCAACCTCGAGCATAGAAGGCCGCGCTATACCAACTGCGCTACCTAGGGCGATCTGTTCCAATAAATCTTTCCATGAAATTGTGTTTTCTTTCTGTAAACGACCCCAGGGAATTTTATCTTCTGGAGATGGGCAGGGCATGTAGCACGTATGGGCGAATCCAGAAATGCATATAGAGTGTTAGTTGGAAGGCCTGAGGGAAAAAGATCTTTGGGGAGGCCGAGACGTAGATGGGAAGATGATATTAAAATGGATTTGAGGGAGGTGGGATATGATGGTAGAGACTGGATTAATCTTGCTCAGGATAGGGACCGATGACGGGCTTATGTGAGGGCGGCAATGAACCTCCGGGTTCCTTAAAAGCCAGAAAGTAAGTAAGGACGGCCCTCGTAATTGCGCTCTAGTGGCCAAAATTTGTATAAGCACTTGTTTCGACATTAGTAACATGGTGGAAGAAAAAAAAATTAACTTTTTATCTGCCCCAGTGGGAATGTTTGCTTGTTAGCGGTGTTCGTTAAGCAATCGTGTCGTAAACAAACCGACGCTTGACGACACTAGCAATTCCCATTACAGTAGAGCACTTGTCAAAGAAAGGAATATGCACAGCACGGACTAAGGAGTTGTGCCCGCAGGATGTGCTCTCGGACAGCACCGTCGAGGAGCTGCTGCTGGGGATGGCCTCCCAGATCGCGGAGCGGGAGGACACCGTGCTCTGCTCCGACGTGCGCGACAAGCTGTTCGGGCCGATGGAGTTCTCGAGACGGGATCTCGGGGCCCTGAACATCATGCGCGGCCGAGACAACGGGCTGCCCGACTACAACACAGTGAGGTGGGTGCTTGATTGCTCACAGGGATACCAACAGGGGCGAATGCTAGTCACGAAAGTTAGGCTTGCTCTTTTATTCATAGGGGAAAATGGGAGGATATAATAATTCATAATTAATAAAAATAATCAGATCCACATAAAAAAATTTATTTTATAATTATGAAATCATTATGAGTCATGTATCATATTCGCTTATCAGATGTAGAAGTTCGATATAATATAACAAACATGGCCAACAAAACAGCTTATTTAGTTTTTTCGACCCTGCCAACCAATGCACATTGTTGTATTGAGCTGCACTGAACGAGCGCACATATTCTCTATAATGTCTGTCTTCTCTTGAATAGTCCTTCGGGAAAATGGATTTAATAATAAGGTTTCAATAATACACAATTCCGAACTCATTGCAATTCTTAAAATTAATGTTTAAGAATTAATAATACATGCAGCAGCTAACATATGCATTCCGCTCATACAATTACATTGCACTCGCAAATCACAGCACATTCCCGCTGCCAATACTGGTCTGTGTAGCTCTCGGACCAGAGCTTCAAACAACACATAACAGAAGCATGTGCGCCTAGGACGGGCCAAGGAGGAAGGCACTTGCGCGCGCATCATATTCTCGCTATTTCTACGTCTTTCCTGTAGCTCCGAGAAACGAGAAGCGTTGCGATATTTGCGGTGTGCAACCTGCGGATGGTATTACGCCTATACAGTACTCCAAAACTCAAAATAAAGTTTAATGTACATAACGCCATTTTGAGAAATATACATTCTACGAAAATATTGGGCTTGCGCAGCAAGCATAGCATGCCCTGAGAAATCGCTCCTGGATACCAGGACTGAGTTCTGGAATTTTAATCAGATTTATTTATAACTGTTTGTTACATACGTTAAGAATAAGGTGTGTGCAAATTTTCAACTCAATCGGACTGCCAGTTTGGAAGTTAATTTTATTTTAATCATCCAAATCAGTCCTATAATCAAAATGTTCCATGTACATTATATTTAATGCGGATGCTTTAGCAAAGAAGGGCAGCTCTGCTACTTACAGACCTGTTACTAAATCTACGTATTCCTCTGTGAAAAGATTTATTAAATCTACATACTTAGACTTCAACAAACAAAATTTGATAACACAATCCCAAGGGAAAAAAATGGAACTCTCTGCATCAAAATCCACAGTTAATTCCCGATTTACCACGAAAATCGTCTGTAGCTGCATTTAGATTGGCAACAGGCCATGATTGTTTGGCCAAACACCTGCATAGAATTGGAATATATCAGTCCCCTAACTGCCCATTGTGCAACTCAAACCAAGAAATGGATTCGGAACACCTCAAAATCTGTGCTTCAGTGGCTGACCATGATAATATCTTTGAAAAATATTGGAGTGCAAGAGGTCAAATGACTTTATTGTCAAACGCCTGGCATTAGAAAACAACAACAACATTATATTTAATTACAGCAAGTTCTTTTTTTTCATGCGGATCCAGATTCACGAGCAATATTCTAACGTTGAAAAATTGATGATACCTAAGCTAGTTTACGCACAATATATTTTTGAAACCCATACATATATTTATTCGTATTTGTTATTTAGATAATAATTTTTTTTACTTCCTAATTTTCTACGTACTAAATATTTCTCAACGTTAGAGCTCAAATAATATATGAAGGGTACACGGGAAAAACGATCAAGGTCCATCAAAAATCGAAATTGAGTTAATAAAGCTATCTTATAGTGGAAAAGAAGTACTATCATGTGGTGTAGCTAGTAATAAGAAATCATCGTTCTTGACATTCCACTATGTCAATTTCTATTAAATACACACATAACAAAGTATTAAGTGCTTAAACTTTAAAATTCGTTTTTCTCGGAACTTTCTAAAATGGACCTTGTTCGTTATTCCCGTGTACGCTTCATATGCATGGACACGTACGAATATTTTCATTGAATTTTATGAAAACTGCGAGCTAATGGATCATTTTGAACATCTGAAAATGTGATTTAGAGAAAAAGGTGAATTTGTGGAAGGGGATGCAAGACTGACGTATGGGGCAGGCCTATATAAAAATATCTCATGTCCCTCGAAGAAGACGTGAAGGCAAACAACTTCTTAATATCAACTTCCGAAGTACCAAGGAACATTTTCGTACAAAAAATCGAAAATTGATTTTTTGACGGTTTTCTGTAAAAACTCAGTCCTAGTTGGAATGTTTATTCTCCTTGAAATTACTATTTAAACCATCCTTCATCATATAGTAACGTAGAATTCCTGCACGGAAATATGTTGTTGTTGTTGTTGTTGTTTTCTAATGCCAGGCGTTTGACAATAAAGTCATTTGACCTCTTGCACTCCAATATCTGCACGGAAATATAATATGTACTTCGGTACATCATAATAATATGATATGCGTAAGTAATCACTTAGTTATTCAAGACGGCGCTCATTCCTCGGATCCCGACCACTTATTCACTCATAATGAGAGCACCTCTGTACATGTGCGTTGGACATTGTGTCACTGTTACATATTCTGTGAAAACTGAGAGATATAATTTACACTGAGGGGATTCCATCAGGCATCGGAACTGGAATCCGGTTTGGCTTAGTGTATAAAGCGTCAGCACGTAGAGCTGAAAACCCGGGTTCGAGTCCCGGTGCTGGAGAGAATTTTTCTCTGTTCTATCCATCTTTCACAATCCGGAGGTGCCAACTGTTACGAATTTTCTGTAATTATTGCGGATTCCTCAATTATTACGGCATTACGGTCGAAGGGAAAATTATTACGGAAAGCTAAAATTATTTCTTCGGTAAAGAGAAAAAAAAAATGTGTAAAAAAATTCAGACTGAATGGTACCAAAGTGACATTAGAGTAAAGCTTTTATTTCAAAACGTTACAATTTTTCTTCCCTTGTAGATCGAATATAGATTCTTACGCCAAAACTTACAAGTGATTATTATGATTATTAAGTGTTAGCAGAATTTCTCAAGAGACGAACAAACAAGAAGACTGTGTTGACTAAATTGCGTTGTTGTTCCAGGTCGTATTTCCGCCTGCCCCGCATTAAGGAGTGGACGCAGATCAACCCGCCGCTCTTCAAGAAGAAGCCCGATCTGTTGCGACTGCTGGCCGGCGTGTACTCCAACAGACTGGACAACGTGGACCTGTACGTGGGGGGCATGCTGGAGTCCAGGGACGGGCCCGGCGAGCTGTTCAGGGCCATTATCAAGGAGCAGTTCACGAGGATTCGAGACGCCGACCGCTTCTGGTTCGAGAACACCGAGAGCGGGTCAGTAAAACAAACACGATCTGAGAACACTTTTTTCTCCATTACAGGACGCATACAAAGAAAGTACTTTGATGCTGAAAAAAGCCGGTTTCTACATTTTTACAAAAATATATGTTTTCAGTATTATCGATACTCCTATCTAAAATGAGGAACAAGGGGAATACAGAGAGGACAAGGGAATATAGGAGAAGGAGGGAGTGGCAAAGAGAATAGTGGGAATGCAAGAAGAACAAGGTGAATGATTCATTCAATTTCATTCATTCATTTATTTTATTCCATAGATCTTACATGAGCAATGAAGCTTTAAGATGTGGAACAAGTCAAAATTTTACAATATTACAATTACAATTTTTACAAATTTTTACAGTTTTACAAGTAATTTTCTACAATTTTGTGTAATTTTTACAATATTTTGGCGAGATGTAGTGAGATGAGGTGAGGTCCGAGAATTCGCCAAAAGATTACCCGGCATTTGCCTTTTGATTGGGGAAAATCTCGGAAAAACCCAACCAGGTAATCAAATCAAAGGGGTTGATGACGAGGACTCGCCATAGACCATCCGGCTTCAGTCCCACGGCTGGAGAAACCCTCGGAAGAAACCATTCAATGAGACCAAAGGGGGATCCAACCCAAGGCCGAACGCAGCTCCGGATCAGCAGCCCAGCGAGTCTGCCGACTGAGCTACATCGATGGCTCTACTAAAAATTTACAGTACATAGCCAATCAGATTATTAAATTTACAAACGCAAACGATCATTCGTCAGTTGAGCTATATGTATAATACAAAACAAGTAAGTTAATTAAATTTAAGGCATGAAAGAATAACAAGGGAAATACTCGTATAAGGAGAACTAAGATACGACAAGAGGAACAAGGGGACGACAAGGAGAACAAGGGGAATACAGAAAGAACAAGGGAATATAGAAGGTGGGGTGACAAGGAGAACAGTGGGAATGTGGGGAAAGCAAGGAAAATATAAGGAGGACAAGGGAAATACAAAGAGAATATAAGGAGAACAAGGGGACTACAATGTGAACAGTGGGAATAGAATGGGAACAAGTTGAATACAAGAGAAACAAGGAAAATATGAGGAGAACAAGAGGCAGACAAGGAAACCAACAGGGCGACAAGCAATACAAAGGGAGAAAGAAGGAGAACGAGGGAAATACAAGGAGAACAAGGTGAAGACAAGGATAACAATGGGAATAGAAGAAGAACAAGGAGAATGCAAGGAGAAAAAGGAAATGACAAAGAATATAAGGAGAAAACAAGAAGTATAAGGGGAACGAAGTTAGAATGAGGGAATACAAGGAGAGGAAGAAACAAGGAGAATAGGGGGAGGAGTAGGAGAATAAGGGGAACAAGGAGAACAAGGAAATGACAAAGAATATAAGGAGAAAACAAGAAGTATAAGGGGAACGGAGTTAGAATGAGGGAATACAAAGAGAGGAAGAAACAAGGAGAATAGGGGAGGAGTAGGAGAATAAGGGGAACAAGGAGAACAAGGTGAAAACAAGGAGAACAAGGCGATAAGAAATTGCATTTTTATGTGACCCAGGTTACCCACTCTCTTACCTAGTGAGAAGAATGAATATTATGCTCATTCCCTCACGTACGGAAACCCTCTTACTCATATCGCGGGTGGTATTGTGTGTATCATTGAACAAATAAGTTTTTTTTCCTACCAGCCCTGTTTCACATGTGAACATCTGGGTGCAGAATTTTTACAGATAAGGAAATCGAGGAGATCCGGCGGGTGAGGCTGTACGACGTGATCGTGAACAGCACGGACATCAAGGCCGACGAGATCCAGAAGCACGTGTTCTTCTGGGTGAAGGGGGACCCGTGCCCGCAGCCCGTCCAGCTCAACACCAGCCTGCTGGAGCCCTGCAAGTACCTCCAGGGCTACGACTACTTCGAGGTAGGTATATTCATTTTTGTTGCGAACCAATCAGGTACCGATATATAGTATTTCACCTTCAGAATATTCTATTTTTTTGCGCAGTTGAGACAGATTTATCCACATATCCATTCACTGTTTGAGTCGCTTGAGAAACTTCTTGCCCCATCAACTAAAACTTACCCTAGTGCAAACCCTAGTAATGCCGCACTTCGATTATTGTGACGTTTTGTTAAGTGACCCAAGTTCTGAACTGTTAGTCAAGTTACAGCGAGTTCAGAATATGTGCGTCCGATACGTGTGCAACATCCGACGATATGATCACATATCACCGTCCTTCGCAAGTCTTTCGTGGCTCCGACGCAAAGAACGTAGAACTTTACACTCTTTGTCTTTACTCTTTCGAATTCTGCACACCTTAACACCAAATTACCTTTCGTCTCGCTTCTCTTATCTATACTCAAACCATGACGTAAATACCAGATCACTTATCTGTGGCACGCTAAGTATACCTCTTCATAGAACATCTCGTTATTCATCATCTTTTACAGTATCCACCTCGCGACAATGGAATTCCTTGTCACAAAATATTAGGGGCTGCAAGACAATAAACACTTTTAAAAATAGCTTAAAGGATAAAACCTTCTTAGCAATTGACTCCAATTATACTGACTTAAAGGTCACTGACTATATGGTAACTTCTTTCTTTAGATATGCATCCTGATAGCGCTGTATTTTCAAAATTGCCTCTCAAGAATATCTTCCTATTATGTAACATTATTTGAAATATATTAGCATTCTATGTATTTTAGTTTAATTCTGCTACACAGTTTGTATTTAATTGTTTAATTAATACTTCATAGTATTTTACTGTTTAATTCATAAGTAACTCCTGTATACACATAACTTTTATCTACATCAAATTGTTGTATTCTTTGTAGCTTGTAAGTTCATACATATGTATGTATACATTTTGCTGGTTGAGTGGAAGAGAAGGTCTTACGGCCTTAACTCTGCCAGCTAAAATAAATCTTTATTATTATTATTATTATTATTATTATTATTATTATTATTATTATTATTATTATTGTTATTATTATTATTATTATTATTATTATTATTATTATTATTATTATTCCGGAGGGAAAAAGACCTTTGGGGAGGCCGAGACGTAGGTGGGAAGATAATATTAAAATGGATTTGAGGGAGGTGGGATATGATGGTAGAGACTGGATTAATCTTGCTCAGGATAGGGACCAATGGCGGGCTTATGTGAGGGCGGCAATGAACTACGGGTTCTTTAAAAACCAGTAAAGTATTATTATTATATTATTATTATTATTATTATTATTATTATTATTATTATTATTATTATTATTATTATTATTATTATTATTATTATTATGTTAGTTTCTAACTGGGTGGTAGAATCGTCGTGGGTGAGTAGCAAATATTGGAAGAACTCCGAACGAACGAATTAATGATTGAGAAAGAACTTAATATGTGAGCTCCAAACCTGTAGGCCACTTATCTCACTTCGCGTTTCGCTGCACCACCAGCGAATAGGAATTATAAAGAACGGATACTGAGTAAATTTCCATCAGCCGATTATTCGCAGCAGTCCAACTGCATATCTTGTTATTTTTCCCTTCCTGAAACCAAACTGCTCTTCTTCCAACTCTCCTTACTTTATTAAAATTATTGCATAAGAAATGCATCCTATGGAATACTGTATCAATTTAAGGGTTAATAGGAAAGAAGTGAAGAAACTTCTGAGAAAGGCTAATGCCCGCACGGGTTGCCTTGTCTATGATGATGATGATAATGATGATGATGATGATGATGGTTGTTGTTGTTGTTGTTGCTCTTGCTCTTGCTCTACTGGTGCTTGTTTCCAGTTGCACGTCATTTGAAGAATGTACAATCTGAGTTCGTGCAGTTTCCTGTTCTATAGCGTTTTTAATAATAATAATAATTGTGTTGCAGGGCAGCGAGCTGGCGTACATCTACGCGTGCGTGTTCCTGGGCTTCGTGCCCATCGTGTGCGCCGGGGCGGGTTACGGCGTCGTGAAGCTGCAGAACCGTCGTCGCCGCCGCCTGCGCATGCGGCAGGAAGAACTGAAGAACAACGCGGGGGGCAAAGCCTCTGTAGACAAGATGGCGGTGCGGGAATGGTTGCACGCGAACCACCGCCGGCTCGTCAAAGTCAAGTTCGGGCCTGAGGCCGCCATCCACACGGTGGACAGGAAGGGGGAGAAGCTGAGAACTGTCAACTTCAGGACCGCCGAAGCCCTCACCGTCGAGGAGTCGCAGGTGGGTGGGGTTGCCAGGATCGGAATAACTCAAAACATAAACAATGTCATCAAAATGACCCATAATTAATATTTGCAATTAATATTTAAGGGGAAAAATTCGCTCCGGCGCCGGGGATCTAACCCGGGTCCTTGGTTCTACGTACCAAGCGCTCTGACCACTGAGCTACGCCGAATTCAATCCACAGCGCCGGATCGAACCCTATTCCTTCAATGTTTCCCTTTGTGGCCTGACTCCAAGTTAGGCATATATGTTGACGTATATGTCCAATGTCAACTGCCATTATATTAGGAGCGCACTCAGTTGAGTGACTTGTTTGGCCGGGATCCCGCAGCTAAGTGCACAGTAATCTGTACAGACATATGCACTGCAGCTATGAGAATATTATAGATTTATTAATTTGTCCTACAGAATAATATCTGTAATATTGACAATTAATATTTGAGGAGAAAAATTCGCTCCGGCGCCGGGGATCGAACCCGGGTCCTTGGTTCTACGTACCAAGCGCTCTGACCACTGAGCTACGCCGAATTCAATCCAAAGCGCCGGATTCTACATTCTATAAAATTACTTTCTCATTATAAATTTTGTGCATCGCAAAACAAATTAGGATCTGAGAATGCGTAGGTTCGATTCCCACCTGGGCTTATTACCTGGTTGACTTTTTTCCCTCAGGTTTTCCTCAGCTGTAAGCCAAATGTCAGGTAATATATGACGAATTATCGACCTCATCTCGTCAAATACCGTCTCGCTATCACAATTCCATCGACACTAAATAACCTAATGGTTGATACAGCGTCGTTAAACAAGCAAGTAAAAAACCGTTAGTTTCTAACGTTATCACTCATAGTTCTGTCTACATTACATAACGACATTCTTACATTATATTAGGTTGGTGCAAAAGTTCGTACCGTTTTTTCGCTGTAAAAATATTTTATTTGAAATGAATAGAAGACAGAAATTATTCAGTAGCTATATTCCTCTACATTAGGCCTACCTGTGACTGCCAACAGTCGGGTAATTTTTCCATTCCACAATATTCTTTACTTAACCTAAATCGTTTTCAAACTCCTTTGCTTCAACCATAAGCCTAAAATATAACTCGCCTCGTCTTTGTATGTTCCGTTACCTTAACAATATTTCTTGCTCATACATTTAAAAAATTTCATCATCTGAAGAATCCATAGCATAATATTTTCCAAATGCATATAGGCCTAAACATAATATAGAGAACAAACTTGATCGCAGAATCATTATTTGACGAATACAAATTGGTGATCGAATCTTTTGATCGCCGATCAAATATAGGTTGTTCTTTCTGCAACAGGAATGTAACTGATTGCCAGTCAAACTCCGGTTAACCATCGATCAAAGTCCGATCATAAATGTTTAACGTTTCTGCAACTGGTCCTTAGTTTTGTCCTTTAAATGTGCAGAAATTTGATCCGAACAAATGTAACTTTTCATTCTGCAAAGGAATTTTACAATGTTACATTCGTTCAGATCAAATTTCTGCACATGTAAAGGACAAAACTAACATTCTTTCTATTATAGGTTTATTAATTTGTCCTACAGAATAGTATCTGTAATATTGACAATTAATATTTAAGGAGACAAATTCGCTCCGGTGCCGGGGATAGAACCCGGGACCTTGGTTCTACCTACCAAGCGCTCTGATCACTGAACTACGCCGAATTCAATCCACAGCACCGGACCGAACCCTCCTCCTTCAGTGTTTCCCTTTGTGGCCTGACTCCAAGTTAGGCATATATGTTGACATATATGTCCAATGTCAACTGCCATTATACTAGGAGCGCACTCAGTTGAGTGGCCGGGATTCCGCAGTTAAGTGCACAGTAATCTGTAGAAATATATGCACTGCGGCTATGAGAATATTATACATTTATTAATTTGTCCTACAGAATAATATCTGTAATATTGACAATTAATATTTAAGGAGACAAATTCGCTCCGACGCCGAGGATCGAACCCGGGTCCTTGGTTCTACGTACCAAGCGCTCTGACCACTGAGCTACGCCGAATTCGGTCCGGTGCTGTGGATTGAATTCGGCGTAGCTCAGTGGTCAGAGCATTTGGTACGTAGAACCAAGGACCCGGGTTCGATCCCCGGCGCCGGAACGAATTTGTCTCCTTAAATATTAATTAAAATTCTTTCATTCATTTATTGTCATAATACACTGCTCTCTTAAATTGACTGAGCATATCGGGAATTAAATCAATGACTTTCCCAAAACACGCTCTGAAATGTTTCATATAAAACAATTGTTATCTGGAAAAGGAAGCAAAATTTAATTTAACTTTTTTTTTGTTTGAAATATTTCAAAGAATAGCCTCCTAAAGTTAATGGCATTACCTACGGTTGATCCTATATACATTAGCTCACGACAACAGGCCCTACACACATAGATGAGCAGTTGTGTTGATGCGTTGCAGGACAGCAGTGGGAACAAGAAGCGCCCGCTGGTGCTGATCCGCGTGCCGCGGGACCACGACCTGGTGCTGGAATTCGACACGCTGGCGGCGCGGCGCAAGTTCGTGTCCAAGCTGGAGGCCTTCCTCAACTCGCACAAGAAGCGGCTGGTGAGCGTGCAGTCGCCGCGCGAGGCGATGCTGGCCAACGCGGAGACCCGCGAGCGCAGACAGAAGCGGCTGGAGCACTTCTTCCGCGAGGCCTACGCCCTCACGTTCGGGCTGAAGCCGGGGGAGAAGCGGCGGCGCTCGCACGCGGACAGCGAGGACGACGGCGAGGTGATGACGGTGATGCGGACGTCGCTGTCCAAGAGCGAGTTCGCCAGCGCGCTGGGCATGAAGCCCGACGCCGTGTTCGTGCGCAAGATGTTCAACATCGTCGACAAGGACGGCGACGGCCGCATCTCCTTCCAGGTACATCTCTGTTGCATTTGTGCGCATGTGTATGTCGTGATTTTGCGTCTTTGTACGTACATACCTTACTTACTTACTTTTAAGGAACTCGGAGGTTCATTGCCGCCCTCACATAAGTCCGCCATCGGTCCCTATCCTGAGCAAGATTAATCTAGTCTCTACCATCATATCCCAACTCCCTCAAATTCATTTTAGTATTATCCTCTCATCTACGTCTCGGACTACCCAAAGGTCTTTTTCCCTCCGGCCTCCCAACTAACACTATATTCATTTCTGGATTCGCGTATACGTGCTACATGCCCTGCCTATCTCAAACGTCTGGATTTAATGTTCCTACTTATGTCAGGTGAAGAATACAATGCGTGAAGTTCTGTGTTGTGTAACTTTCGCCATACTCCTGTAACTTCATCCCTCTTAGCCCCAAATATTTTCCTAAGCACCTTATTCTCAAACACCTTTAACCTATGTTCCTCTCTCAGAGTGAGAGCCCAAGTTTCACAACCACACAAAACAACTGATAATATAACTGTTTTATAAATTCTAACTTTCAGATTTTTTGACAGCAGACTGGATGATAAAAGCTTTTCAACCGAATAATAACAGGCATTTCCCATATTTATTCTATGTTTAATTTCCTCCCGAGTATCATTTATATTTGTTATTATGATGGAAATTGTATCCTCATACATGTTCCTTCGTTTTCCGCATTGAGTCGGAGTGTAGTAGCTATGTTTCGATGGAAAAGATGGGAAGAAATTGGTTTATAAGTGTTACCAATCTGGCAATTTCAAACAGATATTATGAATACCTATTATTCTTCATTGACGAGTGTATTTTGACATTGAAATTATACTGTTATAGTGGCAGGGAAAAGATTTTGAAGTGTTGCGAAAACAATGAAAATATGACACAGGGTCAGTCTAGTGAGTGAAATGAGAGTAAAATGAATCTGGGGAATGATTACCTGTGCTAAAATATGCATGTGTGTATGTATGTATGTATGTATGTATGTATGTATGTATGTATGTATGTATGTATGTATGTATGTATCAATATCTATCGAGCGCGATAGAGGCTGTCGGAGACAGGAGGTCAAAGGTTCGATCTCCCGAGACCGGTAATACTGACCGACGTTTTCATGGTCTTCCTCAGTCACATCAGATAAACGCCTGGTTTGTTCTTTAACGTACGTCAATACCATGATAGCAAAGTTTTCTATTTAGACTTGCTAAGTGTAGATTTGCACGTGTAAGTATTTAGATATATGTACTCTTAAGTGTTTAGATTAGGAAAACAGAGAGGGTTTGGAATTGAGCGGGTTACATTAGCTGTTTGTTTATGCTGATAACGTGAATATGTTAGTAGAAATCCACAAACGATTAGGGTAAACACGGGAATTTTACTTGAAGCAAGTAAGAATGTGGGTTTGGAAGTAAACCCCAAAACACGAAGTATGTGGTTGTCTCGTGTCCGAACATAGTACGAAATGGTCATATAAAAATTGGAAATTTATCGTTTGGAAAGCTGAAAAAATTCAAGTATCTTGGAGTAACAGTAACAAATATAAGTAACATTCAAGAGGAAATTAAACGCAGAATTAATATGGGAAATGCCTGTTAATATTCGGTTGAGAAGCGTTTGTCATCCAGTCTGCTGTCAAAAAGGCTGAAAGTTAGAATTTATAAAACAGTTATATTATGGGTTGTTCTGTATGGTTATGAAACTTGGACTCTCACTTTGAGAGAGGAACAGAGGTTAAGGGTGTTTGAGAATAAGGTGCTTAGAAAAATATTTGGTGCTAAGAGGGATGAAGTTGCAGGAGAACGGAGAAAGTTACAACGCAGAACTGCACGCATTGTATTCTTCACCTGACATAATTAGGAACATTAAATCCAGACGTTTGAGATGGACAGGGCATGTAGCACGTATGGGTGAATCTAAAAATACATATAGAGTGTTAGTTGGGGGACTTGAGGGAAAAAGACCTTTGGGGAAACCAAGACGTAGATGGGAGGATAAAACTGAAATGGATTTGAGAGAGGTGGAATATGAGACTGGATTAATGTTGCTCAGGATAGGGATCGATGGCGGGCTTATGTGAGGGCGGCAATGAACCTCGGGGTTTCTTAAAAGCTATTTGTAAGTAAGTGTTTAGATTTGGAGCCTATTTTTTTATTTATCTCTTATTGTAATCTGTAATTGCCACTGGATGAAAATCCATTCGTAGTTAATAAATATTAATTCATAATTAAATTCCACGAGCCGCCACTGTTATTACTTTCGTGGAATGAGTTCACACTCTGTAAAGAGGGCTTTAATGGCATTCCAGGAATTCCTGGACACAGTGGTGCTCTTCTCGCGTGGGAAGACAGAAGACAAGCTGCGGATCATTTTCGACATGTGTGACAACGACCGAAACGGCGTGATCGACAAGGGTGAGCTGTCAGAGATGCTGAGGTCCCTGGTGGAGATCGCGCGAACCACGAGCCTGTCCGACGAGCACGTGACGGAGCTGATCGACGGCATGTTTCAAGACGCGGGTCTGCAGCAGAAGGACTTCCTCACGTACAGTGATTTCAAGCTCATGATGAAGGAGTACAAGGGCGACTTCGTGGCCATAGGCCTGGACTGCAAAGGTGCCAAGCAGAACTTCCTAGACACGTCCACCAACGTGGCCAGGTGTGTAACTAATATACATTTATATATATTATTTTAATGTATCGAAGTACATATGATATTTCCATGCAGATATTCTGCGTCATCATACGATGAAAGAGTAATGGAACGGAGAAAAATTCTCTCTGGCGCCGGGATTTGAACCCGGGTTTTCAGCTCTACGTGCTGATGCTTTATCCACTAAGCCACACCAGATACCCACCCTGGCATCGGACAGAATCGTCTCAGATTAAGCTCCAACTCTTGGGTTCCCTCTAGTGGCTGCCCTCTGCACTACGTCATAGATGTCTATGACGGCCAAATAGTCACTCATAACGAGTGCACCTCAGCACATGTGTGGACTTCAGTCCTACGTTCATAGACATCTATGACGTAGTGCAGAGGACGGCCACTAGAGGGAACCCAAGAGTTGGAGCTTAATCTGAGACGATTCTGTCCGATGCCGGGGTGGTATCTGGTGTGGCTTAGTGGATAAAGCATCAGCATGTAGAGCTGAAAACCCGGGTTCAAATCCCTGCGCCGGAGAGAATTTTTCTCCGTTCCATTACTCTTTCATCGTATAATATACATTGCTTCACAGTCGCTTACACAACCATGCTGATTTTTATGTAATAAATTGGCTTACTAAAAGATCCTGAAAATGGTGTGGGTTTAAGCTAGTGGTCGTCAGCACTTGCAGAAATGGGTAAAGTGCAAGGAGTGTTGGTTGTGAGGCCGGAGGGAAAAAGACCTTTGGGGAGGCCGAGACGTAGATGGGAGGATGGTGTTGGAATGGATTTGAGGGAGGTGAGATTGTGATGATGGAGAGTGGATTGGTCTTGCTCAGGATAGGGACCGATGGCGGGCTTGTGTAAGAGCGGCAATGAACCTCCGGGTTCCTTAAAAGCCTGTAAGTAAATAATATACAATGCATAGTGTGGCCCGCCAAAGTGGTGTGCAACTTGAAAATGGGTCACAGTCCTGCCAACTATCCGCCATATGCGGAATCCGATTCACGCAAGTGAAGTGGGTAGGCATTAGATACACACAGATATTTAATATACATTCCATAGATATCTTATCTTGTGGGTGAATACCCCAGGCACTGAGATATTCAACAGTATTTTCATAAAATTACAGTTGGAAGTAAATCCCGAAAAGACTAAGTATATGATTATGTCTCGTGACCAGAATATTGTATGAAATGGAACTATAAAAATTGGAGATTTATCCTTCGAAGAGGTGGAAAAATTCAAATATCTTGGAGCAACAGTAACAAATCTAAATGACACTCGGGAGGAAATTAAACGCAGAATAAATATGGGAAATGCCTGTTATTATTCGGTTGAGAAGCTTTTGTCATCTAGTCTTCTGTCAAAAAGTCTGAAAGTTAGAATTTATAAAACAGTTATATTACCGGTTGTTCTGTATGGTTGTGAAACTTGGACTCTCACTTTGAGAGAGGAACAGAGATTAAGCTTGTTTGAGAATAAGGTTCTTAGGAAAATATTTGGGGCTAAAAGGGATTGAAGTTACAGGAGAATGGAGAAAGTTACACAACGCAGAGCTGCACACATTGTATACTACACCTGACATAATTAGGAACATAAAATCCAGACGTTTGAGATGGGCAGGATATGTAGCACGTATGGGCGAATCCAGAAATGCACATACAGTGTTAGTTGGGAGGCCGGAGGGAAAAAGACCTTTGGGGAGGCCGAGACGTAGATGGGAAGATAATATTAAAATGGATTTGAGGGAGGTAGGATATGATGGTAGAGACTGGATTAATCTTGCTCAGGATAGGGACCAATGGCGGGCTTATGTGAGGGCGGCAATGAACCTACGGGTTCCTTAAAAGCCAGTAAGTAGTAGTATTTAACACTGGAAATCTGGTAGAAACCTGGGAACAAATTATTAAATCGGAGACATTCCAGAGACAAATTTCGGGGACTGTCCCTGGAAAACGGGCATGTCTAGAAACCTTGACAAAAATTCCATTATTTCAGTGATACCTGTGCAGTTAAAATCATAGTTAAATAAGCTGCGCATATTTGTTGCAGAATGACGAGCTTTCACATCGAGCCTGCACAGGATGGGGCCCGCCACTGGTTGCTGAGGAAGTGGGACTGCATCACTACATTCCTGGAGGAGAATCGTCAGAACATCTTCTATTTATTTGTCTTCTACGTTATCACCATTGCGTTGTTTGTGGAGCGGTTCATACGTAAGTAACAATAATAAATAGAGATGTTTTTATAAGAACAAACTGCTATCCATTTCATTACTTTCTGGTTCTAAATATGTGTACTTTTTCCGTGCATATTTGCATGTTTTGGCCTTGTTGGAGATAAAAACATGCATAATGCATATTTAAGCAATTTTTAGCTTAATCATGCATATAATATACATTATATTCAGTTTAAATGCATGTTTTAATGGTTTTGAGTTGACACCTCAGTTTCTCGATTTTTATGTCCCGTATTTTAGCTTAAGGAATCAAGATTGAAGAAGGAAAAGAAAAATAATAAATAACAGAAAAAGGTTCATTCAAGTTTGTACCTGTAACTTCTTTTGATGTAGAGAAGTCATTCTCTGCCTACAAAAACATATTGACTGACAAGCGCAGGAATCTCACAGTAACCAATTTAGAAATGTTGTTAGTTGTTAACTGCGCAAAAAAAGGTGAGGTGAAATAAGAAGTTAGGAACAAAATTGAAAGTGCATATTTTAATGTATTTAAGTCTATTCATTCTTGAATGGACAAATTTGATTGGTTTTCTATTTGGATTACTACAGTTATTACAACCAGGAATACACTATAGCTGACCAGGTTATCAATCATTATTATTTGCATTCATAAAGCTTGAAATATGCATTCAAATATGCTTTATGAAATCTTAAAATATGCAGTATAAAATGCTATATAAATTTCAGCTAGTAAATTTTTTTTTACTTTTAAATGGAATAGAAAGATGGTAGTTTTTAAACCTCAACACATGCACAATTTGTTGAAAGTTGTGTAAAACATTGTGCATTGCAATAAAACACAGTTAAACAACTAACTTGAGTTTAACTGTATTATTTACGTAAGTTATAAAATTTCTATCTTTTACCCAAATTACCTAATGCTGAGAATTGCAGGAAATTATCAAAAAAATTTAAATTATGGTTTATTTAACGATGCTCCCAACTGCCGAGGTTATATCAGCGTCGCCGGTGTGCCAGAATTTTGTCCCATAGGAGTTCTTTTACATGCCAGTAAATCTACTGACATGAGTCTGTCGCATTTAAGCACACTTACATGCCATCGACCTGGGGCAGGGTCGAACCCACAACCTCGAGCACAGAAGGCCAGCACTATACCGACTGCTCTCCCCAGGCTGACCAGGAAACGATGAATGTCATATTCATGTTTTCCATGGTGAAGATCGTATGCCTGTCAGAAAACAGATTTTGTACATTTAGAATATCCTCTCCCTATCACAAGAAGACAAAGGTGGAACAAACTCCATATTGCTTCTTGTGTCAACTCCTCTTGTAATTATTTTGCTGCTTCAAAATGCAACAATTTTGTATTTTACAAACAAAATGGCATGCACAACTTTTTTAAGTTTTCCATAAAACCTTTTTGCAATTCCTTATGTTTCAGGGGTCAAAGCATAGTTAACATTTTGAACTAATAACAAGGACTCGTCCAGTAGAGAACATACTGTTTCAATTTTTATTACTGTTTCAGATAGACTGACTCACGTGGTACTAACGCAAATGAGCTAATCATAATGTCGTGTCTCCACAGAATGTGAATAATTCCTTATCCATTAAACTTCGAAGAATTGCTAAATACTCCATTTTTATTACAAAAGCATATATATATATATATATATATATATATATATATATATATATATATATATATATATATATATATCAGAATACGTAACTTTTATGCTGAAATAGGAAAATATGCATGCAATGTAAATAAATCTTAAAACATGCAATCATATACACTAACAAAATATATCTGTTAAATAATTACTATTGTCATGATAATCGAAGAAAACTGTGTTTGCATTATGTTAAATTAGTGTGCTTGCAATATGCATTTTACATATAGATCCTTGCTCTAGTTATCAGTAATGGTATTGTGACCTACAGAGCAAATGCCTATTAGCCATTGTCATGGTTGCAGACTACTCGTTCATGGCAGAGCACACGGATCTACGCCACATCATGGGCGTGGGGATCGCCATCACTCGTGGCTCGGCGGCTTCACTGTCCTTCTGTTACTGCCTGCTGCTGCTCACCATGTCACGCAACCTGCTCACCAAGCTCAAGGAGTTCTCCGTGCAGCAGTACATCCCACTCGATGCCCACATACAGGTACTTTGTACACTTCAAATAGGGTAACAAATCTGCTCATTACAACTCATTTCACAAAAATATTGGTAAATTTATAACCATTACAGAAACCCTTAAGCTTTTTTATATTCTGCAATTAAAATACAATGCTTTTCATATTACAAGTGAAAACACCTTACCTTACCTAATTTTTTTTTTTTTACTCAGCCTCCTATAAAATTGAGTACCGGGTCTTTCCCGGGGGTAAAAGGCGGTCAGAGCGTGGTGCCAACCACACCACCTCATTCTAGTGCCGAGGTCATGGAAAGCATGGGGCTCTACCTCCATGCCCCCTAAGTGCCTTCATGGCATGTTACGGGGATACCTTTACCTCATTCTAGTGTCGAGGTCATGGAAAGCATGGGGCTCTACCACCATGCCCCCCAAGTGCCTTCATGGCATGTTACTGGGATACCTTTACCTTTTACCTTTACCAATGCCACCAGGTTGTAATTTGACATTTCTGGTTTCTCCTGGCAGTGGCTTATTTGTAACCACTTCTGAGGTTGGGGTGCCTGGAAGGCGGAGTTACGCTGCCCCGATGATTTTCTGAAAGGATGATTATGAAGTGCCAGGCGAGGTCTTAAACCTAAGCCTAACCTAATTTCCAGACAGTGGACGAACATAGGAAAAAATTTCTTTGTTCTAACCGGGAATCGAAGTGTTGTGACTGGCTGATGGGTACCGTTTTTTGATTGGGTGATTATGGTGAAGTGATACCTATGTGATTGGCTATGATTGTAATTTCTAGATGTTTCAGATTTTTTTTCCAATGCCACCAGGTTGTCGATTTGACATTTCTAGTTTCTCCTGGCACTGGCTTAGTTGTAACCCACTTCTGAGGTTGGGGCGTCTGGAAAGCGGAGTTACACTGCCCCGATGATATATTTTGATAGGATGATTATGAAGTGCCAGGAGAGGTCTCAAACCTAAGCCTAACCTAATTTCCAGACCATGGACGAACATAGAAACATTCCCCTTTAAGGAAAAATATCTGTGTTCTTAACTGGAATTGAACCCGGGACCTCAAGAACAGTAGTCTGAAGCTCTGATCACTAGCCCATAAGGCTGGTCAAAATATATGCACCGCCCGGGAATCGAACCCGGGTCGCAAGAATGGGAATCTTGCATGATACCACATCACCAGCGGTGCAAGGCTTACCTAAATTAATTATTGGCCCAAGTTTTGTGCCAAACCTGACTGAGGGTGAAAAAAATTAATTGCTTGGCTTCCTTCAAAAATGAACTCAAACTGAAAGATCTGTATCTGAGATTTATGGTAAGCAAAAGAACCCTACTCCTGAGTGAAAGGGAAATATGATCTGGTGAGATTTTCATGGCCAATTTTTTATTTTGAATAAACAGATGTTTTTACAGGTCTGTGTAACTGCAGCAGTTCCTAATTTTCTAATCATTAATATAGAAAATTTTGAAGAACTTCTAACAAGTTTATTAAAACTTGTAGAAGGTACATACTGTGCAAATTTCACGAGAGGATCCTAGTGAGGGGAGTATGGTCCTTGGGGGGGGGGGGGGTAAGAGGAGAGGGTAAGCTACTGTCCAACTCAATGGTTATGTAGCATCTTGATTTTCTCCACTCGTTTCTGTTGGCCCCTCTGTTAAGACTGGTGACTGAGCTGTTACGCTTTTTCCTGAAAATATTTGTTTAAAATAATTTAAAGAAACATTTTTATTTATTTTTATTTGTCTACCATGATGTGTGTTATTTATTGTATGTCAGTGTTTGTTAATCAATTGGCTTGTGCTCTTATTGCACCTGGAATGACTGTATTGGTTTTTCCTGATACCAGGGTAATAGAATATCGGAAGAGGTATTAAATATCATTTCTTCAACATATAATAATTTTGGAAGCAAACGTTTTCATAAAACATATTATAATCATCTGGAACAGTACATTCTCATAATAAACAAGAGACAGCCGCTAGGCGCTTCTAATTATTAGGGCACTAGAACATGCGAGGAGTATAGAGTAACTCAATCTTAATTTTGGCATCGAAAATTCTCATAGTAAACAACTGACGATGTCAAGGCACACGTAAAAACAAATGATGATCACCAGGCACATGTTTATATACAAATAAATTATGATCACCAGGCGTATTGTGGCGGTTTTTTTTTAATTTGTACCGGTACCGAATGTTGTAAAAATAACTACTTATTTAGGGTTCTGAAGTGAATAATTTTGGACAGATACTGAATTTTGAACATTATCTTATGCATTTTTTGTATCTTTCTATCAGTTCTTTTTCGTTCCTTTCGTGGTTAGTAATGACAACATAAATTGTTGAGAAAATAATATCTGCTTGAAGATTATTTTATGTTTAACTGTGTTTGTTTTAAACAAAAGCCTGAGTTCATAGAATTAACACTATTTAATAAATTACGAGTACCGTACATTAAGCAATAATTGAGCATTTATAAATTACTTCTTATGTCAGTTTGATGAACGTGTATTATTAAGAATAAAGAGAATTAAAGCTCTTAATGATACAAATAAACTAGCGCTTAATATTGATAAAAACAGTGTAAGCAAAGTAATACGTTTAATAGTGCTTGCTGAGTTTTCCTACAATATTAGATTAAATGGAAAATGGAATTGATCTCAAGGAATCTATAAACACAAAGTTTTTTGGTTTTTAATTGGATAATCACTAGAACTGGAAAATACGCATAGAATAATATTACCCTAAATTGAGCTTACCCTCTTATACATTAAGATCCATATCTTCTATTGGCAATATAAAGATCCTTAAAATAATGTATGTTGCATACTTCCATTATAGAATGAAATAGCCTACATGGCTTAATATTCTGGGATAACTCAACTGAAACTTAACATGTTTTTCTTTTAGAAAAGAAAGCCCGAAAAATGACAAGTACCGTATGCATAAAAGGACGTATTGTAAAAAGATTTTCCATTACGATTATATTTTATGTTAAAAATCGAGATACTTTGTGTACTAATTAGAACATTCCTAATTTAATACAGGATATAAATCAGATCTTCAAGTCTTCACTGCACTGCCCCATTATTTTAAAGTTTTAAAAGGCCAAGAGAAAAAGTTCAGAACAGAATTAAGAAAATGTTTCGTATTCATACCTTCTGCTCAACTGAAGAACTGCTTATGCTTGTAAATTAATTTAATTCTACCAGCTACTTACTTTGTGTTGTGAATCTATGCTGATCCGATTTCTTTACAGTCCAAATCTCACTAGTGCCATATTTGTACTAGTGGTCTTGCCAAATTTTTATAAATTTTGATTTCAGTGTGCTTTTGCGGAACAGTTCAGTTTTCAATATGTTGTCTCTCAAAATTCCTTTAGGATGCTTAAATGTCCTGCTTTCACAAAATTGGGTTTAAATGTCCCACTTTACGAAAATTAATGCTCAATAGCATTTGTAAAGCAACAGAAATTAAGATCATCTCAATCCCCCACCCCTCTCTCTCTTTGACATTCAATATCGATGGTTGAACCTTGATACCCTCAGATGACACTTTTGAAATATGTCACAGATGTCAAAGTTTCTGAGTGGAATGACTAAAATACTTAATGATAAACTGTAGGCTGAGATTTTTCTGTATTTGAAAGCTAAGAATGTGAGAATGTGAGATATCAGGCCATGGTGAATATTATGCAGTGTATTCTCTTCTTTCCCTGGGATCAGTGCACCCGTAGAAAAAAGTGCTTTCACTCAACAAGTTATGATCCTCAAAAAATCTAATATCTTTGAACACCCTGAAAGAGATATTGTTGACACCCACTTCGACTTCCAAAAAAATTTGTTGAAAACGAATCTATGAAACAGGACCTCTACCTTCATTTCTCATCAATAAAGACATTAGGAATATTTATTAGCGGTGTCTGATGATACAAGTAGGCCCTAAAGATAAATCTGAATTTATTTTAAGTATGTTACGTAACTTAAACCTTTAAAAGATATTAATCACTAATGTACATAATGTTAGACCTAATATGGAAATTGAGGATAAAATTATTCCAGCTGTTACTGGTACAAAAAAATTTTGTTACATTCATATTTGATAGTATAACATCATAAAAAGCACGTGTAATGAAATAACTACCAGAGTTTTTAGTTTTCATCATATTATTACTTTCAGAAAGTTGTAAAATAAATATTGGTTTTTGTCAAGTTTGTTTCTATTATTTTAAACTAAAAAAACTTAAGTCAATAATAGTTTTGTATTTTCAGTCAAAACAGAATTTATTTTTCTGCCATCATATATTTGATAAGTGTTTGACTGAAAATACAAAACTATTATTGACTTAATTTCACAAAAACTTATCTGAATCAACATGACCTTTAAATTTAAAAAAACTTAACCTAGCTATACAAAATCGTTTTATTACATCTTATGTAAAGTGGTGTGGGTAAAAGATGGTGTGAGGGGAATTAGAGGTACAGTAAAAACCTAGTTAAGGGGCACGAAAAAAAAAAAAAAAAAAAAAAAAAAAAAAAAAAAAAAAGGCAGGAACTGCTGGACTAGACCACTGAAGATGCTTTAGCATTGAGCTTTCTTGTCATTTGAAACTTATGACTGCTTCGTTTGTTTTCCAGTTCCACAAGATAGCTGCCTGCACGGCTCTGTTCTTCTCCCTGCTGCACACTGTTGGCCACATCGTCAATTTCTACCACGTGTCAACACAGCCTGTGGAACATCTGCGCTGCCTCACAAGTGAAGTTCACTTCCCTTCTGACTACAAGCCTGGCATCTCTTTCTGGCTTTTCCAAACCATAACAGGTATATTCTGCTCTGTCGCAAGGTCAGCTGATACCAAATAGGTTTTATGTTACAGAACTGAGATGATAAAAAATTTGCCAATCAGATTTATCTCGCTGACAAGTACAAAATAATATGATTGCTGGCAAAAATCGAAAACAGTAGAAATGACTTGCAGGACCCAGAATATAAACTAAAAATTGACAAAATGACCTCAAAATTGGTTCATATTTACCAGCTATCATTTATATAAAAAAATTAATCACAAACATTTTTTCCTTATTAGTTCCAGAAAATGGTGCACAACAAGTGGTTTAAATTTATTCAGACGATTTCACTTCTTGTGCACAGTATGGTGCCATATTTCTTAATATTAATATTCTCATATGCCAGAAATGCATATAGAGTGTTAGTTGGGAGGCGGGAGGAAAAAGACCTTTGGGGAGGCTGAGACGTAGATGGGAGGATAATATTAAATGGATTTGAGGGAAGTGGTAGGGACTGGGTTAATCTTGCTCAGGATAGGGACCAATGGCAGGCTTATGTGATAGTGGCAATGAATCTCTGGGTTTTCTAAAAGCCGTAAGTACTCATAAGTATAGTGAGGGTCACATAAGAATAGTTCCTAAGCAGCAAATATTGCCGACTTGTCAGTGTTGCCAACTGTTACCAGATATTACATGATCCTAACGTACTAAATGACTTATTTACTTACCGTACTTTATGTCGGAAGGTTATTCTAAATAACTCAATAATTTGTAACATATTTTCGTCAGACTATACGAGAAAGGGATCAACATGTTAAGTATTTTGTCTAGCAATACGAAATGCATTGGTTTGACCTGGTTTGACTAAGCAATTAACTCACGAGACCTAACCTAATGTATTTTGTTTGACCACATGAAATTATTAGTACTAACTCCGAAAACTTACCTGACTATAGTCTTGAATTATAACCACAATGAAACACATATAATAACTATTATGTATTAATATTAATACTGATATTAGTTAATTATTAGTATGTTCAAATTTCACTAGCTTCCAGTAACCGGCTCAGAAATCTAGTACAATTTTAATTTCATGGAACTTCGATATTTGTCTCAGCTGCCAACATACCAGTTACAAAATCACTACCATTTGTAGTATTTGTCAGTATCGAAATTCGAAACTAAGTTGGCGAAATAAAATTCAACCTGCAAACTAGAAAATCACCACAATCCACTAGCATATGTAGTAATGGGGGGAAAAATGGTTAGGTTTCACCCTTAGGATATGAAGTAAGCTGACCCAGACTATAGGTAAGTAAATAAAATGTATCTATAAAAGAAACTGATATATATCAGATACAAGCAAATTTACTAGTGAAGTATTACTCCTTACTTTTGTATGAAATATAAGTTTACTCTTTTCATTCCTTCCCCTTCGAGAAAAGAAGATAATGTATCCACTGGTGCTGAAGTGCTCTTTATACACTCATTTATTTTTGCAGTGACCTCTTCCTCCTGTTTCCAGGGTTGACCGGGGTGCTGCTGTTCATTGTGATGATAATCATCTTTGTGTTTGCTCACCCCATCATCCGCAAGAAGGCGTACAAGTTCTTCTGGTCTGCTCACAGTCTGTATGTTGTGCTGTACATTCTGTGCCTCGTCCACGGACTTGCCCGGCTCACTGGTGCACCCCGATTCTGGCTCTTCTTCATTGGGCCTGGCATTATCTACACACTTGACAAGGTGGGTTGAAACCTGTTAACAATTTACAGGCGCGTCTGCACCTGAAGAATATAGTCTGTTTACAATTTTCCACTGGTTGAGACTGTCCTCTGCTACAATAGCGAAGCAGAAGAGACCGTAGTAGAACTGAAAAAGGAGATTAAATTGGTTTCGACACATATGGGATATTATTGTATAGCATACCTGCATAAACAGCGCTCAACGAGCTTGCGCGCTCCTTCGAAGTGGGAGAGCCGTGTTTACCGCTCGCCGAAACGGAGAGGAAGATACGTCAGAATGACATAGACTTGCTATAGGTAGAGGAGAGGGAAACGACCACTCAGTTATCTAGTGGAGTGTAGTGTGTAGGCCTGTTCTCAGTAACTGTTTCACGTTGCTTACCTACTGCTACAGTACAGTATGGAGGAATCTAAAAGACGGAACGTAACATTTAACGATTTACAGCTCGAACTTATTGATCTTCAATGTGACCTAAGGGCTAAAGATCGTTTGAATAATACTACTAGCCTGGTTGAGTTTTACAAGACTAAACATTAGCAATAATATCCACGACTACACAGGCTGGCTGTGAAAATGATTGCTATGTTTGGCTCAACATTTATGTTTGTGAGCAACTATTTTCTATAATCAACTTTAATAAAGGCAGACATCGAACATCTGTAATTGATGTTTCATTACGATCAGTAGGCTACTGTTCCTTTCAGCTGCCAACAGCATAAAACCTCGTTTTGATGTACTGGTAAATAAAAATATAACAAAATGATATTGTACATTTAAGTAGCTATAGAATTTCTATTACTTCTGTGAAATAAATATATCTTTATTAATTAATAATAGTCCAAGATAGTTTTGCTAACACTGAACGGGAATTCATTTCATAAGCACTCGTAATAGTACTTCCTTCTGTGTACATTTTGTACGAGATCACCCCTTCTTCCAGTCCACCCTTATACAGAGCGCAGCTAATATCTGCATTCCGCTCATGAGCTGTGAGCCGGCTCGGAGAGCGCAAACCTTGTGCAGGCCTGTTGTAGAGACTGGATTAATCTTGCTCTGGATAGAGACTGATGGCATTCCTATGTAAGAGCGGCAATGAATCTCTGGGTGTCTTAAAAGCCGTAAGTAAGTAATGAAGATGGATGAAGAGCGATGGCCTGAAAGAATATTCCAATGGACACCAACAGGGAGAGGAAACCGTGGAAGACTGAGAAGGTCGTGATACCAGGGCGAGAGGGAATTATCTCTGCCAAAGGTCTTCAAGAAGAGGATGCCCTAGACAAGAGAAATCATTTGCTCCCTTCTTCTCTTTCTCACGTTTGCTTGCCTCTCTCTCGCTGTTCACTCAGAGCTTTTGGCTTGTCGTTATATTTGAACAGAAACGCAAAAATGTATTATCCAAAGAAAGTTAAAATATAACTACTTATATTCTGTAACTCAAATATAAATATTGTGCGTATAACATTTCAAAATTGTGTGTTCAAGTGTAAAATTTATTTAAAGTTTATACATAATAATGCTTAAATGTTCTAACTTGGAAAGCTTAACTTAACAGGATGGGAATAAAGATGTCAGCGTTATATTAACAGATCAAATGTAGAAATAGCATACAGGAAATTGTAAACGGAAGAAAATTGAGGGAACTCGGAAAATTTTTGTTTATAGTAAAGAAAAAATGAGAAGGGAAAAGAAAGGTATAAACATATGTATATAAATGAGAAATAATAATTAAAGGGAAAGAGTTTTTGTTAAGAAATAACTAGAATGATTGTACGTAGTATGGAATATATAGTAAGAGTTATTAATAGTAAAATGTAGTTAAGAGTGGGTTCTTGGAAAACAGAAATGTAACAGGACCACCATTAACTAATGATATACAAATTGTACATCATTTTGATGACAATAAATATACATACTGGTACATATATTAACAGTTCGGGGAGATCTCAGGCATTATAAAAATTACCGATTAACTGTTAAGTTATTTAAATTAGTAAATAAAAACTCACTGTGTTAACATTTTAAATAATGATGTTACTCTACCCGATTTACTAGTTTCGATGCAATTTTCATCATCTGCTGAATTCGAGATGAAAATAACATCGAAGTGCCTTCATGGTGTGTGACGGGGATACCTTTACCTTTTACTAGTCAACAGGTACAATAACATCTATATTTTTTAAATGTTAACACAGTGAAGTCGTTATTTATTAATTTAAATAACTTAACAGTTAATCAGTGATTATATAAGTGTTAAAAGATTATACTGTATACAAGAATGAAGTTATAAAAAATTGTTTTGTGAAGAATGAACTTTCTGTACAAATGCTACGTAAAATCGGGACAGTGGAAGTTGAAGAAAGTCATCCACTTTCCCAATCTTCCACTTCTCCTTCTACTCCAGCTACAAGCATGGCAACTTCATATGAATAATACCTTGAGTCGCAGGATTCTGATCCTGCTGAATTGTGATAAAGTGAGCACTATTGGTGGTGGTGGGTTCATTGTGATAATCATGGTATTTCTAAGATGGTCATTTTGCAAATTCCAGCTTATTTCAGCACTAATCTAGCCTATTTTTGCATATGCAAATGTTGGCATATTCGAATTTTAAAGATGTATTTTGATTTTGATTCAATTTTGTAACATAGCTATTTTTTACACGAAGAAGCTTATTTTTATACTCATCTAGTATATTTTTGACGAGTTGGCAACACTGCTCTAAGTGATAGTTGTACTGGACTGGCCCACAGGTGGTAAGTCTACGCACCAAGTACATGGCACTGGATGTAATCGAGACAGAACTGCTGCCGTCAGACGTGATCAAGATAAAGTTCTACCGCCCACCTAACTTCAAGTACCTCTCAGGACAGTGGGTACGTCTGTCCTGCACTGCCTTCCGCACCGAGGAGTTCCATTCATTCACACTCACGTCAGCACCGCACGAGAACTTCCTGTCATGTCACATCAAGGCGCAGGGACCCTGGACCTGGAAGCTGCGGAACTACTTCGACCCTTGTAACTACAACCCCGAAGAAGACCACCCCAAAGTAAGCACAATGTTCTTCTTACAAATGATTAGAAAATATGGAGCAATAAAATTTTTACCCTTTGTACGCTTTACCTACATGGATTAAATAAGCGTGCATGTGTAATGTTCAGAATTATTTTTCTTTTCCTTCTAAATATTTGGAAAGATTCACAGCTTGCCAAGTGTTTCTTCTTTTGTACAGACAACTTTCGGTGCTCATTTCACTGGCATTATCACCTTCATCTCATTCAGGCGCTAAATAACCTAAGATGTTGATAAAGCGTCGTAAAATAACCTAACCTCCTGAGCATTCACAATATGTTATAACTGAAACTTGGAAAATTCAGGTGACCCAACTTTTGTTTCTGGGTCTGTACATAAACAATTTGGGAACATCAATAAAACAATTAATTCTATGAATATGCTTGGTTAGGCAATTATGACTAGTAATCAATCTGAAAATAGCAACAACAGATTTTCTAGGTAGATCAGAAATTAATTTTAAATCTTTCAAAGGATACTCTCATCTTAACTTTAGATTTTCAGTGTCGCGTATTTGATAATAATTTGTGAATAATTAAATTAAGAATAAATTTAAATTAAGAATAAAATTAAATTAAGAATATGAAAACTGAATATTTCAAACCCAGGACTAACATGTTCTAATCTGTCCCATTTTGAATCTTGCGTACCGGTACACTACTTTTAACACTTGAATATAATTAATTGATTAACTAGCGGACTTACTCGTGTTAATTATGTAAGATTTGTGCGGCTTATAGCTGTTTCAGTGCTTCATGCACCATACTATACATACGGTACTATACAAAGGAAACAAAAGACAAATACACAAACTACACCAATACATAAACAAATTACACCCAAAACTCCAATACACACCAGAACTTGAAAACAACTCCATAAATTTCCTAGACATCACCATAACAAAAATCGACAACAAACACACCTACAAAATATACAGAAAACCAACCACCACCACCACACACATACACAAACATGCTCCATTCAGAACAATGGTACACAGATTACTCAACATACCCATGAGCCAATGAAGAAGTGAACACAATCAAATACATAGCACAAGAAAACGGATACACTCCAAACATAATAGACAACATCATAAGAAAGACAAAACAAAAACTTAACAAACACAAAAACACGCAAAACACAACACAAACACAAGAACACAAGAAATACATCACACTAGCATATGAAAACAAAAGCACACATAAGATCGCATCTTCATTCAAAAAGCAGAAATACAACATAACATACAGAACAGAAAACACACTGCAAAGACATCTCAACACACAAAAAACACAAACAAATAAATACGACCACACAGGTGTATACAAACTCACATGTAATAGTTGTGACAAGTTTTACATAGGACAGACAGGCAGATCATTCCAAACACGCTACAAAGAACACATTAAAGCAATAACCAGAGGACACAATACATCTACATACGCCGATCACATAACCAATGCTAACCATACATACAATAACATAAATACGGACATGGAAATCCTACACACACTGCCCAAGAACCAAAAACTCAACACACTAGAACAATATGAAATATACAAACACACTAAAACACACCCTGATCAAATTCTCAACACACAGATCAATTTCAGTACACACACACTATTTGACTCCACTCTTCAACACCTTTCAACAATCAAACACACCCACATAACAGGCAGAGAAGTTCGAGATGACACCGAGATCTAGTAGGCTCTGAAGATGGTGCGTGAAGCAATGAAACAGCTGTAAGCCACACAAATCTTACATAATTAACACGAGTAAGTCCACTAGTTAATCAATTAATTATAATCTGTCCCATTAGCCAGCAGCGTTTCCAAGTATACGGTATTTTATCACGATATACAATGATTTTAACCTTTTAATCTTAGGATGATGGTGCCAACCACATCATCTTATACCAGTGCCGAGGTTAAGAAAGCATGGTATTCCACCTCCATGCCCCCAAGTACCTTCATAGGGGATAACGTACTTTTACCTTTACCTTTTATGACATTCAATGAATATACAATAACGTTAAACTGAAATGTTTTTAAGATTTATTATTATTAGGGTCTTTTCGTCCAGGAAGCATATATTTGGTACAAGGATAATTCCTTTAATATATTTCTTAATTGCTGTTATATTCAGACAATTAAAATTATGTTCATTTGGTCCAGGGAGCATCCGTTTTGGTGCAAGGATAATTTGTTTAACATGTTTCTAAACTAATCTTGAATACATTCTTTGATATATCACTCCAAACCAATGTCAGTACAGTGTGGATATGTACGAAGAAATTTATGTGTTGACTTCATTGTGCATTATTGTTTCCGTAGATAAAAACAAAGGAAATTAACATAGTACAAAAAAATTATTTTAAGAAACACAGGAAACAAATACCATGGGCAAATGATGAGCACAGGAACGCCATTTCGTAGCACTTTGTAAAGTGACTTGGATAACCTAGAAATTGAAAATAATCAGCTCCAGTGAGTTATGCAATAAAATAATAATTTTTACTCCATTTGAATTGTATTTTTGGTTCAGGGAGAATACTCGTCTTTTACGACAACACACGTAAAAATACGATTATGTTTCGTGGACAGAAAATTAATTAAATGAAGTTTCAATATCCTCCCACACCACACATTGCAACTGATGTCTGATTTGTTTTGCGTTACTTAATGTGATGTAATGTGTAAAAACTAAGAAATGGAATGTTCAGTTGTAATAACATTTCTTTTTTAAATGAATTTGTTATAGGAAATGTTAATTTGTTTTGCACAGATTCGTTTGGAAGGACCATTTGGAGGTGGTAATCAGGACTGGTACAAATTTGAAGTTGCTGTGATGGTGGGTGGTGGCATTGGTGTCACACCTTATGCATCTATCTTGAATGACTTAGTGTTTGGAACATCTACCAATAGATATTCAGGAGTAGCCTGCAAAAAGGTACGTATTTATGCAATACTATAAATTATTATATTTGCATTTGACCAGACGTATTAATTTTTATATTACGATGTACCGAAGTACATATGATATTTCAATGCAGAAATTCTCCATCATCAAATAATTTTTATATTTTTTAAAAGTAGGCCGTAGCATTTGGTTTAAATTCGAGATCACAAGACAATGTGATCATTTATAAGAATTCAGAAAACTCTAAAAATAAAAGTAAAAGTTTTATTTTCCATTCCAAAAATGGCAAATTTCTTTCTCTCTATGTGAAGGATGGAGATTGTAGCGATTTGCGAAGAAAAAGTAATGGATACAAGATAGTCTGCATATTTTTAAACACTAAATCATTCCTTTGTAGTAAATAGTACAGTAGTGGATATGATATGAAATGCATCAAAACAGCCATTTTGTATCGTGAAGCTTGAAACATTTGTAATTATTATTTTTTCACGAATTTTTCATTTATGTTTTTCTCTCTACAATTGCAGGTATACTTTTTGTGGATTTGTCCATCACATCGCCATTTTGAATGGTTCATCGATGTTTTGAGAGATGTTGAGAAGAAGGATGTTACTAATGTACTCGAGATACATATTTTTATAACTCAGTTTTTTCATAAATTTGATCTTCGAACAACGATGTTGGTAAGCTTTTTATTATCCTTCACATGTAACAAGCATACATATTTTAAGTTGTAAATTTTCCAATCTGACTTTTCCATTACTTTAGATCGATGAGGTATTAGCATTCTCGGCCTTTATAAATAGAAACCTTCGATGGTAACTCTGGTTCGAACCCCAGTAGATACAAGTGGAATAAATTTTGTGGTTCACAAAATATGGTGCTAGGTTTTTTACGAGTTTTTTGCTTCCCCTACTGGCAGTGCAGTATTGATCCATTAATCATTAGCATTATCTGTGCTTTGTAGATCACCACCGATGATGCTCAAAGTTCAATGTTACAGCAGAAAAAATATCTATACCTTACAATGCTTCACTCTTAGAAGTGGATGTTTGGGTAATGTCACAAAGTGAAGCATCAGTGCCTGCCATTTGGACTAAAAAATATTTCTAGGTAGAAGTATATCCTTTGTATTCACTGAACAATAATAACATATGCAGAGTAGTGTGCTATAGGTATTTTAATACTAAAATTTATATGTACATATATTGGAATATTATCTCCCCTAACAATTATATTAGAAAAAGTTAATAGAGAGAAAAAAAAATTCGTATCCATTTGTTTTGTTCAGTTAATATTTTGATTATGAGTACGTTGCAATTCATAAAGATTAACAATCAATTATAACAAGTAATGAAAAATGTTAATTGTAGTAGGCCTTGGGTCACTGAAATTATGTGTTTAAAAGAAAATAATTCCGGATCCAGCCAACCAGCGAGCCATGATAAAATATAAAGGGAAAACAAATTAATATGACTTTCTTTTTTTAAGAGTAACAATGAAAATATCGATGTTTACATATGAGGAGCAAAACCTGACATGTCTCTTTTCAGAAAATGCTACAAATATGTGTGTCTGTAATAAACGATTTTTTTCTGTGGTACAATTTGATAAGAATCTACAGGAAAAAAAAAAAAGAAAGATAATAATCTTTAACATTTCACCACAGAAAAAAAATTTCATTGCAGAGATATAAGTTTTTGGCATCTGAAGTGTATTTTCTGGAAATGGACATGTTAAGATTTGAAAGTTTGCTTTTAATATATCATGTAAAATAGACCTCCATGCCTCCATTTATTATTAATAACACATCATGTAAGCTTATTGACTTGGTATTCGTCTTAATGGTATTCCCATTAAATATCTCATGTAATCTACTTGTACTATTTCCAACATAATACCATTTATAGTATTTAACTTTTTATTTCATGGAATAAGTTACATTTTTTCAGATGAACCATAAACAATAATAGCTTTGCACTCAATTTTTATTGATCCATGGCCAACTATAATTAGCATTACATTAAAAATCAGTGCAGTTTCAATACCAAATACTTTGTACTAATTTGTTAAATTTATGGAACAATTTACATTTATTTTTCATGTCATAGTTTTATGGAAATTTAATGCAGCAGGAAAATTCTCAAAGAAACTGTTAAAAGGCTGGTAAGCCTAATTCACGGAAGTTAAACTGTTTACTAAGCCTAGAGTTTCGTAATTGCCTTCTGCTTTATCAAAAATGTCTAATCAATGTTTCTGATTTGACAGTACATCTGTGAAAACCACTTCCAGCGTCTGTCAAAGATGAGTATGTTCACTGGCTTAAAAGCAGTGAATCACTTCGGTCGACCAGACATGTCGTCCTTCCTCAAGTTCGTTCAGAAGAAACACAGCTATGTAAGTCTATTTTTGCACACTATAATTTCACCTCAATTGGCATTCATACAGTCCTCTCCGTAGATTAAAAACTCAAAAAAGTTTCATATCCATGGTTCAAGAATTAAAACAGAAAATCAACGTCCCAAATTTAAAAGAAAACTTACAAATTAAACCAAACCCTTTAACACTATTAAATATAGAGTATAATATAAATTTAACACAAGAAATACTGAAATCAGAAGTAAACACTGAAATAATGAAACAATTGTCTTTAGAGACAATTAATATTAGGTACCCTCCACAAAATTGCCTTCATTTATACACCGACGGATCCTTGATCTCCAGGGAACAAGGTGCCGGTGCAGGTGTTACGTGCTGCCTCTTCTCACTTTATAGATCTCTTGGATATGGAACAACAAGTTTTGATGGAGAAATCACTGCAATAAGTTAAAGTCTCGGGAATCTTTTATGCCACATCAATAAATTTAAAAATGCAGTTATATTGTCAGACTCCAAAGCAGCTATTCTATCAATAGTCTCTAGACACACCCCTTCATCTCAAATAGCAGAAATAAATAAAATGCTCTCTCAACTAATAACACTCAATAAAAAAATTGTATTCCAATGGATACCATCCCATGGTGGAATCCTGGGAAATGAGAATGCGGATACTTTAGCAAAGAAGGGCAGCACTGCTACTTACAGACCTGTTACTAAATCTACGTATTACTCTGTGAAAAGATTTATTAAATCTACATACTTAGACTTCAACAAACAAAATTTGATAACACAATCCCAAGGGAAAAAATGGAACTCTCTGCATCATAATCCACAGTTGATTCCCGATTTACCACGCAAATCGCCTGTAGCTGCATTTAGATTGGCAACAGGCCATGACTGTTTGGCCAAGCATCTGCATAGAATTGGAATATATCAGTCTCCTAACTGCCCATTGTGCAACTCAAACCAAGAAATGGATTCGGAACACCTCAAAATCTGTGCGTCAGTGGCTGGTCATGATAATATCTTTGAAAAATATTGGAGTGCAAGAGGTCAAATGACTTTATTGTCAAATGCCTGGCATTAGAAAACAACAACAACTTAATTTCCCCTCATGATGTGGTTTTTTTTTACTTATTGAAGAACTTATTAGCAGAACTTAATTTTTAGATACTGTACTACACAGTTTAAAGACAATTTTAGGGAGAAAACACATATTATGTGGTGGTCAGAATCAAAGGGATATAAGTGTACTTTATTTACTTTTGAGAAAAATGTATAATCTTTCTTTCCCATATTTCAAGGTAGCTTGTATTACTCTCATCTGCATGGATACAAAATTCTCACTTAATGTAGCCTGTAAAGCTTGTTTTAAATTATAAAGATAAAACACAACTTCCAGTGCGTAATTTCTTTATTTTTGAATACCTTCGACATAATATTGAGACAGAACTTTCGAGGTATGGAGCAAATAAGCCAATTTTCCACAGAGGAAATAAAAAAGTGAAGTTTCTGAGAAATAAAAGAAAAATTAACCTTAATCTAAATGCCGAATAAATTAATAATTTCCAAAATACTGTGAAGACAGGAGGGCACACTTAAGATATGTCATCCAAAATCTAGACGTCTGCCTAGCCTGGGACACTCAGATACACTTCATTTGCATTTTTATATTTTATCGATTCTTAAATATCTGAATTTGGAAGTAATTCTGGCATACTTTGTCCATTGTACAGTCTTCAGGAAGATGTTCAGTCCTTTCCTCTAAATTCACTGTGTGAGAAATATTGGAGAGCAAGAGAGTTAATGACTATAATGATAAAAATTCAGCATTAGTTATCAACAACAATAACATTCTTAGTTCCCCAAATAATTTTGTTTTATGTTAGAGTTGGACAATTCATCAAATTATGTAGGTACCTGCTTCTGTAACTTACTTGACTTGCAAAACTATATGGTAATAGTTAATCATCAGTAGTCCCAGATTATAAAGATTTAAGTTGAAACCCATTCCATTCCTGTACTTCAATTTTATTTCACATTTCAAATTCTGGTGCAGAAAATGTGAGAATTTGACAGAATCTAAAAATATCAAAAACTCCTCATCCACTACTTGTATTTGGAACTTACAAAGTTTTAACTATGTGTTACTTTTGTACGTTTTCCGTACATAGGCAGCACTGTATGAATAGATAACTTATCTGAAGTGACATGGCATTCTTTTATACATTGACATACAAATCTTGCCACTCAAGAATATGTTAAAACCAACTTGGAAATAAATACCATACTACCCTTATTTCCTTCATAAGAGCAGCGTAATATTATATTAATAATAATTCGATCGATAAATAAAAATCCAAAACCTTGCACTAGAATTCAAACTGATTGAATTATAACACTAAACAAATAAATCTAATGTTATTTACTTAGTGTATCCAAAGAGTGTCCCATAACCTATTCACTAGCCCACTGTGTACAGAAAGACAGACTGTTCAGGATCTACAGTAACGAATTGATCATTTATGACGAGTTACAAATGAGGGGCTCACAACCAGAGTGGACCAAGTCCACCAGTGGTCAATTTGTGGATTAATACAATCTCAGATCAAGAAAATTTAGATTTATTCATTGCCATAACATACCAAGTCCATTTGCTACTCCACAGAGGGCAGCATTTCCTATGGAAGATGAAGGTTGCTAAGCATGAGCCAAGAACTTTAAAACTCAATTTCTCAAAATTATTCCAGAAGGACTTGGTCCACTCTGGTTGTGAACCCCTCAAATATTCTTAATTTCCGAACATAACCTTGTTTTTATTTTCCTTCCAGGTAAGCAAGATCGGTGTATTCAGCTGTGGTCCCAGGCCACTAACGAAAAGCATCATGTCAGCATGCGAGGAAGTAAACAAGGGTCGAAAACTACCATATTTCATTCATCACTTCGAAAATTTTGGATAAGTATTAAATTAGGAGATTTTAATTTATGTCGCATTGTGTTTAAATCCGAGCTTATAATACTCTACATCGAATAGACTGGGACACTTGCTATAAGAACCATCATGAAGTCACAATAGTTGTGATATCAAATACATGAACATTTCAATGGGGCAAAGTAGCAGTTCCTTGTCGAGTTGGGCAGAAGCTTTCTCTTCTTTAGAAGCCTATGTGCTAGCACAGTCTACTATATACAGTCACGAAGCTTGAGTTTTGAGGGTGCTAGAAACAATAGACTGTGACGGTTCTATTTTGCATTGCCTGTAATGAGGCGATATTAGCGATCCTAGTGGTGAGCAACTATCTAATGTTTGCATATTTACTACGTAGTGAGCTTCGCGACTGTATATATTAGACTGTGGCGCTAGACTATTCGACACAGCTTTTTGCATCGGACAAATAGTACATGGCACAGCCAACCCTAACAGCCTGCATCAATTTCTTGTGATGAGTGAAAAGGCACAGTTTTAAAGATGACTGCCTTGAAGCTAATCTCTGTCACATTCACTCATGGCAGAGCCAAGGAATGACTGCCATGTCAATCTTCAGAAGCATGAAGTCTCTCTCCGTACCATCTAGTCTTCATATTCTTGTAGTTGTGCTGAAAAGACTTCATAGCGGTACTAGTTATTGTAGGGGGAAACTGGGACGAGCACACAATCTATTCTTCGAAATGTGATGGCTTTGTTTTTCTATGTCTTATTCAATGACGACGTAATTTGAACTAAGTATGTATAAGAAGACTCGCAAAGTCTCGAAAACTGTCTCTAATTTTTTTACTTGGTTATTTAACGACGCTGTATCAACTACGAGGTTATTTAGCGTCGATGGGATTGGTGATAGTGAGAAGATATTTGGTGAGATGAGGCCGAGGATTCGCCATAGATTATCTGACATTTGCCTTACGGTTGGGGAAAACCTCGGAAAAAACCCAACCAGATAATCAGCCCAAGTGGAAATCGAACCCGCGCCCGAGCACAACTCCGGATCGGCAGACAAGCGCCTTAACCGACTGAGCTACACTGGTAGCCCTGTCTCTAATGCATGACATATTTAACATGACCTCGGTTTCATCTCACGAGTTCTTATGAGATGCGCCTTGAATAATTGATGGCCACCCTATGACACAAATTTTCACTTAATGTGAGGCACAATTGTAAGATTTCAGTACGGTGTCTGGTCTTCTTTCGCACAAGTCTCTTTCAGGAAGTGCTAGAGAAAAAATTGAACAAACTGACGTTTAGGGGATGGGACAGTCACATTCTGCAGCTTTCATAACATTCTCAAAAGCAACTCGATGTCATAAGTAGTGAAAGCTTACGCCTATTTCCACAGATTCTTCTTATAGGCTTCTGTTTAATTAGTTCATACTTATTAATTACCAGTGATGTCTGCATTGTTCTCTTCTACGAAAAAATTAGTATTAATATTTTATACTAGGTGGTGAATTCACGCACTATATTTTTCCACTGGTGCAACAACAGTGAAGAGGGTAAGGGGTAAGATTAATCCCCCTAAATATTCAGAAGGGTAAATAGAATAGCTTTGCCCTCCTGAAGTATTAGAGAGATTTGTAATATAGTTTTTACACTTCTTCGTGGCCAAAATTTGAGGTTTTTAATTTATACTAAAATTTATTTTAATGAGATGAGAGAACTTCGCAGTCACTTTACTATAATAATAAAAATAAGAAAATTCGAACCATTGCGATGTGTAAACAATTGAATACTTTTTCAAATTTAAGTATATAAGGATGCCGTTTGAAATTTCAAAGGGGATGTAGGAGTGAGGAAATGGAACCTAAAATGCAATTGACATTAGGTTCAAAAACCCTCTCAGTATTTAAATTGACGTGTTTTTAGTTTAAATTAAATTAAATTGAAATAAATAGTTTTTTAGACTGGAAAGTTCTGAAATGAAAGCCTGTATATAACTTTTAACATGCCCTGTGGTGCATCTCACAATTCACCATCTGATATAGATTTCCTGTCAGTGAAAGCAAGTAATACTTTTAAGCAGGGTGCGAATTAAGATTTCTGATGAGGAGGGATGAAATCCTAGATAAAGAATGCCATACATAAAATTATTATTATCCTCCTTCGATATGGCCCAATGCTTGATCGCACTGAGTTGCTTGTCTTCTATTTTGATCATAATAATAATTATATCCATGAGCAGGCTTAAGATAAGATGTGTAATTCCTAAGTTACTGATTGTTGACAGCTTGCCGGTGATGATAATACATCAATATTATTTTCTTTGCTTACTTTATATTCATATTAAAATATAATGCAATTATATTTTGTGGGGGGGGGGGGGATAGAAGTTATCCCTGGCAGGGATGATGATATGAATTTATGAGAGGGGGATAACTTTCCAACAAGGCGGAAATCCCCCATGCCCCCGTTAATTCGTACCCTGCCTTTAAGTAGTACTGGTATGCTATAGAATATTTTCGTAAATTATAAAATACTAATAAACAACTGATTTATAAAGACTTATGAATATCATTGTTTCGTATTTTCCATGGAGCATTCACAATGCACTTCAATACCTTGGTCTGAAAGATTTGTATAATTTTTATGTTATTTTTCTTCGTGCAACTCAAAGTTTCACACCATTAAGTCCAAACGGGTTTTAGCATTTGAAGGGTACACAGAAAGAACAATCAGAGTTACATTTTTTCAGGTTTTGAATAAATAAAAATTTTAAGTTTAAACTGTCATTTAATATTAATGTTTAGTAAATTTGTTTCAATGTAGAAATGTTACACTGATATCTCCTGAAATTATGAAGCAATAATTTGACTTCAAACTAGTTTTTGTTGCTTAATTTGTCAACAACGCAACTTGGTGTAACATTAAATTTTCCAATGATATAACAATGAAAAACAAGAAAAAAGTAATCAAAGTATGACATGACATAACAATTAAAATATAATTATACACAATATTATTATTAACATAATATTTCTTGTTCTTCTTTCACAATAGTTGAATTAATCGTTTTCGATATAGAATTGTGCCTTGATGTTATTGTATAATGTTTAGCAAAGGGACCACAGAACCGACTTAACACCTGAGATCATTGAACTCATCGATATCAGATTTAGACTTTCGACTGTTCTTTCCTTTAACCAAGGGACTTTGATGTTTCTTCAAAAGGAGCCTGAATTTTGACGCCTCATTAAAGTGTGTTATGATTGATTATTTCAGAATGGTTGTCAGAATGGTAGCCCAGATCCTCTTTTACATTAGGTATGCCATCATAATCTCATTTTTGGACTTGTTCTTCCCATGTACCCTTCAGTTGTTGAAAAGCTTAAATATTTTAGTAAGGTGAGCGGGAATTAAATCTTAAAATTTATCACACCATAACAGTAGAATAGAAAATTGCCCCTCGTGAACTGAATCCTGATGACGGCATGATGTTTGTCTTATAGCATACATATCAGTTTGTAAGACTACTGCCGGATACGAGTGACACCAAATACCACTCTGATACTGGCCATAGTCACAACTGTATCGAGGATCATGTGACACTTACCTGAGGCTTGTTAAGGTAAGAGGTGGTTAGACTGGTGCTCGAGGTCGATTTGGTAAAAATCCAAAGCAAGGTTATTTTTTTTACATTGATATCGTCATCTACATGTAAAAATGGCGGTACTTTTGTAATGCAGTCGATTTTAGTAAATTTCAAATTTTTTTTGCTTGTAATTTTTTTTTTATACATTTAATATATTATTTAGTTTCTCGACTATGTAGTCTCATCCAGCCAACTCTTCGATATTTAATTTATTAACTCTGGAAAGGTAAACAGAGACTGAACTCTAGTTGGTTCATGAAAATGAATTCGAAATGTACATTATACTATTTACTCATAACTACTGAACACTCTAAATGTTCAGTTGGGTTTCTGTTTTAATTTACTTAAGGTTTGTTGATCTGAATATGGCTGATGAACAAGAACAAAAGATAGTAGTTTCAATAAAATAAAAAGCTAAGGCATTGAAAAAATGAATGCTAGGAAATGAATACTAGCATTCTATATACAAAAAGAATACAATAAAAAATCCTACTTTTTCTGTAGACATTTGCCAGGATCATGATTCCTATTATAAACAGATTCAATTTGTGGTCCCCGAAGCATTTCCAAAACACATAATTGTCACTCGTCCATTTGAAGATTTACATATATCCAGGAGCAGATCAGGAAGTACGACTGCAAGTTTTTTTTTAACTAAGTCAAAATTATGCACGGCTAATCCACAATATGGATAATCTGCTCACGGATAATCGGGAGTAGGCTATACTATATATTTAGACATTTGATATCCTCATTATGAACTGAGATCACTCAAATGCTACTTTGATACTCGAAAATATTTCATACCTCTAGTAAATACAACATGTATATTTATTTCTATAAATCTTGAATAATTATCTAGTTTACGTAGCTCAGCACTTTAACTATATGGGGTGGGAGGGGAAACTTAATTTAAATATCGTGGTATTATTTAAAAATTCCATGCAATCTGATTCCTAATATCACTCGCTATAGGTTGGCCATTTTGAGCTACATAATTAAATAATTATCGGTACCAAATCTTGTAATTTGTTTGTGGTAACATTACATTTATATATGTATAAAATAAAATTATACATTAATCTCAAGTACAGGTACCTTACAACTGGTTTCCATTAGAAAACATATTAATGATCTCTGATCATTCTGAACTAAATTAGGAATTTCTTAACAGGCTAAATTATTAAAACAAATGTAATACATACAATTTTTTGGAATTGCATAGGCCTATGATTTATTTTTAATAATTATTATAGTTGATGAGGGAAGGTTACTTCTAACATAAATACCAATCACACACCTATATGTTGAAGTAACTTTGCCAGAACATTCTGTCAATAACATTTCAAGCAGATAATTAATTGCATTTTGTCACAGTGATTCTGGTAAGCACTAGGTTATGTCTCATCAACTCTTAGCAAAATAAAACCATGCCTCGAGCTCTGGATATAGCCAATTACAACTGTCACTAGATCCTCGTCTATTGAATAGCGTATAAATTTATTTATTTATTTCATTGTTGCCACATGTTTTTATGTGGTTAGCGTACGAATGGGTTTTAAGCACTACAAGAGTGCTGATTGTTTTTTGTAAATATGGTGACTGTAATTTTTGTACATCTTGTTCATTTTTATGTATGTGATTACATGATTCCTGAATAAAATATTTTTCAGTAAATGTATATGTTGTACATGTTTCTTTGCCAGTAGTAACTTACTCCCACGAGTTGGGCGTTGCTACAGTACTGCAGTGCAATTGTTGGAATGGAATAATGTACTGAAATTCAGTTTTATTCTTCAGTAGGATTACAATAGATGGAATCATGTCGACGGAGAAGGAAAGTAACCCAAGAAAATTTGCCCCCTTACCTTCTAGTATAAAAAGTCCCCTCTCAAGTTCTATAATTTATACAGATTTTCTGATATTAGAGTTACTAACTGTCCAGCCATCCAGGATTCGCATGATTAACCAGGAATTATATTCTATGTTCCAGAGGAATATTTTACTTCACCGGGACAGCAAAAATCATGGAATTAGAATAATTTCCGCTTGGAAACACTTTTTGAGCATGGGTGATGTAGACAGAACGAAGTTTGAGTCAAGTGCATCTCTTCTTTTTTTTTAAGAACTTTACGATGTTTTTTTCAAATTGGTATAATTTTGAATTATTGTCAGTTTTCTTTTCTAAATGTCCGTTTTGTCTTTGAAAACTCTACTCACATGGAGTTACCTAGAAGTCTTGGTTAATGATCTTTAGCTCAATAATCATGTAGATAAGTTGTATAAAATTATTTCTATTCTTAAAATTTCATTAGATACTCACAATGAAGATGATGTAAAAAAATCAGTTTAAAAAAAGGTCAAGAATATAAGAGACTTTTAAAACTAGTTTATTTTGTTTTATCAAGCTGTTTTCATGCTTATGTTTAATGTGAGAAGATTGTTAGTTTTAGTCCACAGACACAATAAACAGATGAAGTGAAAACCAGTTAAAAGCAGAAATTACGTGAAATTAAATTTCAACATGTCTTATTTTTTAGTTCTACTATTATGTTAAGAATAGGCCAGATCTGATAAAAAGAGCCAGATCTCAAGATAAATAAATACTTGTTTAAAAATGCAACTGAGATGTCTGCCAGCTTGTTTTTGCCTCAAGAAATTCCCCTAAAAGTCACATTATCGTCTTCTGCAGGAAATTGATGTTTTTACATTTCTGTTTCAATTGCTACAAAGTTATTGAAGTTAAAACCTTACAAATTTACAGTGGTGCAAGAACTACGACCCAGTGAGCCTGTAATCAGGTGTGGACTTGGTGAGTGGATTTTAAATGGAATGCATGACAGCGAAATTGACCCTTATCTCCTATTTTGGACAAGACTTCGTTACATATTATCCATGTGAACGCCAATGCCAAAACAACAGTCACAGGGCAGTCATTTTATGAAAATCGAGTAAAAAAACGGGGACTTTTTCAAAAATTCATTTTTAATTCTCTGGCATCTCTTAGTGCTTTCTGGTTGAGCTCATAGATGGCGTTACTTGTCAACAATGTGACATTGAAACGTGAGTTCAGGTTTCTGCCCAGTGACAGTCCTGATATATTGTATTTTTAAGACCGGTTAATTAATAACCCAGCACACTGGCAATCATACAAATTTCCAAATTCTAGACACCCAGGTAACTTTTCTTCTTAAAGAAAAATTCCCCGAGAGCCAAACCCAGGACCTCCAGATCTGGAAGCCAGCTATGCAAGGAACTTGTTTTCTCTCTCTCTCTCTTGTACGAAGGCTTGCATTGCAGCCTGAGGTTTATTGTTCATAAATAGTGAAATAGCGTACGTATATAATGTTGTTTTTATATTGCGCGTGATTTGCGAAGCCTTTTATTTGAAAATCTTATGACGTCTGGTAGGTTATGTCTCTGATTAATCGGAGGTTCATACCAATATGTTTAACGGCCTTGAATGTCTAAAAAAAAATGAACGTCTATAAACAAATGAAATAACTATGCGAACTAAACTAATTAAAAATATGGCGGATAGTGTCAAGTTTAAATTTGTATTCGTAATGAAAATTAACGGAATATGTGAAGAAGAGAGAAGTGAAATACCGTAATACTTTGAATACTTTCAAGACATCTTATCTGAAATACCTGCTTCAAGGTAATTTAATCATATCTCTTTAATCTTATCTGTATAAGTTTTTTTTAAACGGATGTATCTTTCACCATAAGGTTTTCGTACGAGGAAAACGAGTACGCTAACAAAGATTTCAAATTTAATATACGTAGACTATTATTATGCATTACTTTGTAATATGCAATTTGAATTCTGAATATATGGTACCGGTAGTTTACACAATGCATTGCGAATTCTTTTGTAGTATAAACTAAAAATAATTGCACCCTTGTCATTCGAAAAGAAAATATAATGGGTAACTTGGTTGACAACAGTTCTTTTCCTATCTAGATTATACATGTGAGAACCTAATATTGTTCAAAGAGTAATTAAGACAGGCTATAAATTAGTGGCTTTTTATACCGTACTGTAGTAAACGAATAACTCATATTGAATGTTGTAAAAAATAAGAGGACAGAACTGAGGAAACGTCTATGCCATGAAAAAAAATTCTCACGTGTTTTCTCATGAACAGATTATTGTATAGAAATATTAGACCTATTCGTAATGTGTGATATCCGTTCTTACCGCATTTCTTTCGCCACCCGAATAATCCAGTTTACGAGTTTCAAAATCACAATAATTATCTTTCACTGTAACTGTAAATTTTCATTAATGTGTATAATACTTAATAACCGGTACTTTATTCTAACCTCTAGTATACCGATATATGAATAGGTAGGCCTTCCAGCAGTAACCTATAGTATAGTAGTACCTCATTTCTCTAACCACATACAGTACGGTACCTCGTAATCCATAATACATATTTACCGGTACAATGTATGGTAATTGAAGACATATGCAGTAGCACCTAATCTAGATTAAGTTGAATTTGATCATATTGTTGTATCATCACTACCAATTAAATATTTATTTTATTAATCTTTAATTAACACTGCTGTTTTAAATATAGACTACCGGTACCCATATTAAATTTATATGCTAGAAAGAAGTACTGGTAGACTATTAAAGAAACGAAATACGAAAATTCTCATAACCAAAAAATTCGACTAATGTATAGGTACTTGAAATTATGAATTACTTACACAGATTAAAATAATGAGTGATAAAAATCAGAAAGCCTGAATTTCTCATTGCAATTTAGATATATATATAATTATGATATACAGCTATCTACGGCTCATTTTAATGAACTGTGTAGGCTATAATACAGAACGTCGGTAATTTCAACCCTAAAAGCCACACATCAATCACACAGATGCAGGTTGAATTCTCACCTGATTGGCTTATAGTTCCTTTGGATAAAAAAAATAGAAAAGTTTTAAATCTGTCAGGTAGATAGCCTACAGGTCTCTTCTCAGAAGAACCGAACTTCTGTCTTCACTGCATTATGTGAGATTAATGAGAGTAAAAATTACTACTGGTTAGGTACGGTATTCTTCGAGTACTTTGACTTCCCCTGCCAGTGTTATTACTGGTACATTAATAGCACACTCCTTTAGAAGACATAAGAGTTCAGCCAACACTCATCAAACTTTACTGCACTGTTGCCAAACTGCTAGAAGGGGAGAGAGAAAGACAAAGTGAATACGTACATGTCAAATATAGGCCTACGAGGAATGTATATATCCACGTCGCATTCTTGTGATATGCCAGTCACCCTGGACAAGCTCTATCTGTTTCTGCCTCATGTAATACCTTCTAAAAGTGTATGAACTGTACTTCTGCATTATCAGAAATATTTTCAACGCTTCAAAATAAACTCAGTGTCTTGAAAAATCGTTAAACAAATAAATGTACATAATCTCATCATAATATGAGTGCCACAGATAATTTTAAAGAAAGAAGCTACCGGTAGTTTTAAATACTAGTATGCAATGAATGAACATACAGACTGTACCGTGCATTAAATATATGTGTAATTAGTAAAGAAGTACACAGGCAGCCCAAGAGCTTGCAGCAACTACTGTACCTGTAAAGCAGTAAACCCACGATTAATTCTGATCCCATCTTGAAAGACAGCAGAGCCCGCCTCATTTTGCCGCTCTTTCAACGTTAGATCTATTACTATGGCAAAATGTTTGCTTATAACATTCTTTCTAAAAAATGCAAGGCAACACAATATATTCTTTACTTTATGCATAATACAATATATTTATATAAATAATCTTTTCCAATTACGTTTTATTTTGAAAATAATAGTATTATCACATTAAACGTGTTTACATTCAAATATAAAACAGCCTATAGGTCTAGAAACACTTACTTTATACATTACATCAATCCTTCAATACAAAGTTAACAAACATACAAAACGACAATTTTCTAGCATTACTGGTACTAACATTCATACAATGGAATGTCGAAATCACATTAGCCTATTAATCGGATAACAATACATTGCAGTTTTATTTAAGTAAGTTGTTACTCGTGGTGAAGAATATTTCTCTTCATTATTATAGCTATCTTTTATTCTTATAATCCTCTACATCAGTATAACTCCAGCTTTCTCTTTCTCCTGCTTACAGACGTATAGTACACACATTTTACAGCAATAATATTGGGTTTTAGCATATTTTACAGTGCTTGAAAAGGGAATACCGTACATAACATTAATAAGTAACACAACTTAAAATTTAATTTTTATATAGATATTCTTTTTTTATATTCGTCAAAGCAGCATTTCGTTTTAATGTCTAATAATTTAACCAAGGTTGCCAGATTTTAGATATACCAAAGAGGGACATCTTTTTTCCATTATAGTCTATAATACAGCACTTACTTTTGTCTAAAAAAAAAAAAAAGGAATAAAAATTATCCCTCTAGGTATATGTAGTTAGTGACTAATATGTACCGGTATCTCAAAATTGCAATTTTAATAAAAATCAAATTGTAGGTACAGGTTTCCAAGTACAAAGCAATATTTATCTGGCTGTAAGTTACATCACGTTTCTCTGGCGTCTTTCTGAAGGGCTTGTGGCAATAATATGTTTAACTTATGCAAAATTATTAACTTAATGGCTTAATTGTAGTTCTGTCTCATAGTTTTTCCCAGCTGTTTATTATTAGCAGTAAAGCACAAGTTCCAAAAGATGGCTCACGTGTGACAAAATATTTAATTTTCAATGTTTATTATACATCTTGATTACACAACTTTTAACACTGTATCACTTCGGAATATGTATGATAAGAACTTTCTTGTGTTAAATATTATTAACGTACCTTGTTAACATGTTTCGACCTATTTTCGGTCATCTTCGGAACTGGTCGTACACTCTTTGACTCTACACTTCGAACACATCCACACAGGAAACAAGAGGCGCCAAGACCAACAACAACCAGTTCCGAAGATGACCGAAAATAGGTCGAAACATGTTAACAAGGTACGTTAATAATATTTAACACAAGAAAGTTCTTATCATACATATTCCGAAATGTTTATTAATTGATCACCATGACAAAATTTATTGATATCCAACTTCATATTTTATTTCGTGCCTTAGCATACTTCTGCTCAGAATCAATTATTTAACATACAGTATACATTTACGAGTTTATAGGTCTATACATATTTATCACTGGACTTAAGTATTCAACAAGCTTTTATCCATTCTTTGTACCACACATTTCTGATGAACATCTCTTTTTTTAAATGTTTAGAAATACATTATATTCACCATTGAATTCGCTGTTACAAACCTTACACTTGATTCGTTTTTTCCAATGTTAAAAAAAATTATTTTAAATGTAATGTAATTATTTAGGCCTAGAAGAAAATTGTTACTAGGTAACGATAAAATCATACAGGTGATGTTAATTTTCTGAAGGAGAGACTTTTTGCGTCCTGCCTCGAATCTAAGCAGGACTTGAGATTTTTATATGAAAATCGGGACATGTCCTGCCAAATCGGGACATCTGGCAACCCTGAATTTAACGTATTCAATGTATGTATATTCCATTCACTTTAAAGGTACGGTCACACGTCGCTACTTTTGCAGCGCTACTTTTATACTGCAGCTGCAAAAGTTGCGTGTCGTGTTCACACGTAAGCCAAAAGTAGCGCGCTGCACGCTACTTTTCGTGCTGCGCAACCCCAGTGCAGCAAAAGTTGCAACTGGAGGTTGCGAGTCTGTTCACACACAAGGCGCTACTTTTGCAGCCGCAGTCATGCTGCAGGTTTCCATCTCCGTGTTGACTTCTCAATATACATTTTGTGGTTATGTTCGCATTATTAAGAAACTCATGCGAAAGCTTCCTTATCTATTATTTGCTTTTCTGTCGTATCTAGTATTCAGAAATTGACATTATTTTTACTATAAAGCTTTATAAACGCCTATATACTTAAATGATAACCAACAGTATATTCACGTAATCAATGTTGGCAACCCTCCTGTTTGGAACTACGCTACGGAAAATTAAAAAAATGAATTATATCGTCACCAATTATGCTCAGACTGTGTTGTGTACTTAATAACCGTTACAAATAATTTATTTTCATCACATTTAACATTAAAATATATCCAAACAATAAAAGTATCATTGACACATTTGGGTGGTAACACTGGTTGCAACCGCAGCAAAAGTTTCAACAAAACCGATATCAAAAATGCTGCGGCTGCAACCCTGAGAACCCTGTTCACACGTCGCTACTTTTAAGCTGCGCGCAGCATGGAAAAGTAGCGGGCAGCAGGTTCGGCAGCCGCTACTTTTCGGGTTGCACCGTTGTTCACACGTCGCAGTACAAGAATTGCGCAGTTTTTTGTACTGCAGCGCTGCAAAAGTAGCGACGTGTGATCGTACCTTAAGAAGGAAAAGCAGATTGTTTACATGTTACTATCCATACCACGGAACTGACAATAGAAAGTGCAACTCTATATCATTACGCTGCCTCTTTTAGTACCGGTACTGTATACAGTGAGTTTTACTTCGAGCCCACGAAGCAACAACCATGAACAGTACAAGCCTGCATATGATGACACAATTTATCCTATCTGCATAAAGCAAGGTTAAGAATTAATTTCTGGATTCGCTCATACGTACTACAAGCCCTATCCATCTCAAACGTCTGGATTTAATATTCGTAATTATTTGTATGTCAGGTGGAGAATACAATGCGTGCAGTTCTGCGTTGTGTAACTTTCTCCATTCTCCTGTAACTTCATCCTTCTTAGCCCAAATATTTTCGTAAGCACCTTATTCTCGAACATCCTTAGCCTCAAAGTGAATGTTTCACAACCATACAGAACAACCGGTAATATAGTCAATATTAAAAGTAAAAAATTTAACTATAGATGTGGACAAATTATTAGCAAAATTGTTATATATTTTCTGCATATTTCTATCTACTATAATGGTAGAAATAGACTATGCAAAATTGTCAATTGTAATCTAAATTGAGAAGTCAAATTTTGTAAAAAAAAAAAAAAAGTTTCGTAGAAATCGTCAATTTTACTAATAATTTGTTCACATCTCCAGTTAAAAAAAGTAGTTGTAATGAAATTGACTATATCGCATATATTTACATGAACTTTTTGTGCTTGTTTTTAGGTCGTCTATCTGTTCCCAAACGTTTCCCACATAACACTCCGTATATTAATTTTCTATTTAACAGACAATGCTGTAAGTTCTCACTGTAAGACACACGCTGAAAGCTGAATGATTGTTACGACTTACTTATGTACTTTCTGATATCGTCTAGATCACTCTTGATTTGTGCTACGATCTCTTGTTGACCCTCCTCGTTTAGGAAGTCTTGGATATCTGCTACAAGTGTCTCGTTTTGAAGTTTCAAGTGCGTGAACACGATCGAACTTGCTCCGTATGTGGAACTAGCGAGACCTCCTGCCAGTATCTTCATCATAACAGTAATCACCATCGAAATTTCTTCTTTTGAGGGCATTTCATTGCTGAGGTCTGGTATGGAATGGCTACAACCTTCAATCTCTTCAGCTCCACTTCCTGGTTCATCGCCAACTTGATTGTTATCTGACTGGAAGACTTCAATCTCCTCAGCTCCACTTCCTGGTTCATCGCCAACTTGTTTATTGTTATCTGATCGGGAAACTTGACTCTCTTCAGCTTTCTCCGTATCTCCTGTATTATCAGCTGAAGCAGATATTCGTCTATATCTGTGCATACAATATCTACTGACAAGTAATATAATACTTCCAATTATTCTCAAAGAGTTCTTGCCTTTAGTAAGAACAAATCCTAACAAATACCAAGAAATCGCAAATACGTGAGAGATACCGAAAGATTCGTCACTATAGGAAACCTGTTGGATAAGATCCCCCATTAATACACTTAAAAGCACTTTCTTTATCACTTTCGGTGCAAAAGATCTCATAAAATGAATCAATTTATCACTCTTCGTATTGTTATATGGCTTGTTGACAGTTTTTTTAGCCACGTCTGTCTCGGCCTGAATGTTAACTAATCTTTTCAACATATCGGGGGCTCTGTAACGGTACCGGTATTGCAAATTCCTAGTTCTGACACCGCGACTGTTACTGGATTCACTGCCTTGAACTGGTGGCCCTGGCCGATATCTTGAGAGATGAAATGCAGTTGAGTTCCGCAGTAGGCCAACCTGTGAGTATAGCAGTGCTGAACGCATAATGTGAATCATAATGGCAATCTGATATTGCACACCACTTTAATTTGTTGACAATATTGATTTTACTACACCGTGGCGTTACAGCAGATGAAATTTTCAACGTTTTCACATCACATGCTTAATTAAATGTACCGATACTTCATACGTCAAATACCTACATATAAATACACACACATCACTGCGCTCCACACTCTCGATATTGCTCTCCTGTGCAAACAAATACTACATTGAACATTCACACCTTACGTATATTCTGATCTGTCCCAGCAGTATTGCCAACGCGAAAACGGTACAATCCCTAGACAAAGTGTTCAGTATCACCAGAAAGCCGCCATTTTTCAAATGAAAGTCGAAGTCTCTACATGCAAATTTTGGTAGGTTTACACAATGTAGGTCTAGTACTTACTTACTTACTGGCTTTTAAGGAACCCGGAGGTTCATTGCTGCCCTCACATAAGCCCGCCATTGGTCCCTATCCTGAGCAAGATTAATCCATTCCCTATCATCGTACCCCACCTCCCTCAAATCCATTTTATTATTATCTTTCCATCTACGTCTCGGCCTCCCTAAAGATCTTTTTCCCTCCGGCCTCCCAACTAACACTCTATATGCATTTCTGGATTCGCCCATATGTGCTACATGCCCTGCCCATCTCAAACGTCTGGATTTAATGTTCCTAATTATGTCAGGTGAAGAATACAATGCTTGCAGTTCTGTGTTGTGTAACGTTCTCTATTCTCCTGTAACTTCATCCCTCTTAGCCCCAAATATTTTCCTAAGCACCTTATTCTCAAACACCCTTAACCTATGTAATGTAGGTCTAGTAAAAGGTAAAGGTATCCCGTCACATGCCATGAAGGCAATTCGGGTGCATGGAGGTAGAGCCCCAGGCTTTCCATGACCTCGGCACTAGAGTGAGGTGGTGTGGTCGGCACCACGCTCTGACCGCCTTTACCCCCCCCCCCCCGGAAAGACCCGGTATTCAATTTTATAAGAGGCTGAGTGAACCTCGGGGCCGTTCTGAAAGTTTGGCAACAAGAAAAATCCTGTTACCACCTGGGATCGAACCCCGGACCTTCCAGTCCGTAGTAACAAGTAATATTAAGAAATTTTGATAAATGATTTTTTTTGTCATTTCTTAAATCGATTTGTAGTTTAAATTACGAGTATTGTGAACCTATTAATTACTAAATTAAAGAATCGGCTGAAAGCAATGGAGAATTGCGTTAACAAAGTACAATGTGTTTAACTGGCCTGTAATGAAAAATTGAATAACGTGAAGTAGTGTGGTGTAGACATGTAGCCAGATATCATTCCATTGGGGTGCTTTCCAGTCACTTCATAAAATAAATAATTTCTATGTAGAACTGCTTTTCATGTCCTACCGGCTTATAATATCATTGTTGCTTTTATGGCTGTTCATCTGCATAATTTCATATTAGGCTATGGCCCATATCGTTACATTGAAGAAAGCCACAAGTCCACCGTTGTGGAATAACGGTTAGCATGCCTGAAACGAGCGGGAACGAGTTCAAATCTCTGTTGGAACAAATTACCTGGTTGAGATTTTTTCGAGATTTTTCTCTCAACCCATTAAGAGCAAATGCTGGGTAACTTTCGGCGCTGTACCCTGGACTCATTTCGCTGGCATTATCACTTTAATTTCATTCAGACGCTAGATAACGATAATAGTTGATAGAATGTCGTAAAACAAACTAAAAATCGCACAATAGAGAAATGCGACACTTAAATCCAGCCCCGTATTTAGGTAGGCCTAATGCTACGTCAATGGGCCCGGAAAATTTTGTGTCTCCCACCAACTAACTTATGCAAATCTTACACATTTGTCAGTCAAACTGTTAAAAAATAATAATACTGGCATGTAGGCCTAGCAAGAATTTAACATACGCTATTATCTATAGCAGACATCTGCGAAGTATGAAAATATCGAACAGTTATTTTGAGCTCGATTTTTTTCTTTTCTCATAATTTTGCAGCTCCTACAAATATGGGCCTGCCTAAATCATATACATGAGAAAACGTGCTAGCTTGTAATATATAAATAATTTTTTACACTACCAACCTCCAAAGTATGCCATTTTTAATACTTTTTAGTACCCAAAGTGCGTGCAAAATAGTAACATTGCGGAACTAGTTCATAATGTTATATTTTATTGCATGAATCTATATTTAGGGAAGATTATTTCTTATTCTATTTTTTGTACTACAGCATTACAAAACAACGAATACAAAATATCAAATTTGGAATGTTGGGTAGTTTGATATGATGGTCTATGTCAGAAAGATGTTCCTATGACAACATGGCTTTAATTTACAGAAAGTCGTTATATTGGAAACCAGAGACGTAACACAAAGAACCGAATCCAAAAACTTCAGCCTTATGAACCACTACAGTTATCCGACCGAGGCGAGTGGATACGCTGCAGGAATGTGAACCTTCACGATGATACAAGAACACAAGGGCTCGGAGATAGCTAGCCCTACAGTATAGTCTGGTGTAGGTTACACCGCGTGTGTCCACTTTGTTATGATTTAGGATAAAGATATTAATAAACTTATTCACGAACAAGCTCGGCGTGTTGTTTACGATGTTAATGTTACGTTTTACTTAACGACGCAGAGGTTATATCAGCGTCGCCGGATGTGCCGGAATTTTGTCTCGCAGGAGTTCTTTTACATACCAATAAATCTACTGACATGAGCCGGTCGCATGTAAGCACACTTAAATGCCATCGACCTGGCCCGGGATCGAACCCGCAACCTTGGGCATAGAAAGCCAACGCTATACCAACTCGCCAACCAGGTCGACTGTTGTTTGCGGTGTTATTAAGATCTGTAATCAAGAAAAGAAAGAAAGTCTGAAGATATTTAGTCCTCCAATACATGCGTGATTATTTTTGTTACTTGTTACTTGAGTAGGCACGTGAAAGACACTTGCTATCTAACATGAAACGGCATGTGTGTGTGTGTGTGTGTGTGTGTGTCTGTACATGAGAGCCAGTTCTTTAAGGCGCTCCTCCCCTGTGTTGTTCTAAGGTAGACCTACGTTTTCTTAATGATGAAAATTATCTTTCAGAAGTACAAGGAGAGTTGCCATTATTGTAAACAGGTTATGTATTACTGGAAGTAAGTCACTGTTGTAATGTTGCATTGCTTCAACAGCGTTTCGTTTTTTTTTTTTTTTTTTTTTCTAAGGGACTCTGGGTACGGGTTACCCCCAAATCCCTCCCCTGGCTGCGCCAGTGGTTTATATACGTATTCTTGGTACTCTCTCATACCGCCTCGCTAATTTTATTATCTCATTAATGAAACACGATAATTGAGTTTATATATTCTTTGATGCGCTCTCAAATATTTTAAATCTGTCTCGATTTCCATCAAGATTTTCAGGCGAGAAGCCAGATTCTTCCCCGTCCCCAGTCAGTACTAAGTTTGCGTCAAGTTCGCCTCCTTGATCTTGAGGTAGCGTGCTGGACTCCTAAACAAGGTGGCCCGGGTTCGATTCCCGATCGTAAAGTCAGGGGGATTTAATTCGGACCTCTCTTCACTGGGACTGGTTGTCCATTGTCCCAGTGTGTGTGGTGTCTCGCAGTGGCCCTCGGGTACCCTGACCCAGTAAACGGGGGAGTCCTGCAGTGTGTGCGTGTGTTCAGTAGAGTTGTGGGTCTAGACACAATAAGCCTCAGGCTGCGGTGCCGAAATTAGTAAAAAAAAAAAAAAAAAAAAAAAAGCTTGCTCAGAGTTTGTTAATCAATTAATCACAATAGTCTGTTGGTAGCTGCTGGTGGTGCTTTTTCTTTGCGAAATGTGATTGAAAGTTCATTGTTAAAGTTTTGATAGTATGGCATTGTTATTAATATTGTATATGTGCGATAATTTTGTGGAAAATTCAATAATTTTTTTTAAACCAATGGCGGGTGCTTGACAGAGTCGTTGCCTAGGGTGCGCCATAGGAAGCTGGTCTACATTACACCCGCGATGAGATGATTGTGGAGATTTGTTGGGACGCCACAGTGGAACCGGAGCTTCCTGGAGAAACCCCCGTGTTACCTTGATAACGGGCTTGCCCAACACAAGTTACAAATTAGATTTGATCTAGGTTCGAACGTCGTCGAACAGTGCTGCAGTTGCGAAAATCGCGGATTGTGATCAATGTTGCCAATTTAGCGGTTTTCCCGCTAGATCTGGCGTTTCTCAAGGTTAGTTTAGCGGGTAAAAAATGTGATCGGGGGTAAACATGTATGAAATTTGTATTACAGATATAGGGATTTAGCGGGTTTCTTAACACTCACACCGGTAAATAATCTCATTTGACATTGATAATATAGCAATTTAGCTGTTTCTATACTGTATCATAAGAATCGAGTTGGTAACACTGATTGTGAGTATGAGACGGGAGATGTTTGAAGTAATATAACGGAAGGTATTGTAGTTGAAGTTATCCACATTATCTGAATCTGAAACTTGTTAATGAAATGTCAGTAACCAGACATATGTGTCAATGATGGGTGAATTAACTGGTGAGCAAGACGAATGGAATATACCTTGCTCAGATGATGAGAATTACAACGCACAGGGAAAGGTAGGTTAGGGTTGACAAAGTTTATTTCTGCAGTCATAGTAATAAATAATGATGCTCCCTAGTCTGTAACTGCGGTGTTCATACAAGGTCGAATAGTTTTTTTGCAGCACAAATAATCTTGAAATCACTTAGAACCTATAAAATGAAAGAGGGCACATCATTTTCTAAAATTCAGTGGGTGTCCGAACAGATCTCATGTCTGTGCAGTGACCTAACTTTTAACACAGACATGTACACAAGCACTTTACTCAACTGAATATTATTTGCAGGATTTCTGGGAACCTTCAGCCGAAGACATAGTTTCTCTGTACGAGTTGATTGACAAGGAAGGAGTGCTGGAGCTGGAGTGGCAGTGTCCTGGACGCCGCGTACCTTCACCTGCTCAGGATGAGTTTTACCAGGAGGACGAGGAATCCATGGAGTCCAAGTAAGAGTTGCACCACTCAGTCGTGCCTCTTCGAAACCAGGATGTGATTCCCAGCAGATCTTACAGAATAGGTTTTTGTATGGGGGTGTCCTAGGTTTGAGCATTAAAGTCGTCTGTTTTAAAGTATTTTGTTCGTTTTCCTCAGTTAGTGAAGGAATTGCTCTTACATGCCCCTTAAGGGGAGAGGATGGTATTTTTGATGAAAAATTACTAAATTAAAAAATATATATATATTCTTTAAAATACCCTGTGATGTGTTGATCGCCATTTTTAAACTTCCTGCATTATGGATTTTTAAATCACTCGCCCACTTTTATTGTTGTTTCCGGTAAATTAAATTTTCAATTTTTTTTTCTTTAAAATACTCTTTGATATGTGTGGAATGCATTGCATAACATTTTGTGGGTATTTGTGCCCTTATCGGATGTTGAGACGTCATTTTTAAACTTCCTGCGCTATGAATTTTTAAATCACACGCCCCCGTTTATCGGTTTCCAGTAACTTCATTTTTTTTTTTGCTACATTGCCAGACAAAATGGATATAATTTCTTAACTATTAAAGATACATGCATGAAATTTAGAACACACATTCTTTAGACTATTAGGAAACTTTTCTCTGTAACAGAATTTTGTTAATTGATATCATTTTAAAAATACGTCCGTTTGTTTGCAAGAAAGGAAATCAGAAAATTGTTACCAAATTTTATTTGTTCATTTTACAAACGTAGGGACTAATATCAAAATTCTGTTTCAGACAGTTTGTAGAACATACTTTTGCAAATACATTGCAAAAACTGTTTGAATCTATCTTTAAAAACGGTTCAGATATATCGGTTTTAGTACAATCCTGCATTGGGTATATTTTTTCAAATTTGGGCCCCGAAATATTTTTTGTTTTCAAAATATTTTTATTTGGTTGAGTTGCCACAGCTATGAGCTCTCTACATACAAAAAATTAATAATTTACACCAAATAGGAAAAAACTTTTAAAAAATATCATCCTCTCCCCTTAACCTTGCTTAGGTGAGTTTCTTGAACTCTATACTGTAATCCATTTATCCAAAAATGCATAAATTGCAAAAACTGTTATTTATGATCAAACTTTTGACACTTGGCACTTAAAATGGGCACGCTTCCATACAGGGGCAGTGGCATTTCCTATAAGGTTAGAGCCCAGTTTAGGTGTGTGTGTGTATTAATCGAAAATTAGGGGCTAGAAAATATTGAGAATAGGACGCATGTTTATATGACATTTTCTTCGATTAATACACACACACCTAAACTGGGCTCTAATCTTAGAGAAAATGCCTCTGCCCCTGTACGGAAGCGCGCCCGCAGGGTTAATCTTTCAACAATAAGATGATCTTCTCCACTACCCTCTGCTGCTTGATTTAGCCCGAGGGCCTGAAGGCTTTGACAAAATCCGTAACGAAAAGTAGAAATAATTCTATTAACTAATAAGTTTTTTTCTCTCAGCAAAACGTTTTTCCATCAATACTAATTTCAATGACTCATTTATCAGCTTATTCTGTGTAATATAAAAAAATCACTAAAAAATTGCCTGCCATTTCTTAAAGTGGAGCACCATTATAATTATATTTTCGACATCAAATAAAAACTCCTTAATTTTTCACTAAAATTATTATAAAATATGATAAAACTTTTAAAACTTCAAAGTGGCTTATACATCTTAAATACACTATACAGCTGTTTTAAAGTGGTTATGCTTCGTCGTCAGCAGTCTCAATAATGCTTTGGTCTTGTATCATCTGGATCACTGTCTTCTATGGGTGAGGAGTATATGGATATGGTGATAGGAGGTAGAGGGGATGCCTTTACGTTGTTTATTGTGATGTATATCAATTGAAGTCCAATTGTGTATTACTTAAATGTATCTTTTGGAACCTCTTTATTACCAAACTCTCAGTTCTGCTCTAACTGAAAAAACGACAGAATGCAACTTTCAGCAACATTTGTGCATCAAATAATTTGGCTTCACTATAATAAAATTTATTTTACATCATTAACTTCCATCTGATACAGTACCACCAAAATTTATATAGCCTACCGGTATTATTACGATGTACCGAAGTACATATGATATTTCCGTGCAGAAATTGTGTGTCGTCATATGATGAAGGATGAGTGGAACAGAGAAAAATTCTCTCCGGCATCGGGATTTGAACCCGGGTTTACAGCTCTACGTGCTGACACTCTATCCACTAAGCCACACCGGATTCCCATCCCGATGTTGGATCGAATATTTCAGTTTAAGTTCCACCTCTTGGGTTCCCTCTAGTAGCTACCCTCATGCACTGCGTCATAGATGTATGACAGTGGTACAATGTCCACACATGTGCAGAGTTGCACTCGTTATGAGTGACTGAGTGGCCGGGATCTGATGGAATAAGCGGCGTCTTAAATCTCTAAGTGATAATTTTTTGCATATCATATATTATTACGATGTACCGAAGTACATATGATATTTCCATGCAGAAATTCTGCATCATATTATGAAGGATGAGTGGAATGGAGAAAACTTCTCTCCGGCACTGGGATTTGAACCCAGGTTTTCAGCTCTATATGCTGACGCTCTATCCACTAAGCCACACCGGATTCCCATTCCAACGTCGGATCGAATCCTCTCAGTTTTAAGTTCCACCTCTTGGGTTCCCTCTAGTGGCCTACCCTCATGTATTGCGTCATAGATGTATGACAGTGGCACAATGTCACATGTGAAGAAGTGCACTCGTTATGAGTGACTAAGTGGCCGGGATCCAACGGAATAAGCGCTGTCTTAAATCACTAAGTGATTATTTTTTGCATATCGTATATTATTACGATGTACCGAAGTACATATGATATTTCCATGTGTCATCATATGATGAAGGATGAGTGGAACGAAGAAAAATTCTCTCCGGCACTGGGATTTGAACCCAGGTTTTCAGCTCTACATGCTGACACTCTATCCACTGAGCCACACCGGATTCCCATCCCACTGTCGGATCGAATCCTCTCAAGACTGTGCTTATTCCGTCGGATCCCAGCCACTTAGTCACTTGTAATGAGTGCACCTCTGCACATGTATGGACATTGTACCATTGCCATATATATATGACGCAGTGCATGAGGGTAGGCCACTAGAGGGAACCCAAGAGGTGGAACTTAAACTGAAAGGATTCGATCTGACATTGGGATGGAAATCCAGTGTGGCTTAGTGGATAGAGTGTCAGCACGTAGAGCTGAAAACCAGGGTTCAAATCTCGCTGCCAGAGAGAATTTTTCTCCGTTTCACTCATCCTTCACCGAAATTTGTGTTGCATAAAGCATTTCCTATCCTTGCAGTTCCTATCTTCATTTTGCTCTTAATCATCTCTGTGAACAGAGGAGTTCTAATGTCAGTGTTATGCTTTGCATTTCAGGCCAGAAGAGAAATCAGATTTCGACTTCATGGATGAGATGTCATCACCAAAGTTTACTCCGAGGAGAACGGGTGAAGGGGGTCCGAAGGGAAGCGCCAAAAAGAAAACGACGAGTTTGGATGGAATACTTTCTAACATACGCAGACACCGCAAACTCGAGGAAATGGAGAAACAGGCATCAGAAAGTGCTACTAATCCGTGAATTCGTAAACTAGGAGTAATTCTTGAGTTGCTTTACATTAATGTGATATTTTGCAGACACAGCATTAAGTGTATTTACATCCTGCATAATTCATTTCGAGGATAGTTTTCTCGGGGTAGTCCATTTCCTTTGCCATCATTTTACTATTAACCATCTTATCCGGCTGCACTATAGTTCAGGAAGTGGCATAGTTGAATTCAATCCAGATCACTAAGTGTCTAATTACTTGACAGTCATAAAATGTTTGCTGTGAGTATGAGAGCGTATTATTCATGAATTTAAAAATTCATGTCTATTACGAACAAAAGAGTACAGGTGAAATTTCTGTTCTGTATGCATTAAAAAAGCAGGAGTATCAGGGATTTTGTAGCTTCCATCACCTTCCCATTTCCATTCGCCACCGCTCTCGATCTAGAGCATCTTCCTCTTTCAGTTCTTTGGCAGGAGTGGCTTCTCTGAGTTCTAGTACTACAATCTCCTTGGTCTTCCAACTAGCAACCATTGAAACATTCTTTTAGACCACCGTTGTTGATCCATCCTCATAGGTGTTCAAACCAATTCATTTCTCCTTTTCACTTCTGTTTACGAAGTCTCCTCTGCTTTCATTCGTATCCTTGTTTCTTCACTCTGAATTCTTTGTAGTTTTCGCTTCTTAAGCAGTCCATCTCTAAAGCTAAGAGTCTTCTTTTGCATTCTGCATTCAGAGTCGATACTTCGCTATTGTAATAAAGGACAGTCTCAACCATTGCCTTGTCTTTGTGTATATTAATCTTTCTAAATATGTTTTCTTTCCACCATACAGTATGGGTTCAAAGTTTCCAGAATCCTTCTTGTCTGTTCAATATGTGTTTTAACATCTGCAGATCCAATTTATCCGTATGTTTAATGAATTATTCCTCTGCAATGAAGATTTCATATTTGGTGTCCAAATTAATAAGAAAACTAGCATTATTTTTTTATTGTGTGGGATTTTCTGGAAGTGACTATAGAGAAGGTTTAAATGTTATTTTAATATCCAAGATATACAGTAGAGTCTCGATTATCTGGATTATATGGGCCAAGAGCAATCCGAATAAGGAAAAATCTGGATAATACGGAGGATGAGAGCGCTATGTGGTTTCTTATCCTGTAATCTTAAAGGGATAAAGGTTGGACTCAGTAATGTAGAAAGACGTTAACGGTACTCATATGATAATATTGCAAAACAGGCAACATATTTGCAACCAAGACCTCTTCAAGTGATATCTCTATCCAGTGCTTTTGCTTCAGTAAAGTCTCATTTTACAAACCTATGGATCAACAATTGGCTCTGTTCTGACAAAGGAAAAATTTTACAGTCCGTACAAAAGAAACCAAATGACCTGGAAATAAACAAAAACTTGCCCAGAAATGTTCAAACTTATTAACAAGAGCCAGAACAGGTCACATTGTCGCACAATTGTACCTACACCAATTTCACCTTTCTGATAATCCTACTTGTCTGTGGTGTAATAATCATGATGAAGATCTGGAACACATTCTTCTATACTGTCCATCCATAAACCACAAAAGAAGTAAATTAAAATCATCAGTACCAGTTGCAGAAGACACAGCCCTGCAGTATATATTGACTACACTCCAACTCTGGCCACTAGCAACAGGCATCTATAATGAACACCGATCAAAATACCCCTCATTTCTCACGAAAAACAAAAACTGAACAGAATACAGTGGACTATAGTGGACTTTATGTTGTCAGCAAACAGCTGGATACATTAAGAAGATTGATTGATTGATGATTGATATGTACATAATAAACGAGTTTTTATTCATAATACAGTAATTGACTTCAAAAAACTTTGTTATTGTTCAATACTATAAATAGCTACATATACTACTGTAATAAAAAAAAATACGGATGACATGGAAGGCCAGATAATCGAAGTCTGGATAATCGGGACTCTACTGTAATTTTGAAAATATTCTGCTATGGTGAACTGAGGGGAAATGTGAGCACTTGTAATGGAGAAGGATTAGCCATTACATCTAATAAAAGTGGCACAAGTGTTATACATAAGTACATATTTAAGTAAGAGGATTAGGTAATATTCTAGAACATAACACAAGCAATAAGACAAAGGTATCCAGTATCACGTGCTCTGTTTAATTTATATGTAGACCAACTCACAAAAGTATAACAGATGCCATTAAAGAGTAACTTCTTTTATCTAACACCACCTAATAAAAGCTCTTGTTATATTGATATTTAGGTGTAAAGGTATGCTTTATATTCGTGTTATTGTTGCTAGGAACAACCAGTGGATACAAGTTTAGTGAGTAAAAATACAACTATGGAAAAAAAAAACATACACAGTGTTCCTGAAATGATAAAGACAGTCACAGATGAAACCATAGCAACTATTGAACATTGTTTCATGATATTTATTTTATAATATTCAGTATGAAAATATCATGATAGCCTATTTACCTGTTATAATAATTTATTAAGAGGTGTTAGATAAAACTGTATATTACAATTGTGTGTAAATACATATGGAAGTTAACACACGAGGTTTATCAGGCATATTATATTGAAAGCTAAACACTTCCCCTCATGGATGAAATCTATATTCACTCACTGGTATAATAAATAGCTATTATTTTACAAACACGACCAAACACACTTTTATTTCCAGATATTCATATTATGTTCTCAAACTCCGAAAATCCTCTATATAGTATTCCTTTCTGTTTAAACGAAGTTACATATTCTTATACGTGAGATCTTCAATAACTTAATAAGGAAGTTTTATTGAACTGGTAAATAAATAAAAAATATTAGAAGTAGCAGTGGAACCAAATGGTTCATGTAAATATTGATGTATGTTTGTTTTTGTTCTGAGATTTAACATGCATTTTTTTCTTTTTTATTTTGGTGTGTTGAAATATTACAGGGGCAATAAATATTTAACTGTTATAAAAGTTTATGTATAAAGTGTATACTTTTAAAAGTCTTTATTTTGTGATTATTTTTAAATAGGTTTATCCTTTCCTTACTGCTGTTAACTTATTGCGAGCTATTCAATAGTTTTGGCAAAGAAATTAAACCTCTGGCTTGACAAGAACTGTCATCCTGTTTCTGTAAACTTTGCATTGTTCGGGAATTGGCCACCTTTCAAATCCTTCAATGTGGAGTAAAGATGGAAGCCAGTGGTTTCAAATCAGGGCTGTATATTGGTTAACTCCAGAATTGCCAGTCAAGGTCGGCAATTTTAACATAGTATATCAGACTGAGGTCGACATTGTCTTTAACAAGAATGACGTATTCTGGGACACTTGTGATAAATTGCAGATTTGAGTTGATGTAAGATCTCATAATAATGGAAGCATTTATCATTGATTTTTCAGAAAATTTTATGGAAGCCCTTGTGCATCCCAGAAAATATTCACCATGGTTTTTTCCGCAGATTGAATTATCTTGAATTGTTTTTTTGATTGCAGACTTTCGATGTTTCCATTCCTTGGATATCTCCTTTGCTTCTGGAATGTAATGGTAAACTCAACACTCACACTCATCACAACATGATGCAGAAAGGCAATCACATCATTTTGGATCAAGGCTACAACTCGTATACTTAGTGTGGATATCAGGAGTGAGTTATTGTGAACCATGTATGATATTTCAATAGGTCGTAGATGACTGAATGATAATTAATAGTCCACCGACATATTCAATACATTGCCAACACCTCATACTTTAATCTTCCTATCTTCTTTGATTAGTCCATCCTCAACATATTATTATTATTATTATTATTATTTGCTTCCCCTAATGTCTTACTATTTGTAATTTGTCAAACTATATCATAGGTAGAGCCGGACGAGAAGTTATGGCACCAGTGCGAGGGACGCATTTTAGTTCGTTTGCTTGGACTCGCCCTCACACTCAACTGGAGGGGTGTTGGGTTAGTTGGTTGCTAGCATTCCGAGTGTTCAGATCGTTCTGCTACTACCGCTATTGCTAATACTGAAAACATTGTCTAAGGCGTGAAATCATAGAGTAGTTCATAGTCAAGGACATGAAATAGCATGTCAGAAGGGATTGTAAATGCCACTGGTATTTCAAAGCGAACCTTGGCAAGAATCAAGAAAGGGAAAAATATTGAGGCAGGAACAGCAGATTCTTTCTCCAGTCCGGAAAAATCACAGCAGAAGAAGAAGATTGTTGCAGCTGTAGACAGTTTTGATGAGGAAGTCCTAAGAAGACTCATCTGTAATTTCTACGCTACGCATAAGCAGAGGCCGACTCTGCAATCGCTTCTTCCAAGAATGGATATCAGTGTATGAAAGTGAGCACGTGATGGACAGTATTTTGGGGAACATTTCCATAAACTTAGGGACATCTGATTGCAGCACAGATCAGTCATCTGATTCGGACGGAGAATAAGAATGTAAAGATGGAATAGCGGGTGTAATTATATTATGTACCTTCGGAATCTTGAGTAGGAAAGTGGTGATACTAAGGTAAGACGAATGTTTTTAGAAAGAGATGAAACGGATATGTCTGCCACTCTGAGCTTGAGAACCGTAACCCAAACAACCCCCACTCCTCTAGTTTAATTTGTATACATCAGACGGACTTAAAATCATTAGGCCTAATTGCTTATTCTTCTGTAGCTCATATAGGAATTGTTATTGGTGGATTAATAACTTTAAATTATTGGGGATTTTGTGGGTCATATATTTTAATAATTGCTCATGGTTTATGTTCTTCTGCTGGCCGGCAATTTAAAACTTCGCGCAGGTTGCTGCCATAACTTCTCGTCTCAGCTCTATGTATGTTATCGAAAAAAGATTTATAAGCAGAGTTTGCTATTATCTGTGGTTTCGCAGGTTTCAGAATGTATCCTTTGTGGATATAAGGATTGCTGTAGTTCTGAAATGTTGGAAATGTTAAATTCCAGGTCACGGTGAAAAACCTACAGGTTGAATTCTGATGTATTCATTTGGTACACTTCCTGCCCTCTGTTCTTCACTTCATCTCAAAAGCTGTGATACGAACAGTATCTCATTTGTTTTATGCTCCAAATTTTTTAATTTTGTATTTGTACTGTTGGTAGAATAAGCTTATGGTAAGTATTATTTTTTCTTTCAAAAATATTTTTTATGGTAGTACGTTGTGCAAGGAGTGTTGATTTTTCATCTCGGCAAGAAACAGTTTCTTCTTTTATGTGAGTCAGCCTGGGACACACAGTTGGTAGAGTGTTGGCCTTCTGTGCCCGAGGTTGTGGGTTCAATTCCAGCCCAGGTCGATAGCATTTAAGTGTGCTTAAATGCGTCAGGCTTACGTCCGTAGATTTATTGGCATATAAAAGAATTCTGTGGGACAAAATTCCGGCACACTGACGACATTGATATAATCTCGGAAGTTGCGAACATTGCTAAATGAAACAGCTTCTTTTATGTGCTGTAAATCCAAGGCTAAACTCCTGAGTTACTCCCTCCTACTTCACTTATACACTTCAAGTGTGTACAGCTGTCTCAGTCAAACTAACATAACTTTAGTGACATCACGAAAGTTTCACTCTAGTGTACATTCGCACTATGCTCTGCATATACGAATCTGTGACAGGTTAGGTTAGGCTTTTGTTATGCCTTGCATATATGCTGGGCAACGGCTGATGGTGTTTTATTTCGTGATGTCAGTAATAATGTAATGGCGGATTTTCACTTATCACTTAGAAAACCACTGCCCTGAGTAGGTTTTTACTCATTAACTTCGGATATAATAGTAGCCTTTGGCAACCATCCATGGAAGAAAACTAAAATTAATATATGAGTAACACGAACACAAGAATGGATTCTAGACCTTTTTGAGCATGATGCTCAGAAGAGCCTGCTGAAAACTGGCGAATTAAGTTCTAAGGTAGAAAGCAGTATTTATCCACGTGTAAAAGTGAGCTTAGTCTTTTCTTACAGCAAAGAATGTATTGTGATGAACTTGTGATTTGGGACTTCAGGTCACAAAAAATATGCAAGATACATTGCCCAAGAAATAATTATGTGTTAACGTATATTCAGATCTTGTAAAAGCATTTTTTTGTTATATATATATATATATATATATGTCTGCTAAAATAAATACAATTTTATATATACTCCCTTGCTACTGATTTTCGTGTGAAATAGTGCGTTCATTTGATTGATAGGTCTACACATGCAACGAAAAATATCACCATCGTCAGTAAATACTGATACAAGACTTCTTGGAATGGTCTTACGGTTTTATATAATTTATTATTATATAAGTTCAGTCTTTAATTACCATATTTTAAACTATCTTTTCGAGTGACAAACAAGGGGAACAGTACATTTGTAAAAAAGATAGAAAAATGCATGAAAAACTCAAAATTCTTCTTCTACGACTAATATAGTAATTAAATACCGGTACTTCAGCTGCAAAATCTTGGACGCAGTTATTAATAATTTATTCTAAAAACCCACAATAATGCTAATGTGACCGTATTTTGTTTACAAAGAGAATGCGTATTGTGATCATCATATGTTTATTATTATTATTATTACATTCAAAGTAATTACGTGATAAAGTACAGTAAATCGGATACCTCCTTATACATTATATTACCCGTATCCTGGTACATAGAGAAATCTATCGTTACTACTGCTGCCACAAAGAAGCTCACTCATTATGGCACCACTAGTAACACCTGTAGATCGACTGTTATTCATTCTGAAATGCAACTGTGCATATCTCTATCATTAAATAGTTAAATGTGCGATAGAGCTAATTAAGATATACTTCCATGAATGGGAACAAACATGATGAAAAATTGGAATCTACAATTAAAAGAAAAATAAACACTTTCCATTTTTTAATCGATGGTTAATATGTCGGCTACCCTTCAATGAGCTACAGAGATACTATAAATCAGTGAATAAAGGAAAATATTTTCCTGGCAAAAATTAGTATTTAATCGTATATCAAATTTATGCTTCAACGATCTAATACGGTGTCATTACAGTGGCTCGCTCAAGCAAGCCTCAATTTATACCTCTCCTAACTTTTATTTTCTGGCCGTTGCTCCTTGTCCTCTATCATGTGCTGCACTTAACGTAAACTTTCTGAACTTCGTATGAAACTGTAATCGCTAATCAAAGGTCTATTCTAATTAATATGCCAATAATAATAATATATTTCGAGTTGCATAATAGTTAATCTACATGCGCACCTTTATTACGATGAACACATTTTTTTTTCGAAGAAAGGTAGTCTACAATTATTTTGAAAGCGATTACTCTCATAATCTGCTTGACAAACAAAAGACGTAGTAAAACAAGGAGCAGGTATTGTGATAATGTTACATTTCAGCTTCACACAGAGTTCAGAAAGTCTGCGCTAGGTGCAGCACATGATAGAGCGTGCATATGCTGCCATCTGTCATGGATTCCGTAATCTACGTGCAAGTGAAAAACGACCGGATTTTGTTTACGAAAAGGATGCGTATAGTGATCGTCATTTGTTCATTATGAGAATAATTTACGTACAAGCACTAAAGCTAGTCTGAATACCTCCTCCAACTTATAATTTTCAGTCCGTTGCTCCTTGTATCCATACACCCAGCGCTACCAAGCGGATGCACTTTGTACTAATCAGAATCATCGCTTCCAAAACGATTGTACATATATTTCCTCAAACAAAATGGTGCTCATCGTAAATGGAGAGGATGTAGATTAATAATTGTGCAACTCGAAATATATTTAATTACGATAAGTAGATCTCATAGCAAGTTTTGGAATTATTAATAAATAGTTGCATGTGTAATAAGCCAAATTAAGAGAAATCTACAGGAACGGGAGTACGAATGGGAAGAAATGAGGCAATTGGAGGCATATTAATATTGTAATCAACATTCTGAAAGCATATATCACCCCCCCCCCCAGTAAAATACTGTCGTATGTCGAAAATTACATATTACTTTCGGAAATTATTTCCACCGCTATTATTCACATGCGCTCCATTAATACAATGAACACCATTTTTTGCCGAAGAAATGTAGTCTACAATTATTTTGAAAGCGATTACTCTCATAATCTGCTTGACAAACAAAAGACGTAGTAAAACAAGGCACAGGTATTGAGATAATGTTACATTTCAGCTTCACACTTGAGTTCAGAAAGTCTGCGCTAGGAGCAGCACATGATAGAGCGTGCATATGCTGCCATCTGTCATGGATTCTGTAATCTACTTGCAAGTGAAAAACGACCGGATTTTGTTTAAGAAAAAGTTGCGTATGGTGATCGTCATTTGTTCATTATGAGAATAATTTATGTACAATCACTAAAGCTAGTCTGAATACCTCCTCCAACTTATAATTTTCAGTCCGTTGCTCCTTGTATCGATACACCCAGCGCTACCAAGCGGATGCACTTTGCATTAATCAGAATCATCGCTTCCAAAACGATTGTACGTATATATCCTCAAACAAAATGGTGCTCATCGTAAATGGATAGGATATAGATATCTATTTATTTGTCTATGATGTAGATTAATAATTGTGCAACTCGAATTATATTTAATTACGATAAGTAGATCTCATAGCAAGTTTTGGAATTATTAATAAATAGTTGCATGTGTAATAAGCCAAATTAAGAGAAATCTACAGGAACGGGAGTACGAATGGGAAGAAATGAGACAATTGAAGGCATATTAATATTACAATCAACCTTCTGAAAGCATATCGCACTCCCCCCCCCCCCCCAGTACAATACTGTTGTATGTCGAAAATTAGTTCCACCCCTGCAATTCACATGCGCTCCAGTAATACGATGAACACCATTTTTTTTTTTTTCGAAAAAATGTAGTGTACAATTATTTTGAAAGCGATTACTCTCATAATCTGCTTGACAAACAAAAAACGTAGTAAAACAAGGAGCAGGTATTAAGATATTGTTAAATTTCAGCTTCACATGAAGTTCAGAAAGTCTGCGCTGGGGCAGCACATGATAGAGCATGAATATACTGCCATCTGTCATATATTCTGTAATCTACTTGCAAGTGAATAACGACCGGATTTTGTTTACGAAAAGGATGCGTATGGTGATCGTCATTTGTTCATTATGAGAATAATTTATGTACAATCACTAAAGCTAGTCTGAATACCTCCTCCAGCTTATAATATTCAGTCCGTTGCTCCTTGTATCCATACACCCAGCGCTACCAAGCGGATGCACTTTGTATTAATCAAAATCATCGCTTCCAAAACGATTGTATGTATATTTCCTCAAACAAAATGGTGCTCAGCGTAAATGGAGAGGATGTATATTAATAATTGTGCAACTCGAAATATATTTAATTACGATAAGTAGATCTCATAGCAAGTTTTGGAATTATTAATAAATAGTTGCATGTGTAATAAGCCAAATTAAGAGAAATCTACAGGAACGGGAGTACGAATGGGAAGAAATGAGGCAATTGGAGGCATATTAATATTGTAATCAACATTCTGAAATCATATCGCACCCCCCCCCCCCCAGTAAAATACTGTCGTATGTCGAAAATTACATATTACTTTCGAAAATTAGTTCCATCACTATTATCTACTTGCGCTTCATTAATAAGATGAACACCATTTTTTTTTCGAACAAATGTAGTCTACAATCGTTTTGAAAGCAATTACTCTCATAATCTGCTTGACAAAGAAAAGGCGTAGTAAAAGAAGGAGCAGGTGTTAAGATAATGTTAAATTTCAGCTTCACATGAAGTTCAGAAAGTCCGTCCTGCTGTAATCTACTTGTAAGTGAATAGCGACCGGATTTTGTTTACTAAAAGGATGCGTATGATGATCGTCGTGTGTTTATTATGAGAATAATTTACGTACAATCACTAAAGCTAGACTAAATACTTCCTCCAACTTATAATTATCATTCCGTTGCTCCTTGTATCGATACACCCAGCGCTACCAAGCGGATGCACTTTGTATTAATCAGAATCGTCTCTCTCAAAACGATAAGGCAAGGGTCCAAGAGACCTGGTACCTTTAAAAAAAAAAAAAAAAAAAAAAAAAATTGTACGTATATTTCCTCAAACAAAATGGTGCTCATTGTAAATGGAGATGTAGATTAATTATTGTGGAACTCGAAATATATCTAATTACGATAAATAGAGCTCATAGCAAGGTTTGGAATTATTAATAGATATTTGAATGTGTAATAAGCCAAATTGAGAGAAACCTACAAGAACGGGAGTACGAATGGGAAGAAATCCGAATTGGAGGTATATTAATTACAATCGACCTTCTGAAAGCATATCGCAACCCCCCCCCCCCCCCAGTAAAATACTGTCGTATGTCGAAAATTACATATTACTTTCGAAAATTATTTCCACCGCTATTATTCACATGCGCTGCATTAATACGATGAACACCATTTTTTTTCGAAGAAATGTAGTCTACAATTATTTTGAAAACGTTTACTCTCATAATCTGCTTGACAAACAAAAGACGTAGTAAAACAAGGAGCAGGTAGTGAGATTTCAGCTTCACATGAAGTTCAGAAAATCTGCGCTGGGGGGGGGGGGGCAGCACATGATAGAGCGTGCATATATTGCCATCTGTCATGTATTCTGTAATCTATTTGCAAGTGAATAACGACCAGATTTTGTTTACGAAAAGGATGGGTATGGTGATCGTCATTTGTTTATTATGAGAATAATTTACGTACAATCACTAAAGCTAGTCTGAATACCTCCTCCAACTTATAATTTTCAGTCCGTTGCTCCTTGTATCCATACACCCAGCGCTACCAAGCGGATGAACTTTGTATTAATCAGAATCATCGCTTCCAAAACGATTGTACGTAGGAGATGCAGTTTAATTATTGTGCGAATTAGTAATGTATCTAATTGCGATATATAGATCTCATAGCAAGGTTTGGAATTATTAATAAATAGTTGAATGTGTAATAAGCCAAATTAAGAGAAATCTACAGGAACGGGAGTACGAATGGGAAGAAATGAGACAATTGGAGGCATATTAATAATATAATCGACCTTCTGAAAGCACATCGCACCCCCCCCCCCCCGCCCAGTAAAATACTGTCGTATGTCGAAAGTCACATAATTACTTTCGTAAATTAATCCCACCACTATTTTATTAGTTGGTGGTATGAAGTTCTAATAATAAATAAATTATTGAAGGTTTTGGTAATAATTTACAGCAGACCTCTTTATCGTAATTAGACCTTTGAAGTTGCATAATAGTCCTGATCATATAATTATGTGATCACGGATAATAGTTAATCTATATGCATTCCATTTACGATTAGCACCATTTTGTTCGAAGGAATACAATATAAATGAAGTAAATAGTTTATTTATTATGGACCAAATTTTAGATGCGCCTTCGGAGAGTCTTTTGTTTCTCTGTCGATGGGAAGGGGGATGGGGAAGGATTTACGCTTTGATAACTGTGAGAATTTTCATTTCCAAAATATTACATGAGAATCGTCGCCTCCTAAACGATTATGTCACGAAAGATACTTCCTCACATATTATAATATTTCTCTGGTATCTAGGAAGGAGTATGTCACTGCATTAATTCTGTAAGTGGAGCGCCTGTAAATAAACTATTATTGGACTATTAAACCTGAAATATCTCTCATAGGCTTATTCTTCATTTGTATATTATGACAATAATCGCTACCAAAATGATGATAATATGAGAATTATCGCTTCCAAAGCTATTGTATCAAGGAATTATACGTGATTATACCAGATACCTCCTCGTATATTATAATACCCTGGCATCAAGGAAACTTTCTTCAAGCAACACGATGCTCATCTTAATTCCGTAAGTGAAGCAAGCGTCTGTAGATTACTGTTATGCAACCCGAAATATTATTCTAATCGCGATAGATCTTTTAGCAGTCGATTAGCTTGGAATCGGAATTAAACAAATTTTGAAGTACCGGTAGAAATAATGATTGAGAGGACAGGACAGAAGGTTGTGTGATTTTTCAGGAAATCGTCTTTGAGATATTTACTCCATTATAAGTTACTTACAACAATTATTTGGATGAGTCTTCTATCTGTCAGCTTTCCTGCCTGTTATCCTAAATTATTGGATTCTCTTGCAATTCAATATGAGTTAATTCTGTGGTGTTTGGGTAAAGGGAGATAAGGCATAAAAATGAGTTCGGAGATAAATGAAAATTAAACTTGGAACCCTTATTACAAATAATTTTCTACACAAATAAAACACATCAACTGCTTGTATTCTTTGATTTTTGCACACCCACATGTATAATTTAACTTGTGTGTTCATCTGGGGAACAAAATTCTACCCGGACAAAAAGAATGACTTATACCCCTTTACCTGAACACCACAGCATTAATCTGAAAAAAATCTTCAATTTTTACTTTGTAGATTTGTTCTGTACAGTTTGTGTGTTTGATAAACCACAATATTCTTTTACAAACTGATATGGTCTAAGCTGTGATTATACAATAATAAAAATATGGTTCTCACATGGCTGTTTTATTTTACTACTACAGATTCAGGCCAATACAAGTACTTACCATTGCAATCTCTTAATTGCAGATGCAGCAAGATGTTTTTCATACTGGTATCCCTCTGAAAATATGTTTCATATAAATTATAGTTTTATAAGAGGTTCTGGCTGATATATACATCTATTATCAGGCAAACATCTCACTTGACAATGTGTGTCAGAGGAAAAACAATTGTTTGTATACGTCTGAAGTCTGATTAGTGTAATATGTTACTTGTCAGCAATGTATGCAATTGAGGGGAAAAGGAGCTGGCTATTCTACTCCATTATCTCCTGGCTTAGTTGCCTTATAAGTGATGCCTTATTGGCGTCACTTATGAGGTTCAGACCTGTCTTTGGACAGTTGACTAAACAACAATGGGGAGTTCGCCAACAAAAAACGTGACATTTTAACAAAAGCTGTAGAAAATTGTAGAGTCTGAGAAAGAAGACTGAACCTAAGTTAAAGTTATGCATGTCCTGCCATTAAAAATGACTTCTTGGAATAATATTAAGAGCTTTTTTGGACCACTGGTATAGCTCATTGAATAAGAATGCAGATTTGTGTTCAAATCTCATTACTTCCACTTTGATCACTTTATTATTTCCTACTGTTAAATAATTGTTATATTATCAGTATAGTGATACTTTTTCATTCCGCTAGCATATGTTTGAATGTATTTCTTACTTATACCATCGTTCAAGACTAGCTCGGTACACATGAAAATTGTATTTAAACACTGAGAAGCTAAATAAAAGAGTATCACTGTAGTAATAATAATAATAATAATAATAATAATAATAATAATAATAATAATAATAATAATAATAATAATATAATAAAATAGTGAAGTAGGAGTATTCGAACTGAGGCCCTCATGCATATTCATTTATAACGTTATCTATTTGCCTTCTCTAACTCTTCTTTACATACCGGTACTGTATCTGTTCGATCTGTTGTCAGGCAACCTATCTGTCGTATCTGTTATCAAGAATTACTCTCCAGTAGCTGCAAAATGTTGGATATCTCTACTTGTATGATACAATGCAAATACGCAACAATCTTGCATGATTGTCCCAGCACCTTTAACCACATCTTTCACTTTTAAAGTCAGGTGTTCCTCAAGGTTCAGTCTTAGGCCCTATACTATATACAATTTATACAGCTGATTTTCCAATTTATAATGAGGTGTCGCTGATGACACTGCTATTCTTGCTTCACATGAAGATCCATCAACAGCATCTGAAAACCTGCAGAATGAATTGACAGAACGGAAGACTGGCTGATTAAATGGAGAATACAAGCGAGCGAAAACAAATCAGTTCATGTTACTTTCGGAACCAGAACTGAAAACTGTCCTCCTGTAACACTGTACAACAAAGAACTTCCTGAAGCGGACGATGTCAAATATTTAGGTATGCATTTAGATCGCCGCTTAACATGGCGTAAACATATTGAAACTAAACGTAAAGAATTAAATTTTAAAACATCAAAAATCTTTTGGTTATTGGGACCTAAATCAAAACTGTCATTAGAAAATAAACTTCTTGTTTATAAAGTCATATTAAAACCAATCTGGACATACGGCATCCAACTGTGGGGAACTGCTAGCAACTCAAACGTTGAAATACTGCAGAGGTATCAGTCCAAAGCTTTACATTCCATTGTCACTGCACCATCATATGTCCGTAATGATGTCATTCATCATGATCTTAACATTTCAACTGTGAAAGAAGAAATCTCTAAGTTCAGCAAAAAATACCTGCACCGATTAAATCAACATCCCAATCATCATGCATTAAATTTGCTGAATAATAGTCAAACAATAAGAAGACTTAAAAGCACCAATGCTCTTGACCTTCCATTCATTTTTACTACAGCTATTTGAAACATTGTTATTTTTCTTATGGAGTGTTGTCATGGGATAACATCTCCACTCTTGTCATATTCTTTTATAATATTATTGTCTATTGTAGATAGATTGTAAATGTGGCATAATTGTAAAAAAAAAAAAAAAAAAAAAAAAACCTTTAACTCTGGCATCTGGATTTTTGATTCTCTATCCATTCAGTTAACAAAATTGCTGCAAAGTAGTGACAGTGTTAAAAAATGGAAATAAACGAATTTTGGCATTAGAAACACGTTTTAATTTGACGTGTGAGTGTGTAAGGTGAGTTATAGTATTCATTCTTATTATTCTACAGGGATTGTCCAGAGCAGATGGATGGTAATTCAGATCCTGCAGGACTTGTGGGACAAGTTTGGCTCTCCTGCCATTGTCAGTCAGTCGTTCCATCATGACATGTCACATCGACACTGGATAGCTTTTGTAATACAAGACCTGCCTCTCTATCTGTGTATACTTTCTGTCAGCTTATCTCTCTGTCTGCAAGTTTCCTTGTATCTCTGACTCTTGTAACTCATTTGATATATCTACAAAGTGTTTCAGAATAACTGTTTCTAATTTTCAGATGTGATTGAGGGCACTTGATAAACATTTTCTTCTTAATAAAGTAGTGTCCGAAAATGCTTCCATATTGAGATAATAAGGTAAAACTCAAAGTCTTCATTAACCTTATCGTCCACGGCCGTCTTTAGTTGAGATTCTTTGAAATCTTATTTGTTTCATATCATTGTATCTTATATGGAAGCATTTCCGGACATTATTTTATTATGAAAAAATTATTCATTACATGACACTCGGGAGGAAATTAAACGCAGACTAAATATGGGAAATGCCTGTTATTATTCGGTTGAGAAGCTTTTGTCATCTAGTCTTCTGTCAAAAAATATGAAAGTTAGAATTTATAAAACAGTTATATTACCGGTTGTTCTGTATGGTTGTGAAACTTGGACTCTCACTTTGAGAGAGGAACAGAGATTAAGGGTGTTTGAGAATAAGGTTTTTAGAAAAATATTTGGGGCTAAGAGGGATGAAGTTAAAAGAGAATGGAGAAAGTTACACAACGCAGAGCTGCACGCATTGTATACTTCACCTGACATAATTAGGAACATTAAATCCAGACGTTTGAGATGGGCAGGACATGTAGCATGTATGGGCGAATCCAGAAATGCATATAGAGTGTTAGTTGGGAGGCCGGAGGGAAAAATACCTTTAGGGAGGCCGAGACGTAGATGGGAAGATAATATTAAAATGGATTTGAGGGAGGTGGGATATGATGGTAGAGACTGGATTAATCTTGCACAGGATAGGGACCAATGGCGGGCTTGAGGGCAGCAATGAACCTCCGGGTTCCTTAAAAGCCAGTAAGTAAGTATGTGCCCTTTATTGCATCTGAAAGTTAGGAACAGTTATTTTAAAACACTCTGTATATCGTACAGGAGTCAGGATACCATTGTTTGTTCAAATCTGAGGGTAGACAGAAAGGACATTGAGGGGCAATGTGTAATGCATGTGTGTAAACGGAATCAAAACGTTTATTATTGCAGATGGTGACCACGAAGTGAACTACATGCCTCTAATACCAATATTAAAATCAGTAGTTCGCATTCCTGCCACTGGCAAACTTACATCAGATCAGCAGTATGGTACATACTTGTCTGTATATCCATCTGTGTCACAGTAACCATTCAAGCTGATAAACTTAGAAAATAATCTCTATGGTGTGATAAATTTTTTTTAAAATTATTGTTGTAAGTAAAAATAAATTCCTTTTGTATTCGAAGGAGATTGGGTTCTATATCCAGCGTGCTGGTACATTAGTGTTCCAGCATCCTTTATGCCATTTCATATATTACTCCTGTCTTTATTCATTTTAAATTTGTAGAATTGAGTATGTAAAATCAGTTGAATTATCTTACTTACTTACTTACAAATGGCTTTTAAGGAACCCGGAGGTTCATTGCCGCCCTCACATAAGCCCGCCAGCGGTCCCTATCCTGTGCAAGATTAATCCAGTCTCTATCATCATACCCCACCTCCCTCAAATCTATTTTAATATTATCTTCCCATCTACGTCTCGGCCTCCCTAAAATCTACTTGTGAATATATGTGCTCCAACTTACAAACAGTGAGTTTACTTGAATGATCGTAGATTATACATTTTAGTGAAAATATTATATTTTTATTGGCTACCTGTTGTACTTAATGATCAGGCTTCGAGACTTCGGACCCGATAGTACAGTTCAGTGGGAAATCCGCATAACGGCGTACTGAGTATAGTGGTAAAGCGTACAGTGGGTGGGGTACTGTAGAATGAATGACAAATTCGCAAAGGAAAACGCTCTGGATTTGAAGGTTCTGACGAATAATTTGGTTTTCATACAAACTGTGTCTGAAAGTATTACATGGTTAGAAAAGTCAGAGCAAGAGATGCCGGAAGCCCTGAAATTAATTTAGAAAATGATGCAGAGAATTAATGAGACATCAAGTACACCGGTTACTGAACGTGTAAAACAGAAGTGGAAACCAATTTTATGTAAAAATAACGGATATGGAGCACTGTGTAATATAAACAGCAAATTAGTGGACATACAGTCACCCGAGAATAAAGGACTGTCTCTTAGAGACTACAATGATGTTAGGTTTTTCCGTTTTGCTCCTATCACGTCAGGCGACGTAGAGCGCAGCTTTTCACAGTACAAACTGTGTTTGGTAGACAACTGAAAAAGATTTACGTTTGAGACACTGAGAATGTATCTTGTAGTAGGTACATTGCAATTCAGTACTGTAACTGCACTTCCTAAAGACGGCCAATAGGATAAATGAAGAAATTTAAATTGCTACATGCTTATTTCCACCATTAACACTATGTATAATTAAACACAAATGCTTATAAAAGATAGGAGAATAAATCCTTTTCACATTCTTTTGACATTGTCATTGTGTAATGTATATTTACTTTCAGAATGCACATATCTGTGTTTCCCCATACTACCGTACTCTACTCTAAATAGCAACGTTGTTACCTCAACACATCTCTATCTACCTGCAGCGAGTCAACAACCTATAGTGCATGCACAGTAAACTTATTGTATCGGGTCCGAAGTCTCGAAGCCTGTTAATGATGCTGCATCAACTGGCGATTACCTAGCATTGGTAAGATGGGCCTCATTCGGATTACTTGGACAGAGCTATACAACAACAGACCAACCAGCAAAATCACTTTTAGAGATATTGAGGTATTTAGTTCAATTTAATTATAAATTCATAGTACCAACTTTGTTAAAATCCAACTGAGTCTGAGCATGGAAGAAAATAATTTCAATACCAAACAGGATATTTTTTACCGTGATAATAAATATGGTGTAAATTTTACAATAACAAACTATGTGTTGGTCTCTTGTCGTAGAATACAAAATGGAGGATAGCTGGTCAGCAAGATGTTGTGAATAATTGATTAAATGGAGATCTTACTCGTGTTAATTGTGTAAGCATGTGTGGCTTACAGCTGTTTCGGTGCTTCTTCACACCATCCTCAGAGCCTACTAGATCTCGGCGTCATCTCGAACTTCGCTGCCTGCTGTGTGTTGAGAATTTGATCAGGGTGTGTTTTAGTGTGTTTGTATATTTCATATTTTTCTAGTGTGTTGAGTTTTTGGTTTTTGGGTTGTATGTGTAGACACACAGATCAATTTCAGAACACACACATATTTGACACCACATTTCAACATTTTTCAACAATCGAACGCACCCATACAACAGGCAGCGAAGTTCGAGATGATGCCGAGATGTAGTAGGCTCTGAGGATGGTGTGAAGAAGCACCGAAACAGCTGTAAGCCGCACATACTTACACAATTAACACGAGTAAGATCGCCATTTAATCAATTATTTATATTCAAGCGTTAAAAGTAGTGTACGAAAGATTCAACATGGAAGATGTTGTGAATGGAAAATAAGAGACCATGTGTTCAGGTATTTTTCAAAGATAGTTTCAACTATTTCGCACACCTAGAAAAATATTGTTGTAACTCCCAAACATTGAATTTTGAGTTAGAGGCAGTTTTGTAATCTTTATTTAATCTTCTATCAAATAGTAGAACTGTCGTATCTCTAAGTTCAAGTGTAAAATTTGTAGGGCTCATACTGATAGTACTTGGTAATCCTAACTTTGAAATGTTTATCTTGCATTTGCTCAAAACTAACTTTTGGTCCTATATATTATTTTAATGTACCGAAATACATATGATATTTCCATGCAGATATTCTGCGTCATCATATGATGAAAGAGTAATGGAACGGAGAAAAATGTGTGGACTTCAGTCCTATGTTCATAGACATCTATGATGTAGTGCACAGGGCGGCCACTAGAGGGAACCCAAGAGTTGGAACTTAAACTGAGACGATTCTGTCCGACGCCGGGGTGGGTATCCGGTGTGGCTTAGTGGATAAAGCATCAGCACGTAGAGCTGAAAACTCAGGTTCAAATCCCAGCGCCGGAGAGAATTTTTCTCTGTTCCATTACTCTTTCATCGTATGATGACGCAGAATATCTGCATGGAAATATCATATGTACTTCGGTACATTAAAATAATATATATGATATGCGTAAATCACTTTGTGATTTAAGACGGCGCTTATTCCGTCGGATCCCGGCAAACTAGTCACTCATAACGAGTGCACCTCCGCACATGTGTGGACTTCGGTCCTACATTCATAGACATCTATGACGTAGTGCAGAGGGCGGCCACTAGAGGGAACCCAAGAGTTGGAACTTAAACTGAGACGATTCTGTCTAACGCCGGGGTGGGTATCCGGTGTGGCTTAGTGGATAAAGCATCAGCACGTAGAGCTGAAAACCCCGGTTCAAATCCCGGTGCCGGAGAGAATTTTTCTCCATTCCATTACTCTTTCATCGTATAACTTTTGGTAGTTACGACAGTATTATTTTAAGGGTGCGATTTGCCAGCAGATGACAACAAAACCTCATTTTTACAAGATTTCTGGTTGGCCTGCTGTTGCATAACTCCGTCCACGTGGCATTCGACTTAAATTGGGGAAAACCCAGCCAGATAATCAACCCAAAAGATATTAGAACCCACACCCGAGCCCAGGCACAGAGTATAAGCCCCACTAGACCACACCAGTGGCTAATATTGCACCTTTGCTTACATTTTAAGCCCAGCCACTTGAACTAAAGATAGATTGAGAATTACAACAGTTTTCAGTACCGGTAACATAATTGTCGCTGTATAGTACAATGGAAATGTGTTTAATCTGCGGTCTTCTCATGAAACTTTTATTTAGATTAACCACAATTAATTCTTATACACACATCAGAAATATTTCGTAAACTACACCATAAAATCCTGTTATTATAACGGATATTATTTTGCAATAATGTCTTTAAGTATGTATGTATTTATGTATACATAGAGAATGAGTTTCTGTACACGAAGATATGTAATATTGAGTGGAGCTTATGTGCGTCCTGTTATGATACAGAGTACGGTATTGAGATTACAGTCCTTACGTGATTCACAACACTTGTGAAGATGTCATAAGAGTGAATGTACACATAACGAAACTAAATGAGGATGAAGTAAGTACAGTAGAGTTGAGTGCAGCTGCACCAGGATGCACTCTTATGAGCCTTGGTTGTACGCGTACAGGTTCCTGCAACACAGAGAGGCGGCAGTGAGCACAGAAATGATCAAATTCAGCAAATTAAGTGCTATTGTATCAAAATTAATATGAATTGATCTCAAAGATTCTGATTGTTAAATTTTTCATAAACAGGAAAGTATGCAGAATTACAGTAGGTACCCCATCTTGTATGAAACTGTAGTCTGTGCAGGGGTGATTCTTAGGGTATATGCAGTGGCGGCTCGTGATAAAATATTATGTGTTCACAATTATTTTGTGTTCCAAAATCGAAGAGAAATTGAAATCGAACGTTTAGCCTAATATGAAATATCATGATTCCAATATTTCTCTATCGAAAAAACCGTATATAAATTATGAAACCCAGGCAGACCTTCATGCATTGCATCCTTCACCTGACATAATTAGGAACATTAAATCCAGACGTTTGAGATGGGTGGGGCATGTAGCACTTATGGGCGAATCCAGAAATGCATATAGAGTGTTAGTTGGGAGGCCAAAGGGGAAAAGACCTTTGAGGAGGCCGAGACGTAGATGGGAGGATAATATTAAAATGGATTTGAGGGAGGTGGGATATGATGATAGAGACTGGATTAATCTTGCTCAGCATAGGGACCAATGGCGGGCTTATGTGAAGGCGGCAATGAACCTCTGGGTTCCTTAAAAGCCAGTAAGTAAGTAAGTAAGTAAGTAAGTAAGTAAGTAAGTAAGTAAGTAAGTAAGTAAGTCTTTTTATTTCCAATTTTTCCTGGCAAGTCAGTTTACCCAGTTCTTTAGCCTACTGTTCAAAATTGCTTGAACAGAGTTCATTGTTTACGTTTGTTAAAAATTAATACATACCACAGTGCCGTTATTTACAAAAGCGTGTGTTCAGTTTTGCTTCACAACACACTGATACACTATAGCCTATACCAGTACTGCAATCCCATTCGCATAGATTGATTACTACAAATACATGCCAGTAAATATTATTCTTAAATAATATGTTGTTGTTGTTTTCTAATGCCAGGCGTTTGACAATAAAGTCATTTGACCTCTTGCACTCCAATTTTTTTTCATAGATATTATCATGACCAGCCACTGAAGCACAGATTTTGAGGTGTTCCGAATCCATTTCTTGGTTTGAGTTGCACAATGGACAGTTAGGGGACTGATATATTCTAAGTCTATGCAGGTGTTTGGCCAAACAATCATGGCCTGTTACCAATCTAAATGCAGCTACAGACGATTTTCGTGGTAAACCGGGAATTAACTCAACAGCATAAATAATTTATAAGAAAAGTATTTTCTTTTATCAGTTTTCATAAAAGAATATTTCATCAGTGTTTGGAAAAAATGCAGGATGCATGTAGTACTTTACATAAGCATAGAACTCTTCAAACTCAATTGCCAATTTATAGTTGCCAACTCTTCTTATTTCCTGGGGTCTCCCGTATTTGGCCCTAATTTTTAACATCCTGCCAATTCACGTATTTTTCTTCTCTTCCAGCATTTTTTTCCCTTATTTTACATAATGCAAAAAATGAAAACCTTCATTTCAAAAATTATAAAAACACTTTATTTCTAAGATTTAATTTTATCGTGATTGAAACAAAAATTAAATTCTACCACATACCATAACCTTCAGATTCCAGAGATGCATTAAACTGTGCAGTCTTTGTAAAAGGTAATGATTTCAAGAACTGAATTTCAGTGCTCACCACTTTAAAATTAAAAAGAAAGCATACCAGGTTATAATGCTCATACACAGAGATTAGGCAGAGCAGAAGTACGACGCATCTAATCAAATCAGAACTGCAAATTGCAGTGAGTTTCAACTACGGCGGATATTCAGGAAATTTTTATAATTCGTCAAAAAGTGATAAAAAAACTTAATCGAGGCAAAATCTGTCTCAAAATGCTACTAATTTAAGCCTAACTCCAAATCAATCTTCTTAATGTATCCAGCTGTTTGCTGACAACATAAAGTCCACTTAGTCCACTGTAGTCTATTCAGTTGTTGTTTTCCACGAGAAATGAGGGGTATTTTGATCGGTATTCATTATAGATGCCTGTTGCTAGTAGCCAGAGTTGGGGTGTAGTCAATATATACTGCAGGGCTGTGTCTTCTGCAACTGGTACTGATGATTTTAATTTACTTCTTTTGTGGTTTATGGATGGACAGTATACAAGAATGTGTTCCAGATCTTCATCATGATTATTACACCACAGACAAGTAGGATTATCAGAAATGTGAAATCGGTGTAGGTACAATTGAGTGACAATGTGACCTGTTCTGGCTCTTGTTAAAAATGTTTGAACATGTCTGGGCAAGTTTTTGTATATTTCCAGGTCATTTGGTTTCTTTTGTACAAATTGTAAAATTTTTCCTTTGTCAGAAGAGAGCCAATTGTTGATCCATAGGTTTGTAAAATGAAACTTTACTGAAGCAAAAGCACTGGATAGAGATATCACTTGAAGAGGTCTTGGTTGCAAATATGTTGTCTGTTTTGCAATATTATCGACTTTCTCGTTTCCAGGTATACTACAATGACTAGGTATCCATTGAAATGTTATTTCCTTTTGGAGTTCTTTTAGTTTACGTAGTTGTTTCTGAAGTGGAATAATTCTATGTGCATATAAAACCTAACTCCAAAGTTCAGAATAAAATTGTTGTTTAGTGTCAATCACTCAACTAAATAATTTTTCAATTTTTTATGTGAAATTTTGTGATTCCTCAGTCCCCTATATCTATTTAAAAAAAAATTGCGACCCTAATCACCATTTTTTTATTTTTCTGCAGATGTAAAGAACATATTAATGGACATTAGTGACAGTAATTTTCTTAATTTATAATACAAGGCCATTTTTATAGTCCAGGTTTTGCTCTACTATCTACAGAATCAGTACGCCAAATTTCAGTCATCTAGGTTTAATTGTTTGTGAGTTATGGAATCATGAAAAGATATGTTGTTGTTGGTGTTGTTTTCTAATTCCAAGCATTAAAGTCATTTGACATCTTGGACTTCAAGACACCATCTGTGCTTCAGTGGTTGACCATGATAATATCTTTGAAAACCACCAGTGACTGACTGAGGATTCCAATAACTTAATATCTGTAAGTCTGTAATGGAGGATACCCAATAAAGTCACAAAAACTGCAAGTGTTGACTTTTTTTGCTCCATCTGCATAGCCTAGCTGTGTGACTTACTCGACAGCGACGCAGTGATCCATGACGCAGTGTGCGAGGTTGCAGCAAGGCACCTCGAGGCCCCAGTAGCCACAGCGCTGGTTCTCTGGAATGCACTCGTCCTGCGCCTCTTGCAGCTCGCCCAGGTCCACAGGCGGTCCCTGCAACAGCAGACACTTCACCTGTGACATCCTTCTCGACTGCAGCTTTTCATATTTGTATCAAAACCATCTAAACTCAAACAACTCACTGGCGTCATATTGATGTGTGAATCGTTTCGACTATCAATTGCATTGCTGTCTGTAGACTAGGCCTCATGGAATGAGGAAGCGATTTTGAAGTAGTTAACGAGAAGGCTCTGCCTTGTTAAATTTAAATGCAGGGAGTTTGAAGACAGAAATGAAAATAAATACTGGTATCAAACTTTTATTTCAAATCCCAAACATCCTTACAATCTCAACCATGCTTACAAGAACAACCATGAACAGCACAAACGTTTCACACAATTTAGGATTTAACATTCTAAATGTGCTAAGTGCCAAAAACAACTTTATGAGATATTGATGAAAAACACTGTGAAATGTATGTTGAGATACCTACAACACCGTCTTTTGGCGCACAAATGAGTCACTTACAGTTGAGCTACGACAAAGACAATTTACTTGTAGTATGGTATTCTCACGACCAGCCTCATGGGATTACAGTTCATGAGGTCCCGGGTTCGATTCCTGGTTAGTGCACAGGAATTTTTCCTTTTAAAGGGGAATATTCCTGTGTTCGTCCATGGTCTGGAAATTAGGTTAGGCTTAGGTTTAAGACCTCTCCTGGCACTTCATAATCATCATAATATCATCATCATCGGGGCAGTGTAACTCTGCCTTCCAGGTGCCCCAACCTCAGAAGTGGGTTACAAATAAGCCATTGCCAGGAGAGACGAGAAATGTCAAATGACAACCTGGTGGTATTGGATAAAAAAAATTCTCATATAGATATTCGTCCCTTAGATTGGATAAAACCATGTATTGTGGGTCCCCATCACCACAGCATGGCACGTCCTCAGGTTGCGGATCGAGGAGATAGCCTCCAGATGTGGAGGGTAGCTGTGAATATATTGAATAAGCAGTCGCAGACAGCCGATGAGGGGTGGTCCTCCAGCTTGGGGGATGGGCGAAGGGCTAACAACCCATCACCGTAAAAAAAAAGCTTGTTACGAATCCTTCAAATAAGCCTTGGAATGGGTGTTAGTTGGGAAGCTGGAGGGAAAAAGACCTTTAGGGAGGCTGAGACGTAGATGGGAAGATAATATTAAAATGGATTTGAGGGAGGTGGGATATGATGATAGAGAATGGATTAATCTTGCTCAGGATAGGGATCAATGGCGGGCTTATGTGAGGGCGGCAATGAACCTCCGGGTTCCTTAAAAGCCAGTAAGTAAGTAAGTAAGTAAGTAAGTAAGTAAGTAAGATTGGATAAAATGAAATTTGAAAAATTGACACTTAGAACATTAGGTCTTCCATTATAGAGATTCGGTGAATTCCCTGTTATTTTTTTATTGGTCATTTAACGACACTGAATCAAATATAAGGTTATTTAGCATCAATGAAATCGGTGATAGCGAGATGGTATCTGGCAAGATGAGGTCGAGGTTTCCTCATTGGATTACCTGACATTCACCTTACAGTTGAGGATACCTTCGAAAGACCCAAACTGGTAATTAGCCAAAGTGACGATTGAACTTTCGACCAAATATAGCTTCGGATTTCATCAAATAAGTCTTCCTTAAATTTCGAAAATTTCTCATAAAACTTGTCTATATTGAAATATCGGGAAATATCTGTGAATTTCAAAGAATTTGCTATCTATTCATATTTTAAAAATTCAATACATGTTAAATTTAATGGACGCAGATGTTTCAAACTATTTTCTCAATGTATGATTTTTGCACTGCTGTAAAAATCCAAAAAATTCTTCAAAATCTTATCCTAATCTTAAAGAAGCAATTTTTTTCAACATTGACTTTACCCATCGCCAACAATTTATCTTCAGTCCTACTGTTTACTTTTCTCCTCAGTTGTATCCGACAACAATGGTACGAGGCGTGTTCTTAAAGTAAGTTCCAAAAGGGTGTAGTAAGTAAACGGGAAGATATTTACAAACCATTTTTGTTCCATTGTATTCCCCACACTTCAATTACTTCTCAACATAATCTCCACCAATTCTGAGGCATTTATCGAGTTGTCTCACAAGTCTTTTTATCCCCTCATTGTAGAATTCGCCCGCCTGTGATGTGAACCACTCCCGCACTGCTGTTTTCACTTCATCGTCGCCATCAAAACGTTGACCACCGAGGAACTTCTTGAGGTGCAGGAAGAGATGAAAGTCACTCGGAGCCAAATCCGGGCTGTAGGGGGATGGACAATTTGTTCCCAACCAAATTTCGAGATGAGATTTTGGGTGTCACGAGCTGTGTGTGGCCATCTCCTGACCATTCCATCACTAATGGCATCATCACCATACACCTCACAAAGTTTACGATGAATGTCAGCTGGTTTGATGTTTCTCGCATTCAAGAAACGGATAACAGACCGCATCTCACAGTTGGTGGGGTGCTCGATCACTTTAAACATTTCAACTGATCACAACTAACCACACACACGGACTGAAGCTCTGAAACTGCATGCACAGCTTGCCTGAGGACTGAAGAAGAAAACACGCATGCGCAAAACAACGACTGCAGCGATGCGACGGCTATAATTGAAAACGGAACTTACTTTAAGAACACGCCTCGTATTAGAGGTGGAGATTGGATTGATGGTGGTGGTAATGTAGTGAGGTGGTTTGGCGGTGGTGGTACTAGTGGTAATAGTGTTGAAGACAGTGACGAGGGGAGTCAGAATACAGTAAAGTAGTGACGATAGCAAATAGGAACTACTCAACGTAGTGAAAGTATAAATACAAAATGGGTCAATTTCTTTAGCAAAGTCAATTTAAGTGAAGCCCCACACATGTTAATGTTAGTATCCTGTTGCCTGTTGATTCCAGGTTCGAACACCTATGTGGAAAAGGTATTTTCTGTTATGAAAAATAAGTGGAGGGGTGAAAAGAATAGATGTTCCACAGATCTCACAAAATCTAAGGTCTAAGTTATCTTACATTTTAATTATAGTTGTCATTAAATTTTTGAAGCAATTAAGTGACATTCCACTTTGCTAGCAAAGCTGAAAAAGGAACAAAATATCAGTAATTGTAATAATATTTTGTGCTGTACAGTAATGCGATAAATTTAGTTTATAAAAATATACTCCCTCCATTCCAAAATATGGTATGGTAACAAACAAAAAAGTTTGATTATTGCGCATGCGCACACGAAATGATTCGCTGTGTGATATTCTGTTCAGTAGTGAAGGGACTATCAGACAGGGCAGTTGTGAAAGTTTCTAGTCTTCTGTAGTGCATCAAACTATAATATTTAAATAGTTCATTATGAACAGAAATCAAATGGGCACCTGCTGTGGCGTTCATGTTGCAGAAAACGTAACACCAACCAGTCAATTCTGAATAGAACATCTAAGGCTCAACAGAAAAACGGGTTGTAATTTATTGCAGTTTTTATGTTAATTGGCCTCTATCAAAACAATGTTAGTTTTTTCTTTTATTAATTTGACATCACACAGAATGAAATGTACCTAATTTTTATGTTTTTCTTATGTTAATTTATCAAATAAATAAGTATCTAGAAGATATATTAAAGTTACATTATATTACCACAGTCTACTATATACAGTCACGAAGCTTGAGTTTTGAGGGTGCTAGAAACAATAGATTGTGACGGTACTATTTTGCATTGCCTGTAATGAGGCGTTATTAGCGATCCTAGTGGTGAGCAACTATCTAATGTTTGCATATTTACTACGTATTGAGCTTCGCGACTTTATATACTAGACTGTGATATTACTGAGAACTTAAACAAATATATACCATATTTCGGAACAGAGAGAGTATCTTTTTCACCAGTACCTAATTTTAATCCACACCTGTGGAGTAACGGTCAGCGCGTCTGGCTGCGAAACCAGGTGGCCCGGGTTCGAATCCCGGTTGGGGCAAGTTACCTGGTTGTGGTTTTTTCCGGGGTTTTCCCTCAACCCAATACGAGCAAATGCTGGGTAACTTTCGGTGCCAGATCCCGGACTCATTTCACCGGCATTATCACCTTCATATCATTCAGATGCTAAATAACCTAGATGTTGATACAGCGTCGTAAAATAATCCAATAAAATAAAATTTAAAAAATCAGTAATTTTATTGGATAATTTAAGTGGCACAGAACCATTTCAGTTGTTTTTCAAATTTAAATCTCCAGTAATAAAATTACAATAAAATAAACTACTAATTAATAATTCAGTGTAAGTGTTTTCAGATAGGTAGCAATAATATGACATAGTGTGCGTATGGGTTCCTTCTAACTATTATGTGCATTTTTCTTGTGGTAAAATCACAGCACGAGGCTTGACCTCATCCTGTCTCTTATTGGCATTTGGTAACCCTATTTTGAGATAGAAGTAGAGGTTAGAGTGCTTGATAATAAGGCATTTGCACTACGGAGGAGTGTACTGTCAGCGACAGAATTTAAAATTACTCCTTGGCAAAGTAATTCATCAATTAAAAGAAATTTATGTGAAGCAGACGTCAACTGGAATAGGCCTGAAGTGGAGAGGTGTGATTACCCGTTTGTAGAGCTGCGCGTTGCGGAAGTATCTGCTGAACCACAGTGGGCTCCACTTGTAGATGGGTCGGTCGTCGTTGTATGCTGAGCAGCCCACCATCAGCACCACCAGCAGCAGGATTACGCCCAGGAGCGCGTGCCGCGACATCTGCAACACAGCAACGATACACATCAATGGAGGAGGGATACGGTGGCCAAGTTATGAAGAACAGAGAGTTGGTAGCAAATTTACGTAAATATTTCTCCTATTATTTATTGGAATTTAAGCAGGAGGCGACATTTTAGATTTTAGGTGCCAGGTCACCTAAAAATTATGATGTGGTGCCTGAGTTTTTTTTATTGAATTGAACATTTTTCAAGACTTTGATTTCATTTATGTTGTTATGATACAAAATGTAACAAAAAAGCAATCATAGGAAGAAGTTCGAGTGTGTAATGTGGTTTATTTTATTTATTATATTATTTAATATATTTTAGTAAATTTATTTGGTTTCTTTTGTACAGACTGTAAAATTTTTCCTTTGTCAGAAGAGAGCCAATTGTTGATCCATAGGTTTGTAAAATGAGACGTTACTGAAGCAAAAGCACTGGATAGAGATATCACTTGAAGAGGTGTTGGTTGCAAATATGTTGCCTGTTTTGCAATATTATCGACTTTCTCGTTTCCAGGTATACCACAATGACTAGGTATCCATTGAAATGTTATTTCCTTTTGGAGTTCTTTTAGTTTACGTAGTTGTTTCTGAATTGGAATAATTCTATGTTCAAACATTTTAACAAGAGCCAGAACAGGTCACATTGTCTCTCGATTGTACCTACACCGATTTCACATTTCTGATAATCCTACTTGTCTGTGGTGTAATAATCATGATGAAGATCTGGAACACATTCTTCTATACTGTCCATCCATAAACCACAAAAGAAGTAAATTAAAATCATCAGTACCAGTTGCAGAAGACACAGCCCTGCAGTATATATTGACTACGGTACACCCCAACTCTGGCTACTAGCAACAGGCATCTATAATGAACACCGATCAAAATACCCCTCATTTCTCGTGAAGATACTACAGTGGACTGTAGTGGACTTTATGTTGTCGGCAATCAGCTGGATACATTAAGAAGATTGATTGATTAGTAAATTTATCTTTATCTTAGCAAGAATGGTTTTCTTATTGCATGTATAAGAAAAATGTGGTAACTCCTGAAAAAAAGGGACTGGTAACTGAAAATTTTAGAGTTCTGTCTGTCACTGTTACAGGTTATATCGCATGACATACTCCCTCCCTATTTTCTCTGAAATTAATATTTCCCATACTGTAAACTGGGGTAAACTTATCTGTTGGAGTAAACTTGACAATAATAGTAAAAAAAAAATTAAACCATGGTATCAGCTGCACTGAATATATCTCTGAAGTTTAAGTACTGTACTTTTTAATATTCTAAGTCACAAATAGGGCTGATATCTTGGTTTATTTTTAGTTTCTTTTTGTTTTATGGTCAAGTTTACCCTATGTTGCAATACATTCCAGTTTCCACACTCAGGCTTAGTTTTAACTTTTATCCTATTTATACAATATGTAATTTACATGCACTTGCAGTTAATATGACGTAGGTGCAAACAAATGAACATACGCAGCTTTACTGATTATTATTGAAGTGAAATTATACTTTAAGTAGAATATTTTAATATTAAAAATATAGTTTTCACATGTTTTTCTTTAGCAGTGCCGGTGCTACTCAATTATTAATTTCTTTTAATCTTAAACTTGGGGGGGGGCATCCCCCTGCTTCCCACCCTAAATGACGCCTCTGCTTGATGTGTAGAAGCACTTGACAAATCGTCAAGTCAAATAATTCTGAATATAGCTGACTCCCATTAAATGGAAAATTCTTCATTCTTGATTACACTCTTTTAATACTTAGAATTTAGATAATCACAGAATTCAGAGGATGATGGATATTACATCGAAACTAGTCAGTGAAGTAAAATAACACCACAGTTTAAATATTAACATAGTGAAGTTGTTATTTATTTAATTTAAATAACTTGATAGTTCATAAGAGAGTGGAAAATTTTAAAGTTCAATCAGTGTAAGGTTTGGATAATTACTTTTCACCCCAAAGAGAAATGTTACTGTACAGTCAGATAATCCTATGCCCCTTATTTCTTGGAAGGAAATTATTATTTTTGTGCAGCTGTGTTAAGATGGTGGAAAGTTTGTGAATTCGCAATAGAAAGCTTAGTATGTCAGACATTGTTTGCACACAGTTTGTACGTAATGTAATGTAGGTATATATGTATTAGTTCTTTAAAAACTTATAATCTTGTCTGTTTGAAAACAACATGTAAGATGCACTTTAGAAATACTTTGTATCTTAAGGATACACTGAGGTGAAATTTCAGTTCTCTGAACTATTGAAACCAGAGACCTGAAAATTTATACAGTTATCATGCTGCATATAAATAACTTAGTCTCTTTGCAATGATTAATCTGATTTGGTTAGGAAATATATGAATTATTAACATTTTTGTAAATTTAAATGACATTTTGAAAAATCGCTGCTCTTTCCACAAATTTAAGAATTTTTGTCTGAAATTCTGTCTACACATCTGTCAGACTCTCAGAAACACAATCTGCTTTCAAGGATTTCCCTTCAATTTATTAAAAAAACAAGAAAACAAGTATTTAATGCAGTCGAGTATAAAAATTGTCAAAAATTGCGAATATATAAAAAAATATATATAGCCTACATAAGAAATAAAATTTGAGATCTCAAGGAAATCTTGATAGCAAATGTTACTATGCACTCATTCAAGAACATCCACAAAAAATCATGCATCTGCTAAAACATTTGTAGGAAAGGTACCATTTTTAGTAAAGGAAAATTGACAAAAAAACCTAATCAGAGAAAAATAAGTTTAAAAATTTGAAACTATATAGATGAAAGTAAATACAATTTATTCTGACTCTAACAGGTGATTGGACAGCTCTATGGGCATGAAAATTGATGGAGAGCTATTTTTAGACCTTAAGAAATTTTTTAATGATACAAACGGAAAATCGTAATTTTTCACCAAAGTTGACAAAATTTCACCTCTGTAAAATATATCCTTATATTAAAAAACCAGCCAGACAAGCAGGCACGGTTTCTGTTCTATATGTTCTACCTTTGCTCTTTATTGGAAATCTTTAATAACCGGGCAAGGAAATTTATCTTCGTGGTTATATGAACGTAATAAATTCGTTGTTTCATTGCTGCCTGCGTCACATCATTGCCTTAACTTGAGCCTGCGTTTTTATGACTTTTATGAATTCAATTGTGAGAAGCAATAAAATCAAATGAAACGCATAAATTTCGCAACGTCTTCAATTTTATTCCAGCTTGACAGAAGTTTAATGTGCAGCATTTCGAGGTCTTTATTTCTGACTCTGTTTCTAAAGGTTCTGTGTTTTAATCCCTTAAATACCAACTGTAATTCCTCCTTGATTTAACAGAGAATCTGAAAGACATGCAGCAGTGGTACTAACAGTGTTACGTAGTTGGCTTTGCTCGCTGAAGAACCTGAGTTCAAATCTCGGCGAGTTCTTATTGGAATTTGTTTCCAACAGGGAGAAATCCCCTCAACCCTCCCGTTAATTCGCACCCTGTATCCATACCCTATTTAACACAGTTACACCATTACATAATAATGAAATGTTGATACAGCGTCGTTAAATAACCAAGTAAAGAAAAGTAATAATAAAATGCATGCGATAACCTCAGAATAAATTTGTGAAATTTCGAAGGATGACCGTATTTTAAGTAGGTAAATTCAGTTATATATACTGTGTAGATTACGCACTTACTTTATACAGGCCTAACCTGCGATTTACCGTACTTACCTCTTCAAACAATCACATCCTACACTTTTAAATTGATCAACTGTTTTCAAGTCATAATTCTATTTTGTATTTGTTCTGTAATTGTCTGCCCCTATTCAAATTTTTTCTTTTTAGTGGTCCCAACGGGCTTCTTATTCCTTTATGTGGTGCCAATGTAGCCTTCGACTCATTCTAAGAAAACATTTTTCTGTTTTTTCGTAAAATTCTTGCTTCTGCTTCCTTTTTAATCGATAATAGACATAAATTGTTTTGGAAGTACGAAACACTAACAAATGTCCTTACAGCCATTAGCATTATCCGCGCCTAGAATTGAGACAATGGCTATAGACTCCTTCTGATTGGTTGGAAGTGTTGGAACCAGTTATCATGACCTCCAGTAATTTATTAACTAAATCTAATAAATAGCAACAGCCGATGAAATAATAAATCCTTATTTTTCTCTAACAAAATTATGTAATGATTTGATAGTATTAAATGACTAGGAAATGGAGAAACGAATCATCTATGATAAGTCAAATCTTCTGTAATATTTAAATATATTTTTGTCTGTGGAATAATAAATCTGTATTAACATTGTTATTATTATTATTATTATTATTATTATTATTATTATTATTTGCATATTAAATATGTGTAAACATAGGCCTACTTATTTACTATTACCAATGCTCTGTAAAAATTGAACATTTCCGCTACTTTATCAGTGTGGAATAAAGAAAAACCTATTAGCTTGTATTTACTATGAAACAAATAGAAGCAAAGCGATTTTGGTGTTTATTGTATTAAGAATTAAGGTAGGCCATGTCTGGTTCCATTGTCTCAACTTTAGCCACGCCATATGATGTTCAATTTTTTTACGAACTTTCTCTTCGACCGTGTTCTATTGTTTCGTTGTCATAGAATGGTTATCAGTCCGTTAGATGTTAGACGTCAAAGTTGCAGTCGCTGATAAATCAGAATAAACTAATTTAAAGTTACTCTAATTATTAAAAAAAATAATTAAATAACTTTCCCGTGGTTTGTTTTTTTGTAATCTGTTATAAATAAAAAACAAAATATATTGTTTATCTGAGAATGTTTGCGAGAAACAGTTAACGATAACGCACCATTGCCACCATTATAAATAGTATGGATATAAAACTATAAACAATTCACCAATGACGCAAGAAGACAGAATGCCTTACAGTCTTAACTCATTTTCAGATGGTTTTCGTGTAATATCCCGTTATTCGTAGCGAGGCGCAAGCTAAGCCGACAACAGAGGCCACTTGAGTTGAGGATTAGAGTGGATTTATAGTAGCTTGTGAATAAGAAGTCAAGATTATTGTATTCCCATGGCACAAAGCCTTTGTCGACTTGCTCAGATTTAGTGTGATTGCACTTGGGACGTGTGAGCATTATTGCTATAACAAATAAAGACTGCCATAATGCGTATTCCATGAGCACGTTCCTCATAAATACGTCCACTTGTAGCTTACTAAGAAAGGTAAATGTTCCTCTGCAGCCGTACCGGGCTTCTATTCCAGGCAGTTCCTATGAGATTTATGATGCACACAGAGGCCGATCTGACTTCATGCAAAGTGGTTTACTTATAATTGGGACTAATATACATGTATGTTTTATATTTATAATATGTGTTACAGGATTGCCAGCCCTCCCGTATTTCCCGGGATGTCCCGTATTTGCCCCTAATCTTTAAGTCTCCCGGCTTAATATTTTTCTCCCATATTTTTACTTAATGTAAAAATCTTTGTTTTAAACATTTGGTTTTGCCATGAATGATGATATGAATTAATTTTTTTTCTTCCATAGATGCAGTCTTTGTAGAAGGTAATGCTTACCGGAAATGGGTTTTAGTGCTCACCCGTTTAAAATCAAACCATGTTATAAATTTGGAAAAATTGTCAAGTTTTAACTTATTCTAAGCATATCAGGTAGCAAAAATAATACAAAGAGGGTGTGTCATCACATGAACAATAAATTAGACAGATGTTCGAAACAGGAGCACGACACATTCTAATGAAATCAGAACTGCAAACTGCAGTCGACGTCAACTATTACGCGAGACAAAATCTGTGTCAAATATACTCTTAATTTAAGCCTAGCTGCCAAAGTGTAGAAAAACGTTCATTTTTTAGTAACTGAACTGAATAGTTATTTGTCAATTTTATATGTGAAATTTTGTCGATTTCTTAGTCTCGCGTATTTTCTTCAAAAATTTGGCAACCTTAATGTGTTGACATAATAAAATGCTCACTTTACATAATTTAAGCAGTTAAATTAGTAGAACTAGGTACAGGAAAGCCACCGGTAGCGTAAGAAAATACATATAACGATGGAAGTCCCTATGCCCTACATGGAAATGAAACTCGATGACAGAAAAGAAGAGTAGATTACAGTCTATGAAAATGAAATTTTAAGATCTGTAAGAGCTTACTAGGAATTAGAGTTGAAAACTAAACTGTGAAAATATACGAAGTCATTTGAAAATATTTAGTTTAAAGAATAAGACTTTACAGTGATGCTTTATTGATGTTTTGTAAAAAAAAAAAAATAGGACTTAAAACTACCGAAATGTATTAAAAAGTATAGAAAATCTGAAAATAGAAAAACAACATATGTGAAATATATAGTACGTTTCAAAAGTCACGTATATTTTCTGCTACACCTAAATGGAAATGTTTTTCGAAAAACGCTCGACCACGGCAAACAGTATATTTTAAAAAACACTTTTTCACGAAAACAAACCATTGTTGATATCATTGTTTTGCGAGTTGTGACGTCACCGGAAACATTTCTGAACGACATTCTGTATTTTTCTGTATACCATCTGAAAGGTTTTATTTTTCTCCATGGTTGTACAAGCTATTAATTGTTTTATACAACAAACAAAAATACAGTATTATTTAAAAATGTTTCCGATGACGTCACAACTCGCACAACAATGATATCAAGAATGGTTTGTTTTTGTGAAAAAATATCTCTTAAAATAATACTGTTTGACGTGTCCGAGCGTTTTTCGAAAAAACATTTCAATTTAGGTGTAGCGGAAAATATGCGTGACTTTTGAAACACACTTATAGGATATCATTTCACAAATTATCATTGGTAGAAAGTGTCTCAAAAAGCCTTATTCACCGTCTTTCTAACATTCGAGGGTGATATATTACAGAAAAAACAAGTTTTCTTTACAACACAAAACGTTACATAATCTTCGTGACTATAACTCCAAGAAAGCGATCTAAAAATAATAATAGGTAATAATAATAATAATAATAATTATTATTATTAATATTACCTATTGTTATTTTTAGATCGCTTTCTTGGAGTTATAGTCACGAAGATTATGTAACGTTTTGTGTTGTAAAGAAAATTATTATTATTATTATTATTATTATTATTATTATTATTATTGTTATTACAAGAGATAGACGAAATTACATGTATAGTAGGCTCTAATGTCTCAAATATAAATTGACATTTTTGTCAAAGTTGTTGTTTTTCTCTGTTTCACAAAATAAAGCTACTTCCTAAGTTTGATTCATACTTTTCACTTGCTACTTCCGCAGAATTTTGTTTCGAGTTCTAAAACGGTAATCTAATACAGAACAGCTCGAAGTTGTTGAAGTATTGGGGCTTTATGAACTCTAGAGAGACATTTCCACTGCAAGACAGATAAAATCGAATTTTTGTCTGAGCAAGGATAAGCTAGAGAGTTAAACAAACTCTGTTACAGGAAGAAAGCAAGTGAAAATCACAACTTTGACTTCAACTCTGACATGTTTTTTTTAAGGCGCTTGCCTGCCGGTCTGAAGTTGCGCTCGGGCACGGGTTCGATCTCCGCTTGGGCTGATTACCTGGTTGGCTTTTTTCCGAGGTTTTCCCCAACCTTAAGGTGAATGCCGTATAATCTATGGCGAATCCACGGCCTCGCCAATTACCATCTAACTATCATCAATCTCATTTACGCTAAATAACCTCGTAGTTGATACAGCGTCGTTAAATAACCAACTAAAAAAATATAAGATGAACCAATGAAACGGGCGATTTTCAGATTCGTGTTTTTCGGCTGTTGTCGGGTATTTTAATTTTTACATGCAACAATCTGTTCTTCATTAGATAGCATTTGTTTATAATGGATCGTTGGACGGATGAATAACGTGCCTTTGCTATTAAGGTCTATTACAAAAATAATGATAGTTTCATTACTGCACAACGGCTATTTCGACGTCATTACAATATCCATAGCAATGATCCAATACCATCAGCCCATGCAATAAAAATCTGGATTCAGAACTTTGAAGTAACTGGTTCTGCGTTGAAGAAGAAGTCTCCAGGTAAGCAAAGATCTGTACGTACTCCGGAAAACATCAACGCCGTAAGAGTTGCTGTGATCCGTAGTCCTAAACATTCTGCCCGTCGTCATGCAATTTCACTTGACTTGTTAAACACCAGTATACGAAGAATTCTTCATAAGGACTTACACATGTATCCATACAAAATTGAAATAGTGCAGACAGCAAAGGATGCTGATAAAGTAAACCGCATGACTTTTTGCCAACAATTCTTGAATCTAAATGTTAACGAAGACATTGTCCACAATATGCTGATGAGTGATGAAGCTTATTTTCATCTCTCTGGATACGTCAATAAACAAAAATTTTAGATACCGGTACTGGTCAGCAACTTATGAAATGAGGAACTATTACAAAGTCGCAGTTTGGTGTGCAATAGCGTCATTTGGAATCATCGGTCCTTATTTCTTTCAGGACGATAATGGGACATCTGTTACTGTAACATCACAGCGATATGTCCGAATGATTCAAGAGTTTTGTCTCCACAAATTGCCAATAATCCTCTCATAAATAGAGACACGTGGTTTCAACGGGATGGTGAAGCTAGTCACACGACTAGACTCAGACTTGGAGAATGTGTGCAACGAAATGGGTCGCACCTGCGGGATGTAGTGTTCAGAAAATAAGAATTTCATGAGGTACAGGCAAATGCTATTGTGTATAGTACTTTAAATTAAAATGAAAGTTTTCGTTTCAAAGTAACCAGTGCAATAATTTTTAAAGTTTTAAAATCGCCCGTTTCATTGGCTCATTTTATAACAGAAATGGCTGTAGACAGACAGAAACACAGACAGACAGACAGACAGATAGACAGACAGACAAGATATACGGGATGCTTGAAATCACTTTTCAGTACCAGGAATGCGGAAGATGTGCAAATCGCTTTCTTTCTTTCTTTCTTTCTTTCTTTCTTTCTTTCTTTCTTTCTTTCTTTCTTTCTTTCTTTCTTTCTTTCTTTCTTTCTCTCTTCCTTCCTTCTTTCCTTCCTTTCTTTCTTCCTTTCTTCTCTTTCTTTCCTACCTTCCTTCCTTTCTTTCTTTCGTTCTTTTTTTCTTTCTTTCTTTCTTTTTTCCTTTCTTCTTTCCTTTCTTTATTTCTTCCTTCCTTTCTTTCTTCTTTCCTTCCTTCCTTCCTTTCTTTCTTTGTTCCTTTCTTTCTTTCTTTCTTTCTTCCTTCCTTTCTTTCTTTCTTTCTTTCTTCCTTTCTTTTTTCCTTTCTTCTTTCCTTTCTTTATTTCTTCCTTCCTTCTTTCCTTTCTTTCTTCTTTCTTTCCTTCCTTTCTTTCTTTCTTTGTTCCTTCCTTTCTTTCTTTCTTTCTTTTTTCCTTTCTTTATTTCTTCCTTCCTTTCTTCTTTCCTTTCTTTCTTCTTTCCTTCCTTCCTTTCTTTCTTTTTTTGTTCCTTTCTTTCTTTCTTTCTTCTTTCCTTTCTTCCTTTCTTTCTTCTTTCTTTCCTTCCTTTCTTTCTTTCTTCCTTCCTTTCGTTCTTTCTTTCTTTCTTCTTTCCTTTCTTTCTTTCTTCCTTTCTTTCTTCCTTTCTTCTTTCCTTCCTTTCTTCCTTTCTTTCTTTCTTTGCAACATCACAACCCTCTCTCGCACATCATTACCGGTATACTCTTACGAAAAGTAAACAGGCTGAAAAACTTTAAGAATTTAATCGAAATTGGTTTCAATTTTCTGAACCATAGCTACTATACATAGCTACTCTTCCAGAGAAAATAGCAGTGTTCTGTACTTGGCCTAAAGTTTCAACTTACCAAGTTAGTGAATATTTCTCTCTCTCTCTCTTTTTATTTTCTTTGCCTGATACATTTCTCTAACAATGACGAGAAAGATAATATCTAGAATTCCTTCTTGCACAATTCAGTTGCTTAAAACAAAACAGAACGAATCGTTCTGTAGATGTTAATATTTTCTCAGAGTGAATCTGAGGGTTCTCCTTACATTTCCAGATAAATCTTGACTTAAGGGAGCAGTTTAGCGCTGGGGGATCGTATAGCTCGCGGAGATCCTTCCACAGCGCCGAGTGCAATGTACACAGCCCTGCCTATTGTGGGGCGTTCACAAACTAAACACAAACTGCTGTTCCCACAGATAGCAGATCGCGAAAACAAACAATGCCTCCCACGAGCAAGAGATCCGTGTCTCGGGGCTTACCTGAGGTCACGTGGTTTCATACTGAGACCGAAATTTAAGAAGTTCATTTCTACTATATAGTCATACCATCACCACCCTGTCCTTCAATTTTGAACTACAAGCAGTCTTAAATACACCAAAAGGACAGGCAGGTCCAGTATTTTACCTCCATATATTGGCTGTTTATAATCTGAGGATATACAGTTTGGAAATCAGGATGCAAAGTGTTACATCTGGGATGAGACTCAACGTAGAAATTTCTCCCCATGTTTATGACTATGTGATGTCTCACCCCAACATGACTGCAGTCTTCATGATGTCAGACAGTTAAGGGAGACAACAAAATAACTATATTTTCATTGGTATGTGCATTCGTTTCCTGAACTAGCACTCTTCTTTACAAGCCAAAGTTCACAGATTTTTTTCAGATGGATATATGGAAACTGAATGTGATTCTATACATTCCAAGATAGAAAAGAAATCAAAACATGTTCCAGTTTAGTCATAAAAGATGGGCAAAACTGATTTGTACTATTCGAAACAAATCTTCACCGTTTCTTGTGAAAACTATGACTTCAAGAATTACTTGAAAGGAAAAGATTCTGTGAAGAAGTGTTTGTTGGTTGCAGTGTCTAAGAACAGAACCAAGACAAATATTTTTAAAGATAATTCCAAATCTGATTTCCATCAAGTCAATCTGAAAAGACCAAGAGGTAGACCAAGTGAGGGTCCACTTCAAAAAGTCTACAGTGTATATCTGCCCATTGCTGAAGCTAAGTTTCAGGACGTCAAAATAATATATGAGCATTTTGCCTATACCGAGGGAGTACTTCTAATGTGATAAGTTGAGCTATATATAAACATAATTTTCCTTACTGTGTATACTTAAAAATATTGTATTCATTGTATGCTTTGTACTGCACTATTTTATTACTACTATTATTATTATTATTACTATTAGGCCTGTTATTATTTTTATTATTATTATTATTATTATTATCATTATTATTATTATTATTATTATTATTATTATTATTATTATTATCAATAATTGTCTTATTTTTTATACTTTGTAGGCCTCATTTATTTTTGACCTGCTGTTCACATTTTATTATGCTTTTTTCTTTCCTTCTCTATGTTATATATTATGTCTGATTTCTTCTTACTTGTTGTTTACATTTTATTATTATTATCTTATTCATTTTTGTGTGTACTTTGTAAATTTGTAGTGTTTCTGTAACGCAGTTTTTACTCTTGGTTGAGTGTTAGAGAAGGCCGTATGGCCTTAACTCTGCCAGGTTAAATAAATCATTATTATTATTATTATTATTATTATTATTATTATTATTACCATGGATCTTACAAATCATTGCAATACAACAGAAACATTCATGATGACTGATGACTTACCTGAGCCTTGCGCAGATAAGGACTCTAAATATGAATAGCGATAGCGTTCTTTTATGTTTCTCAGTGTTTTCAATACTACGAGTTTTTTCTTTACATGGAGAATATTTTCTTGTTTAATAATAATTTATCTTTTCTTGAACAAAATAATATTTGTTGCAGTGTCAAAACAGAATTCTTTAGAAAGTAAGAATGAAGACAAAAATTCTATAAAATTAATTTTATAATAATAAATATGCGCCCCATTATCCTTGAAAATTATTGAAAATCATTTATTTCACAATTAGTTTAAAAAGCCTGCAAACAGAATTAGAAACATTCTTTAATCCTGCCATGCCAAGAAAAAACTATTGTGAACAATTATTTAAAATGTCTTTAAAGTATGAAACAAAGGAGGTCATTTGTATACCCTAAGAAACAACATAACTAGTTACACATTTTAACAGTGAAAACATTTATGTAACTATAAATCCTGATTATTCCAAGCACGTTCAATATCTAAAATGCATTTATCTCAAAAGAAAGATTTTGCACATTCGTGATTTTGGCTTTGGACCTTATAGATATACTTTCATTTGTTCATATTCAAATACGCCACCTATAACAATGCAACTTTTGACGGCCTTCGAAATTCTACATATGCCCAGTTTAGAATTTTTGTAGAAACAAATGAATTAATTTGTGAAAAATGAAGTAGTTCTTAACAGTTTCGTAAATTATACGGCTGCCAATGTTTTCCTGTGAATTTCATTAGCAAAATTGCACGATCAATAAGCATTCAATATTGAACATACTGTTACACTCAATATTGTATGCAAGGATTTTCTAAAATAGGCTAAGTAAGCCAATTCCTGTTATATCTATATATAATTTGAACTGGTAATGGAAATTACGGGAAAACGGCTGAACGGATTTTAATAAATGATCCCTCATTTTGAAGCTTGGAACTCAAAGTTTTTCAGAAAAATAGTAGTTTTCAGTGAAATGTCAATTTTTCAACATAATTTTCCTATTTTCCAAAATTCATCTGTCGTCAGTTTTGAGAACTAGCTAATTGCATTTCAGAATAAAACATAACACACACTACAGTAAACAATATTACACGAAGGCCATGATCTGCAAGAATGCTGACATATTTAGAGCTCAAATTAAATTGGTTATTAAAAACTTAACTCACTAAAAATAATTTACAGGTTCGATTCTGTGGTATGTAATTTTCTGGGTACAGCTGTGTATTGGATATTAAAAACTACAAAACTTGAGGTGGTTTGATGACATTATTACCATTAGAAATGAAATATTATTGTAGTTAATGCCATGATGTGACTATTTTAAATTAATTATACATATTAATGCTATATTGATGATATGAAAGTGAAACGTTTTGGGGTTATATAAGTAGATGTAGAGAATAACTTAAATTAGATTTTGATTTCTATATTTTACTGAGTGGCGGCTATATAGTATATATAGTATATGTTACTGAAAGCTATAAAACTTACGTAGGATAATAATATTATTAAAAATCAAATATTTTTATAGTTATTAATTAAGTGGGGTTGGGTCTTTTTCATATATTTAATGGCGGTGTGGTGTAGATATTTATATGCGTGGTTCTCTTCAGTATTGGCTCGAGAGAGAGTAGCCTATCTTTCATTATTATGGAAGCAAATAACTTTCAGAATGTCTGGTATTCTTCGTTGAAAATAAATCTGAAAAATGTTTATTTGAACGTCTAATGAACTTAGTTTGAAGCATTTGCTGCACAAGCCACTAGTTTATATATATTATTATTTTCGTCATCCCGGCCACATCATTTTCATTTCCCTCGTTTCTTCGTCACTCATGTGATATTTCTGATGATAGACTTCAATTAGCGGCATTTCTTAGATACATGGAGGGCATGGCACAAGACCACCTCTTGAGACAACCCAAAATAAATATATGACAAACGACATATGACCATTCCGTGTGGAAGGAGGTAAACGAGCATTGTCTTGCCACGAATTGTAGGGCATCTGTCTTACGTAATAAGAAACGAAAATTGGATGGGAGAGACTGGGAGGGCAAACTGTGAGTGCTGCGGATACAATGTCTCGCAAATTGGACTCCCCGAGGCGGAATAACTTGGGGAGGTTGAACATGATAACCCCCGCGATGAGCAAATCGACCCCTCATCTGGGGAAATTAGGAAAGAAATCCTACTGGCAGAATTAATTCCCTCCCCATCACGTTAATGCCCCATTATCATGCTCGACGTCACACGTGACATCCATCCCCACGCCCTGGCCTCGTCTGTGGAATGCAACCTACCTATGTTTGGAGAAAGGAATCCAGAAACTGACTCATTATTTTTCCGGAATTAGCTCTGTTTAACAACATAAAAATAATATATCATTATTATGATTTCGACATCTGCTTGGAGGATTTAATGAAGAACTGTTTTCAGAACAAGAGGAGTGATAGTACGAGAAAAAAGATTTGCTGAAGAAATGGCGTTAGCAGAAGAGGAGACGATATATACTAAGGGCCAATTGTATAAAACTCTCTGACTAAAGATCAACTTTGATCGAAGATCGGAAAGTGAACCGAGTTCAGACACTTCTATTGTATAAAACTTTTCTGCGATCAAATTACCTTGGTTCAAATGCAATCTAAGTTCACGTGAAAAGGATTTGGCAACATCGTATAAACAGGTGAAGTATGTGATACGCGTGCCATGTTGTACAGGTTTGTTTAGTGTTGCCAATGTAGCGACTTTAACTCTTTTTCAACGACAATTTCTTTTAACTTTTATATGGCTTAAATAGGGATTTAGCGACCTTTTTAGCACCCCATAATGACAAAATTTAATCTTTCTTTGTTGATAATGAGAGACTTTCCAATTACTTTTTGGCGACTTTCCGTACACTCTGTTGGTAGTAGTAGGGTTTAAGAAGGGCGCGTCAGCTACTATGGCTATTTGCGCCCTTATCTAAAATTCTTAATATTACAAATACATAAATAATATAATAATCAGAGTGCTAAAAGAACTAAAAAGCGTTGTCACGATAAAACGAGGCACTACACTCTGTTGGAGACACTGGTTTGTTTTGTGCATTGTACATAATGGCGGACAATAAGAAGAAGGTTGACTGTTCTCCGAGTTGTTATCATGTTATGGTGTTTGATACTGCTAAACATAATAAAGCTTTATAAAACGACAATTTTCGTTTAGTAATACGGTTAATTGAAAATTAATGTACCTATCATATCCATTAATACCGGTAACTAATATTTGTTATAAACATAATATAATTATAGGTTATGTTATTTGATACTGTGTATTAAGGCAAGAAATTGAAAAAATATATATAAATGTACCTACCATATCTATTATTATTAATAATAATGTTTATTCTTTTTTGCATAATCTGCCACTCGTATATTTCAAACAGAAAAGAAATAACTGAACTTGGATCATCTAACTTAATCGGAGAAATTTCTTCAGCCAAAGTTGACTTTAGTTTAAGACAAATTAATCTCAGATTAGACTTTATACAACACAAAATTCCAAGTTCAGCTAGAACGAGGATCAATTTAATCTCTGATCTAAGATTAAATGGTTTATACAATCGGCCCTAAGAGATATGCAACTGGAGCTAAATGACAGCTGTGAGCATTGTTGTTGTTTAGTCAACTGTCCGAAGACAGGCTGAACCTCACAATTGATACCAGCATGCCACCACTTGTAAGGCAACTAAGCCAGGAGATAATGGGGTAGGGTGGCCAGTTCCTTTCCTCCTCCATTTCATACATCATCGATTAGCTACATATTACACTAATCAGACTTCAGATGTACACAAACAATATTGTTCTTCCTCTGACACAACCGTCAAGTGAGATGTACTGCCTGATAATAGATGTACATATCAGCCAGAACCTCAATCAGAGAGCATTATGGGACGAATATAAATGCAAACAAGACGAAGACCATGGTTATCGGAAGAAAAATAAAGAAAGTAAAAATGCGAATTCTAAATGAGGCAGTAGACCAAGTGAATAGCTTCAAATATTTGCAGTGTACTATAAGTAGTAACATGGGCTGGTGCCAGGAAGTCAAAAGGAGGATAGCAATGGCAAAGGAAGCTTTTAATAGAAATAGGAGTATCTTCTGCGGACTTCTGGAAAAATAACTAAAGAAGAGACTAGTGAAGCGCTTTGTGTGGAGTGGGACATCGTATGGGACGGAAACATGGACATTATGACGAAGTAAAGAGAAACAACTGGACGCATTTGAAATGTGGATATGGAGAAGGATAGAGCGAGTGAAATGGACAAACAGAATAAGAAATCAAGCTGTGTTAGAAAAAGTGGATGAAGAAAGAATGATGCTGAAACTGATGTTATGAATCCGATCCTGGTACTGAAAATTTTAAATTTTGATTCAGAAATAACATAGACAAATTCTGTAAATTATGTAGACTATAATATAAGTAATATTCCTGTTATCTTATCAAAACGGAACTGTTCCCGATCACGAGCTTTGCTCTTTGTGTGTACTTTTAGCTTTGTAACGTTTTATGTGATTTTTATTATAAAATAGATAGATAGATAGATAGATAGATAGATAGATAGATAGATAGATAGATAGATAGATAGATAGATAGATAGATAGATAGATAGACAGATAGATAGACAGACAGACAGACAGACAGATAGATAGACAGACCGATAGATAGATAGATAGATAGATAGATAGATAGATAGATAGATAGATAGACAGACAGACAGACAGATAGACAGGTAGATAGATAGATAGATAGATAGATAGATAGATAGATAGATAGATAGATAGATAGATAGATAGATAGATAGATAGATAGATAGATAGATAGATAGATAGATAGATAGATTTACTATCATCGAAATTCAATGTGCGCAAAAAATTAGCGACAAATTCTGTCTGAAGCCCTCTATCAAAGAGAGGGTTGTTTTATGTGCCGTAAATTTACGACACTGAACTCATACATTTACTAAGCGTTGGACTACTGTCTCGGAGTACGGGTAGTGTCACTGGTTTGAATCCCACCGGCTCCAATGGTAAATGCGTTTACAATAATTATTTAGTTCACAATAAATGCGTTTTTGGAAACGTGACATTTGACAGAAACAAGACAGAAGAAAGGAATGGAAGAAAAGGGAGGGCAGAAAAGCATAGCAATGATGGTTGCATACGAAGCCATGTGTTAACGACGCTTTTAATGTTGTCTTTCTTAGCACTATCGAGCAACAAGGGTTGAAAGTCATTACTTTCATATGTTGACATTGATCATAATTTCGTCATCTAGTGAGAAAATGGCTAATAACATTAAAACTTATTATATTTGGCCCCTCAATTCCAGTTTCGTGGTATTTATAAGATGTTTTAATATGCCGAATACAACATTAATGTAGTTGCTTCCGCTCTTCATAGCTGATTAAATAGGATTGGCTCGAGATATCACGTGATTGTGCCTGCGCAGAAGCGATATGAATCAAGACTCCTTCCTAAATGATCGTCAGTATGAGATATTCTTCCGCTCTTGAGTGCATTAATGCTATGAATGGAAATGCTATTCCGTGTGCTACGTGGCCATATTTATTTTATGCAGAAAAATTGTCAGTTAAGGTTAGTTGTATGATAAATTGAAATAAAACTATATTCATTAAATTAAACTTAAGTGCTGGAAAGAGACTGGAGAAGTTGATTCCAAACTGGAAAGAACTGTTGAGCAAAGGCTAAGAATATTAAAATTTTTCTCAACCGGCGGGGCCGACGTCCCCCCTGGGGGTCCGCAGAACAGTTAATGGTAGGCCGCGAAAACAACACCAACACCAACACCAACACCAACACCAACACCAACACCAACACCAACACCAACACCAACACCAACACCAACACCAACACCAACACCAACACCAACACCAACACCAACACCAACACCAACACCAACACCAACACCAACACCAACACCAACACCAACACCAACACCAACACCAACACCAACACCAACACCAACACCAACACCAACACCAACACCAACACCAACACCAACACCAACACCAACACCAACACCAACACCAACACCAACACCAACACCAACACCAACACCAACACCAACACCAACACCAACACCAACACCAACACCAACACCAACACCAACACCAACACCAACACCAACACCAACACCAACACCAACACCAACACCAACACCAACACCAACACCAACACCAACACCAACACCAACACCAACACCAACACCAACACCAACACCAACACCAACACCAACACCAACACCAACACCAACACCAACACCAACACCAACACCAACACCAACACCAACACCAACACCAACACCAACACCAACACCAACACCAACACCAACACCAACACCAACACCAACACCAACACCAACACCAACACCAACACCAACACCAACACCAACACCAACACCAACACCAACACCAACACCAACACCAACACCAACACCAACACCAACACCAACACCAACACCAACACCAACACCAACACCAACACCAACACCAACACCAACACCAACACCAACACCAACACCAACACCAACACCAACACCAACACCAACACCAACACCAACACCAACACCAACACCAACACCAACACCAACACCAACACCAACACCAACACCAACACCAACACCAACACCAACACCAACACCAACACCAACACCAACACCAACACCAACACCAACACCAACACCAACACCAACACCAACACCAACACCAACAACAACAACAACAACAACAACAACAACAACAACAACAATAATAATAATAATAATAATAGTAGTAATAGTAATAATATAATAATAATCGTAATAGTAATAATAATACAATAATAATAATAGTAATAGTAATATAATAATAATAGTAATAGTAATATAATAATAATAATAATAATAATAATATTATTATTATTATTATTATTATTATTATTATTATTATTATTATTTAGAAACTCTATTAACATTTAAGCACAATTTACGACTATATTGTATTAAATTAAACATAATTAAATTGTGGTGTTCTTAAATTAATACCGAATTTCACATTAGGCCTACTATATTCTACGTTCTACGCTATGCCTTAGACCAGGGGGCCGTGCTAAAGTAGGCCTAATGTGAGGAAAAAGGTTTAAAAACGCTGCTCTAATTGTTACCTTGTAGTCATCGTATCTTTTTACGTAATTTCACTACTGAACCGTAATAGCTTCATCGAAATTATGGCTAACTAGCGAATATACTTTCCTTCGTACTCTGCTTATACACCAACTGTTTTCAGCTGTTTACGTCTCACAAAAGAGTCACGCTGGAATTTTTTACGTCATGTTTTGTTACTTTACGTTAGGTTAGCTTTGCTTTAGGCTTTTCGTGTGCCTTGCATATACGAATCTGTGACAGGTTAGGTTAGTTTAGCTTTTCGTATGCCTTGAATTACGAATCCGTGACAGGTTAAGTTAGGTTAGTTTAGGCTTTTCGTATGCCTTTCATATGCGAATCAGTGACAGAGTAGATAGAGTTACGTTAGTTTATATTTTTTGGTATGCCTTGCATATACTTAAAATTGTCAAAGAATGTGCCCTTTCTCGTTGTCCGCCTTCTCTTTGGTAACACTATTGCAAAGATCTACCCAAAGGTTACATTATGTTAGGTTAGCTTAGCTTAGACGACATCAAGGCCCTATCCAGGCGATCTACGAGAAGATTCGAATGCCAGCGATTGAGCTCGGGGATTTTCAAGCACTGGGAAAGACCGGTGATTTTTCAGTGACTTTGTCAGTACTGGTCTGTGGCGAGCTAAGCTACTGTAATGGCGGATATAAAAATGAAGCCACGTTACGAAAACTGTGTGTTTATTTCGTTAAGTTATTTATTCTGTTACTATTTTTAGTGCTTATTCCGGTGAAACTAGCGCTGAGATAGTTCTGGTGACTTCTACAAAATGAAAATGGTTGAATTTGTAAAGGTTTTTTTTTTTTTTTTGTAGAGATGGAGTTTATTGTATATGCAAAGCATAACAAAAACCTGTCACAGGTTCGTATATGCAAGGTGGTCTAAGGCATCCTGCCTAGGACTCCCGTTACGGAATGCGCGCTGGTTCGAGTCCTCAAGGGGGAAGAAATTTTCTCATGAAATTTCGGCCAGTGTATGGGACCGGTGCCCACCCAGCATCGTTATGCACTTGGGGAGCTACGATAGGTAGCGAAATCCGGTTGCGAATGACAGCTACTGTATAACGGCTGGGGGGATCATCGTGCTAACCACACGATACCTCCATTCTGGTTGGATGATCGTCCACCTCTGCTTTGGCATGTAGGCGTAATGCCTGCAGTCGGCTGGTCGGCCTAGGCCTTTCACGGGCTGTAGCGCCACGGATTATTATTATTATTATTATTATTATTATTATTATTATTATTATTATTATTATTATTATTATTATTATACTTTTGAATTAACGGTTGAGAACCGGAAACACCGTTTGCTACCCCTTCCACGACTGGAGTTCGATGATACTGGCGTAAAATACAAACAAATTACTTTACTAGGTATAGGAGGGACGAAAAGTAGTTCATCCATTTACGTAAAATAGGGAATATCGCGATTTTGAGTTTGATAATTTTCATTAGGGTTTTTCGGGCGCGCTTCCGAACAGGAGCAACGGCATTTCCCCTAAGGTTAGAGCCCAGTTTAGGTGTGTGTGTATTAATCGAAAAAAAAAAATGTTATATAAACATGCGCCATATTCTCAATATTTCTAGCCCCTAATTTTCGATTAATATACACACACCTAAACTGGGCTCTAACCTTAGAGGAAATGCGCTGCCCCTGTTCGGAAGCGCTCCCCCGGGTTCGATTTCCGGTCGGGGCAAGTTACCTGGTTGAGGTTTTTTTTGCAGGGTTTTCCCTCAACCCAATATGAGCAAATGCTAGGTAACTTTCGGTGTTGAACTCCGGACTCATTTCACCGGCATTATAACCTTCATCTCATTCAGACGCTAAATAACCTAAGATGTTGATAAAGCGTCGTAAAATAACCTACTAAAAATATATAAACTCATTTTCACTTTGATAACATATGTCTTTTAAAAAGTGCAATTTAATATCATATCATATCATATCATATCATATCATATCATATCATATCATATCATATCATATCATATCATATCATATATCATATCATATCATCAAATTATTATTATTATTATTATTATTATTATTATCATATCATATATCGTATCATATATATCATATATCATATCATATATCATATCATATCATATATCATATATCATATCATATATTATATCATATCGTATCATATATCATATCATATCGTATCATATATCATATCATATCGTATCATATATCATATCATATCATATATCATATCATATCATATCGTATCATATATCATATCATATCATATCATATCGTATCATATATCATATATCATATCATATTATATATCATATATCATATCATATATCATATCATATATCATATCATATATCATATCATATCGTATCATATATCATATCATATATCATATCATAGCATATATCATATATCATATCATATCATATCATATCATATCATATCATATCATATCATATCATATCATATCATATATCATATCATATCATATCATATCATATATCATATCATATCATATCGTATCATATATCATATCATATCGTATCATATATCATATATCATATCATATTATATATCATATATCATATCATATCATATATCATATCATATCATATCATATCATATCATATCATATCATATATATCATATCATATCATATCATATATATCATATCATATCATATCATATCATATATCATATCATATATAATATAATATCATATCATATCATATCATATCATATCATATCATATCATATCATATCATATCATATCATATCATATCATATCATATATCATATCATATCATATCATATCGCTAACACTGGTTTATGAATACGAAAAACGTTAGTTGGCTAATCATCCACCGGAAGCCCGCACTAAGAATATCTATGAATACGGCAGATGTCTGATGTGAGTGTAGGAAATACGCCAGGTACTGTACGAAGTATATGAGAGAGTATAGAAATGTAAACGTTTGGGAAAATGTAATTGCACAGCAACGCAAAAATCGGGTGCACAGAGAAATACGTGAGCGCAAAAGACTGAAATTGCTAATATATCATCATCATCATCATCATCATCATCATCATCATCATCATCATCATCATCATCCAGCCAACTATCAGACCAAATGATCCATTACATTCTCGTGGCATTGCTCAACCAGACGTCCTGTAGATTCCTTCCTTCTATCTAATACGATACTTAGATTCTTATTAGGGATTTTTCCCCTAACCACTTTCTCTATGTGGTCGCTTTAGTTTTTCCTTAATTTAACCCATTCAATCTACAATTCTCTCAAGATGTCCTCGTTTTCCTTGAAATCTCATCTCGTATATAGATTGAACCGTAAGTAAGGTCATTCATTTCAAAGAGTTATTCTTTGAGATATTTCAAACTGAAAGGTTTAATACAATTCTGCTCGTTTTTTGCTTTTTTTTTTTCGAGAGGAAAATTATTTTATATGAACCATTTCATAGCTTATTTTGGGAAAGCTACTGAATTAATTCCCAATATGGTCAGTCAATGTAAGGGAGCAGTGTATTATGATAATAAACGATTGAAAGAACTTTAGTTTTGTCTTTCAAATGTGAAGAAATTTGATCTGAATAAATGTAACTTCTCGTTCTGAAAAGGAATTTTACAATATTATTGCGGTGTACCTAAGTACATATGATATTTCCGTGCAGGAATTCTGCGTTATATAATGAAGGATGGGTCGAACGGAGAAAAATTCTCTCCGGCACCGGGACTCGAACCCAAGTTTTCGGCTCTACGTGCTGACGCTTTATTCACTAAGCCACACCGGATTCCAGACCCGATGCCGGGTTGAATTCTCTCAGTTTAAGCTCCACCTCTCAGTTTCCCTTTAGTGGCCAACCCTCATGCACTGTGTCACAGATGTGTGACAGTGGCACAATGTCCAACACACTATGTGCTGAGGTGCACTCATTACGAGTGACTAAGTGGCCGGGATCCGACGGAATGAGCGCCGTCTTAAATCACTAAGTGATTATTTACGCATATCATATTATTGTGATGTACCGAAGTACGTATGATATTTCCGTGCAGGAATTCTGTATTACCACATGAAGGATAAAATGTCGGAAGTAGCCTATATATTTTTGACCATGGGACCGAACTAGTAAACTCCGATCTATATAATGCTATGCATGTGCAATGCAGGCCGTATTCAAAATGTATCGCAGTAGTTTCTGCAATTTACAATAGGCTATATTTACGTCGCATTACTGACTGATGCCCCTTCCAGTTTTACAATACACCCCTCGTATGACATGGACTCGTCCTATACTATCATTTATTTTGACGATAATCATTTAGTATGATATGGGCTTGTCCAATATTTTAAGTACCGGTCTTATAATAGTATTGTAAGATGTTTTGTGCGAGATCGTGCATATTTGTTTGTTTTCCGCACAGAACCAATACGCGGTAAGTGTGAAATACCACATTCAGTATTCCCAACGTAACACACATAACAATTTCCCTCTTCTTACCGCTTAAGCGCCACATTCATTTTACTGCTTTAGGCTTTTAACATATTATTTTTAGAGACGTTTAACATAGTAATAATTATAAATTGGAAACTTACCACTGCAATTTCACCTAAATTGCAATGTTAATTATTGTTTTTAAATATTTGCAAAAATTAAGTAAAGTCTACTACTCCACGAAACTTATTGCATTCCTGATACAAGTAACATTAAGGAAGCCGTGAAAAAATCAACAAGACTCCAGATGCCGATGTTATTACTGCAATATGTTATATAAATAATATTGTTAAAATATTAAAATGAAAAATAAATCATTACATAACCTTATCGTTTGTTTTAAGTTCGCATTTATAGACTGGGGGGGGGGGGGAAAGACGGACGTATATCACGGCCTGCTGGAGTATAGATATTTTTGTTTTCTAAACATTAAACAGAAACCAAGATGGAGATTTCATTGCAACTAATTAGAAATTCGTCTTTCAGGTATGTAATAAACGATCTTCGCACAAAATAATGTACGATACACGAGCGGTATGTTTGTTTTCATGTTCTCGGAAATTAAAAAAGCTTAACTACGTTTCGCTTTTTCAATCTTTTCTTCGAACATGAAAACGTCAACATACCGCTCTTGTAACGTATATTACTATTTCATTTGTACCTCTTCAGTAATTGATATTACATAGTCATATAAAGTTGCTGTCAACCATACTATTTTCCTCACTTTTGGTTAATCCAGAACTTTTACCGTACCCGGACAGTACATAGTCCCACGCATTTTGAAGGCATTTGCGTTTACGTCTACTGCAGGAAGCCTCTATCGTCTGATATTTGGTTTTATTATTATGGCAACTAAGTTTCCGCAGACTCGGAAGCAGCTCGTGGAATTTCAATTACGATTTTCTTTCCCTTCTCCGGTATGAAAACAATTCAGACTAATTTTAGTGGAAGAAAATCTCTACGCTGGTAGATAAATACTCCCTCCGTGTCCAATAAGAGTCTGCTCCCCGGCTAGATGCCGCCGCCGATTTACTCTGCTCCAGTCAGCCAATGTGCCTCGATTTCCAACAGCTTTTGTATAAAGCAGCTCACACAGGTTTTCTATGATTACTTCGGCTTTCCATTTCAATTTTAATCCACTAGTGTTTCAAGCCCCCGGCGTAGCTCAGCTATAGCGCGTTAGTTTGCTGTTCGAGAGCTACGCTCGGGCGTGGGTTCGATTCCCGTTTGGGCTGATTACCTGGTTGAGGTTCTGCCGAAGTTTTTCCAACTGTAAGGCGAATGTCAGGTGACTCGGATTCATCTTGCCAAATATCACCTTACTACCACTTACTACATCGACGATGAATAGCCAAGTGGCAAACTACCTTCTGCCTGAGCTACATCGTTGGTTCATTTTTTTCTTACTGTAATTCATCCAACGTAAGACCCAATTTTAACGTAATAGTATAGCCTATTACGTAACAAGTTCATGTTATACTTTATTGCATGAGTCAATGCTTATGACACGCGTAAAGAGTTTTTCCTAATTTTTACGATTACAATAACTGTATAACACTATAAACGTGTTTCATATAGCACTATAAAACAATTAAAGCAACAAAATTTGCAGTGATGGGTAGTTTGATATGATGGTCTATGAATAAATGGGTTGCTATGACAACAATGATGTATTAAATGTTACAGCACGACAAATCATTTCATATCAACTTTACTAGCAAGACCCATGCGCTTCGCTGCATTGTTACAAATAAAATATATCATTAACTTAAATCTATTACATTTTCAAATACTGCTTTGTTATCACTTCGTGAGAAATTAGCTTATTATAAGTTGCAAGTCGTTTGCTCATGAATTATTTTCAAAATTGTGTTTAAAGTATGAATGTAATTGTCATCATGCAGTACTTTCTGGAGTTGTTCAGTCAATTATACTTTAAACTTGGTACGAAATAACGATGCAAACATTTCAGCGGCTCGACCAAGAGAAACTAGCATCTTACGCTTTGAACGACTTGCCGATAACAGAGTTCGAACTTGCCAGCTCGAGGACTGATATAGTACCAATTTATTAGGAACAGTTTTCAAAGCAACTTTTATTATGTAATATTATCTTGAAAATCAGTAATAAGCGAGATATTTCGATTCATTTACAACAAGCCCCCTTAAATTTTTTTTTATTTTATTGGGTTATTTTACGACGCTGTATCAACATCTAGGTTATTTAGCGTCTGAATGATATGAAGGTGATAATGCCGGTGAAATGAGTCCGGGGTCCAGCACCGAAAGTTACCCAGCATTTTCTCGTATTGGATTGAGGCAAAACCCCGGAAAAAACCTCAACCAGGTAACTTACCCCGACCGGGATTCGAACCCGGGCCATCTGGTTTCGCGGCCAGACGCGCTGACCGTTACTCCACAGGTGTGGACGCCCCCTTAAAACCCCCCCCTTTTAAAGAAAGTGTTTTAAATGTTATATATCCTAAAATCTATGTGGGAATTAACTTACCGTATTTTACATACCAGTTTTCATAGAAATCGGTTCAGCAATTACCGAGTGAAAAGGTAATACATACATACATACATACATACATACATACATACATACATACATACATACATACATACATAGGCCTGAGTAGCGCAGTCGGTATAGAGCTGGCCTTCTGTGCTCGAGGTTGCGTGTCCGATCCCGGCCCAGGTCGATGGCACTTAAATGTGCTTAAATGTGACAGGCTTATGTCAGTAGATTTGTAGGCATGTGAAAGAACTCCTGTGGGACAAAATTCCGGCAAACTGGCGACGCTGATATAACCTCGACAGTTGCGAGCGTCGTTAAATAAACCAGAATTTAAATTTTTACATGCATACATGCATACATGCATACATACATACATACATACATACATACATACAACATACATACATACAAGGGAGAGTAAAAAAGTAGCCTTAATAATAATTGTTTTATTAATTCAATAAGTACAATAAGACTACAAACAATTCATCACTTCTCAACATAGTCCCCACTACGTTCAATGCAAGTGTTCCTGTTATACTATGTTGAAAAGTGCTGAAGTGTTTGTAGTCTTATTGTACATATTCAATTAATAAAACAATTATTAAGGTTATTTTTTGACTCTCCCTCGTACATGCATGCAGACAAAAATTTCAAAATGCTATTTTCGGCCTCAGTATAGTTCATTATAAATGTTAACAGCAATTTCATTATTTTTGTAAAAGCGAAAATTACCGGGTATACTACAATAGATTACTGTTTTATTATTAGTATAATGGCACAAGCTATGCCGTCATAATAGAAGTCCTGACTTTAGTTGGCATGGTAATACTTTACGACACTGGTACAGTAATCTGGTATAATATTATGAACGAATTTCAGTTTTAATGAGTCGTGCACGTAGGCAAAGCCTCGTTCGCTTAAACGCGTTCATTTACAACTTTAACACTTTTAATTCTGCTCTATTCTCTATCATGATACGAGACGAATAAAGTTTCGTAATTTATGTACGACACGTAGAATTGTGCTGAAAGGGGGGGGGGAGAACTAAGGCCAAGTGGTCGGGTAGAGCGTGGTTCATGTTAGGGTAATGAGGGACTGTAATGATCTGGGAGTTAATGAAGCTGACCGATGCCAGCGCTCTCCTGGGGGAAGTAATGAAGTCACGAGTTCCCTCAATTAGAATTACTCCGTCGATCGAATTTCGTCTTGGAGAAATGAAAAGCGTATGCGCCCTAATGTATGAGTTAGACAATTGAAAGACGAATTACCCTTTTCTATTTTGTGCCAGCCACCATAGCAGTCCAATGAAGTATGTGTGGATGTTACAATATTCTTGTTTTCAAATTAACTTAATGGCGGTTATTTCATTAATATTGTAAACAAAGATGACGCTCTTCAGTGACGTTGTGCGAGTAATATTAAAGGAGCGTCAAAACACCCCATCCTACTGATCAAGGAGGAGTTAGAAGCAGTCAAAACGAAGTTGCTGTAAGGGTTGTACAACATTTTGTGTTGCAAAAACTATAGTGAAGTAAAGATAACTCCAACCAGTTTTTATTTCAGCTACAGAGCTTATTCCACGTCGAAATTCAATGTGGACCAGATAAACGGCCAACAAATTTCACCAGGATCCCTCTATCACGAACAGAATCATTTTTTTAAATACCGAAAATCTACGATACGAAACTCACAGTTTTGCTCCCGTCCCAGATGAGGCCATTACAAAGATTTTATCTACTTTCAAAATCCATTGCACTCGGTCTGGTTGAACCGTGCAGCCAGCATAGTGATTGTCATAACATGGAGGATGACGAAGGTAATGTGGTGTAGAAAAATCGGTAGATTTAGATATTTTCGCGAAAATACATTTTTAGAGGGGAAGAGAAGGCCTGATGGCCTTATCTCTACCAGGTTAAATAAATAAATAATTAAATAAAATCAATCAATCAATTAATCAATCAATCAAAATAAATAAATACATGAATAAATAAATAAATAAATAAATAAATCAATCAATCAATCGAAATAAATTTTTCAGCGTTCTGATTGCGAAAATGTGGTTTGGAACATATTGTCCGTCGACATTTAGGATTGAACCCCGGACCTTCCTAAGTCAGGACAAGTCTGATATCCACTCTATCCTACTATGCTCGATGTAAATGTAAAGACATAATTCAAAGTAGCAGTCAAATACTGGAGTTCTATAACAATAATAGACTTCTTGAAGTAAATGTATAAATCCGATCAAAGAATCTGTATTCAACTGCAGAGGACGACGCGATGATGTGCATAGTAAGCTCTTAAGTACGACATTTGTAATTTCGTACAGCATTTTTATACGTGCGTAATAGCAATTGAGGGGTTTGGGGGGGCGGAAGCAGGCAGTTCCAATTCTTTTCATTTTTGAGCAATTTATGCACAGAGAAAGAAAAAAATACGCTCTATCGTTTGGTCGAAGAACCAGGTAGTTCCAAGAATTTATTTATTTTATTTAA